>NW_027139453.1:5454545-5757575 GCF_035084215.1 Heptranchias perlo | reverse complement strand
AGTGGTCTCTCATGTTTTTCTCTTTCTTTACCTTTCTCCTCCTTAGTCACTGCCTATTATTATGCATTTTCATTCTCTTCCTTTCTATCTCGCTCTTCCCTATTCTCTCTCCCTCTATATCTATATCTGTTTCTGTCTTTGACTCTCCCATTCTCTCACTTTCCTTTTCTGCCTGCCTGTATTATTATGTCCCCTTGTGCAACTGTGTCTCCTCCTTTCCATGCCTCCCTCTCTTTCTTTCTTTCTATTCCGCTATCCCTCTCTCAAACACACACACAAACACAGGCACACACACACACACACACACACACTCCAGAAGCAGCAGTGAATATCCTACAGCGGTAGTTCTACACAATTTAATTACATGATAATTGAAACAGAATTCAGGAGAACATGGACAGACTGGTGAAATGAGCAGACACGTGGCCGATTAAATTTAATGCAGTGAAGTGTGAAATGACGCATTTTGGTAGGAAGAATGGGGAGAGGCAATATAAAACAAATGGTACAATTTTAAAAGTGTTTTAGGTACAGAATACTAAGGGTTTAGGTACACATATCTTTGAAGGCGGCAGGACAGATTGATAAGTCACATTAAAAAGCATTGGCTTTACAAATAGAGACATAGAGTATAAAAACAAGGAATTTATGCTAAACCTTCATAAATCACCCGATGTGCCTCATTCTGGGCACCACACTTTAGGAAAGACGTCAGGTTCTTCAAGGGGGTGCAGGAGATACTTACAAGAATGGTACTAGGCATGAGGAACTGCTTTTATGTGGAGAAAGTGGAGACGCTGGGATTGTTCTCCGCAGAGCAGGGAAGGTTAGGGATAGATTGAATGGAGCTGTTCAATATTGCGAGGGATTTTGATAGAGTAAATAGGGAGAAACTGTTTCCATTGGTCCGAGAGGCGGTAACCAATTTTCACAGATTTAAGATAATAGGCAAAAAAAAACAGGGAAGATGAGGAGGCTGTATTCTACGCAGCGAGTTGTTAGGATCTGGAAAGAACTGCTTGAAAGGATGGTGGAAGCAGGTTCAATAGTAACTTTAAAAAGGGAATTGGATAAATACTCGAATGGGAGAAAATTGCAGGGATATGGGAATAGTGTAGGGGTGAGGGACTAATTGGATATGTCTTTCAAAGAGCCGGCACCGGCACGATGGGCCAAATGGCCTCCTTCTGCGCTGTAAGATTCTATGATTCCATTTATGTGATCACTACGGGAGGAATGTTCGACGGCCGGAGAACGTTCATTCCCATAAGTCAGGTGAGAAATGTTGTTCGGGATAAATTTAAACCCATAATTATAGAGAGGGAATTCTATATAGGGGGATTATAAAATGATAATATTTTGAAGCATTATACGCCACCTGCCACTTTCCATTTCACTAGTGGTCTCCATACCCAACGCTCTGGTTCTCTCTCTCTCCTTCTCATGCTCTGTTTTACTCTCTCGGCTTACCTCTTTCTCTGCCACCGCTCCCACTATCTCTTTGTTTCTTGGTCTTTCTCTCTCTCCCTCTCAGTATGGCTTTCTTTTTCCCTGTTTTCTCTTTTTTTTTTTGTTTATGGTGTGTTCATGTGCAGTAAACCAAAAAAAAACAAATAAGCGTCAAATTATAATTTTATAATATCGGTCCTGTTTTCTCTTCTTGTTTCACTCTGTCTTTCTTTCTCTTTGTATGTGTGTCTCTCTCTTTTTTTCACTCTCTGTCCCTCTGTCTCTCTGCCTCTCCCTTTCTCTCTATCTCCGTCTCTCCCTCTACCCCCGTCTCTCTCTCTATCTATCTCGCTCTTTCTCTCTCTGCCTCTGCCTCTGTCTCTCTTTCTGCCTCGCTATCCCTCAGTCTGTCGAATCTCTCTCGCTTTCTCCCTGTTACTCCCTGTCTCTCTCTCCCCTGTCGCTCTGTGTCTCGATCCGTCTCTCTCTCTCTCTGACTTTTTCTCTCTTTCCCTCTGCATGTCTGTCTCTCTACCTTTCTCCCTCTCCCTCTCTCTGTCTCTCTATATCACCACTTACGTGGAGTGCACCGATTCTGATTAGGCCCACAGCAGCTACGTTGATTGCCAGATTTGCCCATTTTGCAGGGCGGTCATTTAGGAGAAATACATTTGAGCTGTTTAATGCCGCCATTTTGATCAACAATTCAAATGTGGTCTGCAAAGCAAGTCCTGCCTCAATATATCAGATAATCAATAAAATAAAAAAATCAGAATCCGATTTAAGATCATTTCATGGCTCTGTACTGCTAATTTAAAATGTACTTTCCGTCCCCTGGGAAGTGTAGGGGATGGAGTATGAAATGGGATTCAGTTCTCCTGCTTGAAACTCTTCAGCCCTTTCTATGATTTCACTAATTGAACAATTAGATTGAGTGGGTATTTTACCGCGTACTTCAGCTCCTCTCTGAATTTAGTCTGGGTCAGGACATAAATACACGTGTTTGTGCAGGAACTGAGAAGCTGCAGCATAACTGATGTGTGTTCTGTGATATAAACAGGGTCAGTGTAGGAGTAATAATACCGAATGTCTGTTATTCGCAGATGAATGTAAAATGCAACCCGTGGCAACCATAACACAATAAAACTGCCCGATATACTGAAGAGTAAAATGATGGATTTCTTTCGGTTCTCCATCTCTGGATCCTTGTGATTCTCTCCATTGCTCCGGCTGCGGAATCCCCCGCGGACTCGACTGGAGACTAAAATAGGTCTGACCGTCAGAGCATTGAGCAGCAAAATCAGACAGAACGGAAGTAAAGGAGTTAAAGTGAGGTGAAACATGTCAAATGCGGCCCATGCAGGGGAAGTAAGGTAGCTCAGTTTGAGCATGCAACCCCGGGGAACATTATTCATTATAATCCCAGGTTCATATGTAAAGTACCAGGGGAGACTCTCGAAACAGCCCAGCACACTCACTGTTCCCAGAACCACGGCCGCCGTTTTCTCGGTGCAATATTTAATTTTCAGCTTCTCATAACAAATGGCCACAAATCGATCGAAGGTGAAAGCGACTGTTAACCAAACAGAAACAACCCCGGTTGCATAACTCAATAAAATAATAAAACTACACACGGGAGTAATGAACAGGAATGAAGCTCGGAAATAAATCGGACCAATCCACCTTAATATCACACCAGCTATAACGACCAGGAGATCGGCCACTGCCATTCCCACCAGGTAGCGACTGATACATTTGGAGAGACCGCACTTTCCTCGGGACAGAATCACAATCGCCACCAAATTAACTGTAAGAGAGAGAACAAAGAAAGCGTGGAAATTACTGATCACACTTGGAGCCAAAGCAGCAGTTTGGGAGGATCAGAGGTGAAATTTCCCGCTTTCTTGCTGCATCGAACGGTGTAAACCAGTTCATTGAATTAGGCAGCGTTTCAGGGCAGAGAAATGAATTGGGAAATCGATACAGAAAGTGAATAATGTGAGCACCGTGTCTACTGGAAGGGCCAAGTGAGGGCGCAGTGTCGGTGCTGAAGGAAGTGTGGATTTAACCGAGTAGGAATACACCGCATTAAAGCCGGATTTGGGATCTGGACGAACGGGGAATGGAGCGAATGTCGGGAAGATGAGGGGACAGGAAGATATGCGGCTGGTTGTTGCTCTGGGTTAAGACAGCCCACAGGGGCTGGCAGTAAATGGGAAAGGCAGCTGGACACGGAGCCAGTGAGTGAGATTGGGAAGCAGATAAGGAAAATAACATGTCGGAGCTGGAGGGGAGTCAGGAGCAGATGGTTTGGGAATGTTGATCAACTGAAGCAACTGATGAGGAGACAGAAGATTCAAATGCAGTGGGAGGAGAGGCTGGGATTCACAGGGAGGGACTGCAGCAGAGCGTTGGAGGAAATCTAATCTTTAAGTCCCAATAACACAATCCAACTCGGAGAGTTAACAGTTCATTTCTGTGGTTATTGGTGTCAGAGAACATGTTTTGGATAAATGTGTTAATTAACTTTACTTTGTACATTCAATTAAAATTAAATTTAAAAGTATTAATTAAATCGTCCTTTTGTTTATTGAATCCTTCCGAGCTTTAAAAATGCAGTATCCGAATAAATCATTTTGATGACGAAATTACAGATTCTATTCTTTAAGTACATTTTAATTATGTTCAGAGATTGGTTGGAAAACAAGGAACATTCACAAAAACGGAGTGAGGACCTGACAGTGATATAAACATGAGGAGCGAGTCCGAGAATCAAAACTCGCCCAATCTGACAACATCATAATAACACCTTCAAGTTACACTCTCTATGTTTAAATGTACTAGAAGTTTCAACAGTTCATTCTGATAAATTATTCACAACACAGCCCCTCGCTTTCCCTCTCAGTCGCCCTCTCTATCACTCACTCTACTCTCCTTCTCAACTTCATTTTCATATCCGATTAAATCCTATCATCCAGCCCTTGCATTCTGTTCACTAGCCACGTGTTCCTCCGAACCTATTCTCAGTGTCAGTTTGTTAAATAGTGATGCCTCTGCTGATTAGTTTAATGTTTCTACGGATCATTCACGTCTACACTTGTTCACCTACACTGTTCACTTCATCTACAAATCATGGAATGGACAGAATCAAATGCCTCTTCCAGACAGATTTCATAATAATTGAGATTCCTTCTTCTGTAATTATAAAGTAAGGTGTTAGATGGTGGGATTGTTCAAGTAACAAAATTCCAACATCATACTTAAAGTCGACAGATAAATAGAAGGGCTCTTGATTCCAACTGGTACAGTGCAAACTGATACAACATAACCTCAAAACATTTCATTTTACAGTGAAGTCCACTGACAGTCCGTGAATTTATCCACAGTGAAGCGGAGAATGAGATGTGACAGAGTCAGCAGCAAACTCAGTTCAGTAACCAGACACCTGGAGCGGCGTCAGATACTCACATAATGAAATAATACTTCATAACAGTGATAACCAATAAATACAATGTAATCCCAGTTTAACTGAAGCATGTTATTGGGGAGGGAGGATATTGCACTGCCTCCATGTAACACTGAGACGGTGAGCTGTCTCATAATCAATCACTGAAAACACAATAATGAAAAAATGTTCCAGGAGAAGCTAGTTCCATAGCATTAAACTGTTAACAGATTCTGATGGTCTGATAACAGCTCTTTGCCCAGACACATGATTTCAGTACATTCAGTGGAGAATAACCCAGTCACAATGGTAGGATTAGTTACACAAATGTCACTAAGGATATAATGTAACTATTACAAGACCGAACGTTTAGAATCTATGGACATACCATTACACAACATTCAGTACAGACAATTATCCAGTAACAACGCCAGGGCTAGACATGCAAAGGTCAATACAGATATAATGAAACTCCTACACGATTGAAAGTGCAGAGAATTAACACATTCCTTCATTCAGTAGATAGAACAGAACAGGCGACTGTGTAAAACATGCAGGGAGAAAATAAATTGCCACGTACAGCAGCAGATTCATCGATTTACACCATTAACAGCTGAGGTAAACGGCTTACCCGGAACTCCGAAGGCTGCAAGAACAGGATAATAAATGCGTTCAATCTGTTCGATTACTGGATATCCCATTTCTGTGATAAGCACTGACTTCTATTGGTCTGGACACCACAACTCGGGCGGGCAATCTGAGCTGATCTATTCCAACAAGCCCTGTTTTAAACAGGGATTAATACTCCAATGACAAGGATACACCCTGATGACTGCCATCAGTTACAGTCCCTTGAACAAACATATTACAGAAGCAGCTTTGACTCCGATGTAATAATGTGGTGGATATATCACAAACATCTCAAAGTCCAGGACATTAAATTAATCAGACCACTGTCAGGAATAAAGTTAAAAGCTGTAATCACACAGGACTGATCCAACAATAATGAGCGGCTTCATTTTCAGTTTTCCTCTAATTGTATTGACTATGTTCACTCCTGGCGATTCATTTATAATTTATAGAGATTTTTCTGCAGTGTACACTGAATCCAGGGACATAAACAGACCCGTTTCACTCTGTACCTGAAGTTTCCCAGTTAAAATATGAATTTGAGTCTGTGATACGAGGACAGTTAAAGGGCAGGTTGAGGATTGCAGCCGAGAAATGACTCTGGGTGATATCAGGGGACGGACACTGAACGTGTTAAAGGGCAGTTTGAGGATTGCAGCCTGGAAATGACTGTGGGTGATATTAGGGGACGGACACTGAACGTGTTAAAGGGCAGGTTGAGGATTGCAGCCTGGAAATGACTCTGGGTGATATTAGGGGACAGACACTGAACGTGTTAAAGGGCAGGTTGAGGATTGCAGCCTAGAAATGACTCTGGGTGATATCAGGGGACGGACACTGAACGTGTTAAAGGGCAGGTTGATGATTGCAGCCTGGAAATGACTGTGGGTGATATTAGGGGACGGACACTGAACGTGTTAAAGGGCAGGTTGAGGATTGCAGCCTGGAAATGACTCTGGGTGATATTAGGGGACAGACACTGAACGTGTTAAAGGGCAGGTTGAGGATTGCAGCCTAGAAATGACTGTGTTTGATATCAGGGGACGGACACTGAACGTGTTAAAGGGCAGGTTGAGGATTGCACCCAAGTAATGACTGTGGGTGATAGTAGGGGACAGACACTGAATGTGTTAAAGGGCAGGTTGAGGATTGCAGCCTAGAAATGACTGTGGCTGATATTAGGGGAGGGACACTGAACGTGTTAAAGGGCAGGTTGAGGATTGCAGCCTGGAAATGACTCTGGGTGATATTAGGGGACGGACACTGAACGTGTCCCATTGACACTCCTCTTTCCGCTATATTACTTCAAATGTTTACCTTTTTATTCTACATTGTTTAACTGCTCGAGTCAAATTGTCGCTATGGAACACGGAGCTGAGCTGAGGACCCGATTTAACCTCCATCACAAAGACCCTGTGATTACCTCAGACGCCTCCATTCCTTCCTCGGCCCATTGCCTCCGATGCTTCATCAATGTCTCTCTCCCTCCAGGCTCCATTCCTCCAATGCACTACTGGCCGGCCACAGAATCTCCACCTTCCAACCACCACCAAGTCCTGCTTGATCTCACTAACCCTCACTGGTTCACAGTTCCATACCACTCAATTTTAAAATTCGCTTACATCTCTCCATAGCCCAACCTGCCCCACCTCCACATCGACAGCAAACCGACCCTTGACCTACTCATTCAAATTAAGGATACAATTGCATAGTGGTAATATTAGTGGACAACTAATGCGGAATCATTAGTTTCCCGCCATAACAGCTGGGGAATTTAATTTCAATTAGTTAAATAAAATCTAGAATTATAAAAACTATTATCAGTAATGGTGGATCTGAAACTACCATGAAACTATTCTTAATCACCCTCTGAAATGGCCTAGCAAGCCATTCAGTTGTACAATCTCGCTACAAAAAGTCATCATAAGCAAAAAACCGGACAAACCACCCGGCATGGAGCCACGAGGCACCGGACACGAAAAAGGCAAACCAAACCTAGTCACCCCTGCAAAGTCCTCCTCACTAATATGTGGGGACTTGTGCGAAAATTGGGAAGAGCGATCACGCAGACTAGTCAAGCAACAGCCTGACATAGCCATGCTCACAGAATCATACCTTTCAGCCAAAGTCCCAGACTCTTCCATCACCATCCCTGGGTATGTCCTGTCCCACCGGCAAGACAGACCGGCCAGGGGTGGTGGTACAGTGATATACAGTCAGGAGGGAGTGGCCCTAGGAGTCCTTAAACTTGACTCCGGACCCCATGAAATCTTATGGCATCAGGTCAAAAATGGGCAAGGAAACCTCCTGTTGATTACCACCTATCGCACTCCCTCAGCTCATGAATCAGTCCCCCTCCACGTTGAGCACCACCTGAAGGCAGCAGTGAGTATGGCAAGGTCACAAAATTTACGCTGGATGGGGTACTTGAATGTCCAGGAATGGCTCGGCAGCACCACGACTGGCCGAGCTGGCCGAGCCCTGAAGGACTTAACTGCCAGACTGAGCCTGCGGCACGTGGTGAGTGAACCAACAGGAGGGTGAAACCGACTTGACCTCGTCCTCACCAATCTACCGGTCGTGGATGCATCTGTCTATGACAGTATTGGTAGGCATGACCACCGCACAGTCCTTGTGGAGACGAAGTCCCGTCTTCACACTGAGGACACCTTCCGAAGTGTTGTGTGGGACTACCACCGTGCTAACTGGGATAGATTCAGAACAGATCTAGCAGCTCAAAACTGGGCATCCATGTGGCGCTGTGGGCCATCAGCAGCAGCAGAATTGTATTCCAGCACAATCTGTGACCTCATGGCACGGCATATCCCTTACTGAACCATTACCAACAAGCCAGGTGATCAACCCAGGTACAATGAGGAGTGTAGAAGAGCATGCCAGGAGCAGCACCAGGCGTACCTAAAACCGAGCTGCCAACCTGGTGAAACTACAACACATGACTATAGGCATGCGAAGCAGCAGAAGCAACATGCTATGGACAGATCGAAGCTATTCCACAACCTACGGATCAGATCAAAGCTCTGCAGTCCTGTCACATCCAGTCGTGAATGGTGGTGGACAATTAAACAAATAACGGGAGGAGGAGACGTTGTCAACATCCCCATCCTCAATGGTGGCAGATTCCGCACGTGAGTACAAAAGACAAGGCTGAAGGGTTAGGGTTTGGTTCTTCCGCCGGAAGTGCCGAGTGGATGATCCATTTCGGCCTCCTCCCGATATCCCCGCCATCACAGAAGCCAGTCTTCAGCCAATTCGATTCACTCCACGTGATATCAAGAAACGGCTGAGAGAACTATGGGCCCCGACAAAATCCCAGCTGCAGTGCTGAAGACTTGTGCTCAAGAACGAGCCGCGCCTCTGGTCAAACTCTTCCAGTATAGCGACAATACTGTCATCTACCCGACAATGTGGAATATTGACCAGGTGTGTCCTGTCCACAAAAAACAGGACAAATCCAATCCAGCCAATTAGCGTCCCATCAGACTGCACTCAATCATCAGCACAGTGATGGAACGTGTCGTCGACCGTGCTGTCAAGCGGCACTTATTCACAAATAACCTGCACACCGATGCTCAGTTTGGGTTCCGCCAACCATTCGGCTCCAGACCGTAGCCTTAGTCCAAACATGGATAAAAGAGCTGAATTCCAGAGGTGAGGTGAGAGTGACTGCCCTTGACATCAAGGTAGCATTTGACCGAATGGGGCACCAAGGATCCCGAGTAAAATTGAAGTCAATGGCAATCAGGGGGAAAACTCTCTATTGGCTGGGGTCATAACTTGCACAAAGGAAGATGTTAGTCGTTGTTGGAGGCCGGTCGGCTCAGCACCAGGACATTGCTGCAGATGTCCCTCAGGGCAGTGCCCGAGGCCCAACCATCTTCAGCTGCTTCATCAATGACCTTCCTTCCATCATAAGGTCAGAAATTGCAAACGACGCCCACATCCCATGAAGAATAAAAAAAAATGGAGTTTCAGAATGCGTTTGTTAAAGTACCACATGATAGACTTGTCAGCAAAATTAAAGCCCATGGCATTAAAGGGAAAGTGGCAGTGTGGATACAAAATTTTCTGAGGGAGAGAAAAAGCAGAGAGCAGTGGTGGACGGTTGTTTAACAGACTCGACGGAAGTATACAGTGGTGCTCCCCCGGGGGTCAGTATTGGGGCCACTGCTCTTTTTGATATATATTAACGACTTGGACTCGGGCATGGAGGGTATAATATCAAAGATTGCACGTAAACCTAAACTCAGAATTGTCGTAAGCAATATGGAGAGCAGTAACAGACTTCAGGAGGACAAAGACAGACTGGTGAAATAAGCAGGCACATGGCAGATGAAATTTAACGCAGAGAAGTGTGAAATGATGCATTTTGTTCGGAAGAATGAGGAGAGCCAATATAAACTAACTGGTACAATTTTAAAAGTAGTGAAAGAACAGAGAGACCTGCGGGTGTGCATACACATATGTTTGAAGGTGGCAGGATAAGTTCAGAAGCGTGTTAAAGAAGCATATGGGATCCCGGGCTTTATTAATAGAGGGAAGGAAGTTATGCCAAACCAATATAAAATACTGGTTAGGCCTCAGCTGGAGTATTGTGTCCAAATCTTGGGCACCACACTTTAGGAAGGATGTCAAGGCCTTGGAGACGGTGCAGAAGAGATTTACTACAATGTTTCCAGGGATGAAGGATTTCAGTTTTGTGGAGAGACTGGAGAAGCTGGAGTTGTTCTCCTTGGAACAAAGAACATTAAGAGGAAATTTTATAGAGGTGTGAAAAATCATGAACGGTTTTGACAGAGTAAAAATGGATAAACTATTGTCAGCGGACGAAGGGTCGGTTACCAAAGGGCACAAACTTAAGGAGATCGTCAACAAAGCCAGAGGCAACATGAGGAAACTTTCTGTTACGCAGCGAGTTGTAATGTTCTGTAAAGCAATGCATGAAATGGTGGTGGAAGCTGATTCAAAGGTAATTTCCAAAAAGCGAATTGCATAAATAATTGAAGGGAAAAAATTACGCGGCTATCGGGAAGGAGCCGGGCAATACAACTAATTGGATAGCTCTTTCAAAGAGCTGGCACATTCACGATGGGGCGAATAGCCTCATTCTGTGCTGTATCTACTATAATACTATGATACCTCAGGATGTCCCAATACACTTTACTGTCAATTAAGTACATTTTGAAGCGTAGTCACTGTGGCAATGTATGAAACACGGCAGCCAATGTTGACACAGCAAGCTCCCACAAACAGCAATGAGATAACTTACCAGAAAATCGGTTTTAGTAATGTTGTTTGAGGGATAAATATTGACAATTCACCGGGGACCCTTGCTCTTTTTCGATTGGTGCCGTGGGATCTTTCACATCTACCAGAGAGAGCAGATGGAGCCGCGGATTAACAGATCGTATGAAAGTCGGCACCTCCAACAGTAAAACGCTGCCTCATTACTGACCCTCTGACAGAGTTAGGGAGGGGCGAGTCCCTGGTGGATTAATGTGAAAGAAAAAAATAAAATTGAACAGCATGCTCAGGAGACTGGAATCCAATGCAGGTCAGTAAAGGCTTGCGTAATTGGTGAGCGACTCACCAATCAAAAAGCCAGGGGTGGTGATGGAATCCGTGGCAAGAATGTGGAGATTGTGGGGCCAAAGGTCATGAAGTCCCAATTTTCAACTGGAGGAAGTTGTGGCTCATCTGACACAGAACGTCGGTCTGACAACAAAAAGACATTGGAAGGGGCAAGAGAGGCGGTGATTTTTCAGCGTCCAACTGAAAGCTGGTCCTTGTCTGTGGCCGATGTCACCAAAGGGCAGCATGAAATGAGGAAGAGGAAGGAGCCAAGAATTGAAACTTTAGAAACATCAGAGATAACGGTGATAGGGTGGAAAGAGAAGCTTCTCCTGGCTGCCATCTGATACGTGAGTGGAATCAAGTGAGGGTGTTTTTTATTCGTTCATGGGATGTGGGCGTCGCTGGCAAGGCAACATTTATTGCCCATCTCTAATTGCTATTTAGAAGGTGGTGGTGAGCCGCCTTCTTGAACCGCTGCACTCTGTGAGGTGAACGTTCTCCCACAGTGCTGTTAGGTAGGGAGTTCCAGGATTTTGACCCAGCGACGATGAAGGAACGGCGATATATATTCAATTCGGGATGGTGTGCGACTTTGAGAGGAACGTGCAGTTGGTGTTGTTCCCATGTGTCTGCTGCCCTTGACGTTCTAAGTGGTGGTGGTCACGGGGTTGGGAGGTGCTGTCGACGAAGTCTTGGCGAGTTGCTGCAGTGCATCCTGTGGATGGTACAGACTGCAGCAACGGTGCGCTGGTGGTGAAGGGAGTGAATGTTTATGGTTTTGGGTGTGGTGCCAATCAAGCGTGCTGCTTTGTAGAGGATGGTGTCGAGCTTCTTGAGTGTTGTTGGAGCTGCACTCATCCAGGCAAGTGCGGAATATTCCATCACACTCCTGACTTGAACCTTTTGGATGGTGGAAAGGCTTTGGGAAGTCAGGAGCTGAGTCACTCGCTGCAGAATACCCAGCCTCTGACCTGCTCTTGTATCCGCATTGTTTATGTGGCTGATCCAGTTTAGTTTAATGTCGTTGAATATCAAGGGGATGTGGTTACACTCTCTTTTGTTGTTGATGGTCATTGCCTGGAACTTGTCTGGCGCGAATGTTACTTGCCACTTATTAGCCCAAGCCTGGAAAATGTCCAGGTCTTGCCGCATGGGGGCATGGATTTCTTCATTATCTGAGGGGTTGCGAATGGAACTGAACAATGTGCAATCATCAGTGAACATCCCCATTTCTGACCTTATGAGGGAGGGAAGGTCATTGATGAAGCAACTGAAGATGGTTGGGCCTGGGTCACTGGCCTGAGGAACTACTGCAGCAATGTCCTGGGGCTGAAATGATTGGCCTCCAACAACCACTAACATCTTCCTTTATTCTAGGTATGACACCAGCCACTGGAGAGTTTACCCGCTGATTCACATTGACTTCAATTTTACTCGTGCTTGTTGGCGCCACACTCGGTCAAATATTGCCTTGAGAAACACAACAGCAACAGCATTACTCTCACCAACGCTCTCAGTTATTTTAGAAAGAGCTCAATCAAGTTAGCCAAACACAATTTTCCTTTTACAAATCCGTGCTGACTTTCATTTATTCGCCGAGACTTTTCCAAGTGCCAATTAGTTTTCTCCCGGATTATTGCCTCCAAAATGTCCCCACCACCGACGTTCAGTTGTCTGGCCGGTAAGTTTGGATTGATCCCTCTCCCATTTTTGAACAAGTTTGCAACATTTGCAATCCTCCGGCACAATCCTCTATAATCTAAGGAGGATTTGGGAAATTTTAGCCAGAGCCTGCGGATTTTCCATTCTAACTTCCCTCAGTGACCAAGGATGCATCCCATCCTGACCGGTAACATTTCTACTTTGATTCCTGCCAATCTTTTAAGTACTTCGTCTTTGTCTATTTTCATCCTATCCAAAATCGCTGCTCCCTCCTCCTTTAAATCTACAATGGCAGCTTCCTCTTCTCTAGTGAAGACCGATGTGAAGTATTTATTTAGTACCTGAGCCACGCCCTCTGCCTTCATAAAAGGATCTCATTTTCTGTCCCTATTCCGACCCGCGCTTCCTTTGACTACGCTTTCACTATTTATATGTTCGTTAAAGATTTTGAGTTCCCATTTATGTTAGCATTAATCTATTCTGACATTCACTCTTATGCCCATCTTTTCCCCTTTTTAGACCACCTCTGTACTTTTTCTATTCAGCCTGGTTCGGTACAATGTTGTGAAGCTTAAATTTGTCATAAGCCTCCGTTTTCTTTTTCATTTTAATCTCTATATCTTTAGTCATCCAGGGAGCTCTGTCTTTGGATGTTCTTCCATTATCCCTCGTCGGGATGTGTCTATTCTATACCCGAACCAACTCCTCCTTGAAAGCTTTCCATTGCTCAATTACAGTTTTGCCTACCAATTTCGATTCCAATCCACCTGGGCTAGATCCCCGTTACACTAACTGAAATTGGACCTCCTCCAATTAAGCATTTTCACATTTGATTGTTCCTTTTCCTTTCCCATAAATATTCTAAACTTAATAGCATTATGATCGCTGTTCCCGAACTCCTCTTCTGCTGAAACATGCTCCACTTATCCCACTTCATTCCCCAGAGCTAGCTACAGAACTGTTTCCATCCTCTTTGGGCTGGTAACACACTGTTCCAGAAAGTTCGCTTGAACACACTTCAGGAATTCCTTCTCCCCTTTGCCCTTGTCTTGAAAGGCGATCAATAAATGCAAGTTCTATCCTTCTTTCACACCTGACAGCAAACTCAACTCTTGCTTCAAGCTTTTCCCATCCTTCCTAAAATCTCCTTCTTTATCCGGGGATCCATTTGATATCTAATTATGTCTCACTGAATCCCATAAGTTAATTATCTGTGTTAAAGGCGCTATATAAATGCAAATCGTTATTGTTATATTTTACCATCCTCCACTCTCTTCATCCCTCCACTGTTGGCCATTCTTTCAGACATCTAAATTCTACTCTCGATAATCAACCTTCTTATCTCCTTTTCTCCAATTCCATCTCCTCCTTTGACACACGCCTTAAACCAAATCGCTTTTCCTCACTCCTCTTAATCCCCTTGGGAATTTTTATCATACTAAAGGCGGTCTATGAATGCACGTTGTTGTTGATTTTCATTGCAATGCGTTCACTAGTTGTCCATTGTAGGAGCAGAAGTGATTTCTGCGCTAATATTCTTGCACCAGAAAGTGGTTAATATCATCGACGGACTTGTTGAGATAAATTAACATTGGAAACTACTCGTGCGCATCTTTTCTTTCGAACAGCATAACTTGGTTTATCTAGAGAGATCCCGTTGAAATAGGTCTGCACAACAATGAGGCACTTTCAGGTAATCGTCTTTTTAAGATGGGAGCAGCAACAGTGACTCGGATGGTACTTTATTCGATATTTGTCTTTATTCTGTTTGGTTCGAGACAGTTTTACTGCTCTCTGGGGATGATGGCCATGATGAATCTGTTATTAGTTTTTCACTATGGTTAAAGCCGGTATTTCCAGAATATTGTGTCCAATTTTGTTGCCCAATTATAGATGCAAAATTAAAGCCATCGAGGACACAATGTAGAATCATTCGAATGAGGCCAGGGAAGGGAAAGCGACTATCAAAGACTTGAATAACCAAGATTATCTCCACACGAACTGAGAAAAGGAGACTCCAATTTAATATTCTGAAGGTGGCTGATAGAGTTATAGAGATTTACCCTATCCTCTGGTTGTTAGGAACAGTGAGAATTTTAGCTCATCGTGAATGTGTTTAAATGTAATTTCTTCAATCAGCGGTGTTTGGAGCATGGAATGTTTTACTACGGGGAATGGAACAAACAGAAAAGAGATCATTGCACCTTTAACCATTGCATCGTGTAAGAGCTAATGGAATAAATATTTTAATTGACAACAGTTAAAGGCTTTTGGACGGAAGTTTGCCATGGCATACGTTTTGAATTGCTTTAACCCAGGGATGTAAAAATAGCATCCCTGATAATCTGAACTTGATATTCGTGTTTCTACATTGTCCAATATCGAAGACTATGAAAGCGTAAACAGGGATGTAACAATATATAAATTTTACATAGATTCTAAATAGAATTTACAATACAGAAACAGACCATTTCCTCCCACACCACCTCATCTAACTCTATCAGAATTTAATAGTTACTCCCAGAGAGTAGTTATGATCTGGAATGCGCTGCCTGAATGGTTGGTGGAAGGAGATTCAATCGTGGCTTCCAAAAACGAATTGGATCAGGGAAAAAATTGGAAGAGCTTGGGAATCAGACTAATTGGCTTGCTCTTACAAAGAGCCGGCACGGGCTCGATGGGCTGAATGGCTTCCTTCCGTGTTATAACCATTCTATGATTCTTTGATTCTATACATTTATTTAGATTCTCCTGAAATGTGTCAATGTTATTCGCCTCAACCACCCCATACGGAGGCCGGTTCCACATTCTAACAACTCTCTGTGTAAAAAAGTTTCTCTTGATTTCCTTAATCCATTGATTAGTGACAATTTTATATTGTTGAAACCAACTTTTGGATTCCGCACAAGTGTAAACGTCTTCTCTACTTTCACCATATCAAAACCGTTCATAACTGTAAAGACCTTTATTAGGTCACCCTCTCTTTTCTAGGGTATAAAACTCCCAGTCTGTTGAGTTTTTCATGATGGTTATAAACTCTCGGTTCTGGTATAGTTTTTGTCAGTCTTTTTTGCACCTTCTCCAGAGCCTCTATATCCTTTTTATGGTATGGAGACCAGAACTGTGCACAAACTTGAAAGATTAACTCTGTTCCTCCCTCGACAGAAGCTGCCCGACCATTTGAGTGTTGCAGCGTTTTCTGTTTTTATTACAGTATTCTAAGTCTGGCCTAACCAAAATTCTATAGAAATTTAATATAACATCTAATTTTTTCAATTTTATTCCTCTCGAATTGAACCCCTTTAATTTGTTTGGATTTTATGGCCCTGTTAACCTTCGTTGCAACTTTTAATGATTTTTCAATCTGTACCACTCGATCTCTTTGCTCCTCTGTCCCATTTACACTCTTGTTTTCCAGAGTATGTGGCCTCCTTATTCCTAATACCAAAATGTACCACTTCACACTTATCTCTATTGAAATTCAGTTACCATTTTCACGCCCATTCTGTACGTTTATTAACGTCTTCTTCTATTGTGTCGCATTCTTCCTCAATATTATCTATACCCCTCAATTTGGAGTTATCCGCAAATTTTGAAATTGTACTTCCAATTCCCGGGTCCAGTAGTTCGTCCTGACGATATGAACTGGATATTCGTGTTTCTGCAAGTTCCAATATAAAACTATACGATTGAGCAACCCAGGAATGTAACAACGATATCCTTTGAAATCTGAAGTGGATATTCGTGATACTGAAGTGCCAAATATCTAACAATTAAATAGTGTAACCCATGGATGTAACAATACATAGATTTTACGTAGAATATAGAGCACAGAAACAGGCCATTCGGCCCAACTGGATTATGCCGTGCTTAAGCTCGACAAAGTTTCCCCCCACCCCTCCTCATCTAAAGCGATCAGAAGAACGTTCTATTGCTTTCTCCCTCATGTACTAATCTAGCTTCCCCTTAAATGCACCAATGCTATTGGCCTCAAGTGCCACATTCTAACCACTCTCTATGCAAAGAATTGTCTCTTGAATTTCTTATTGCATTTATTATTGACTATCTTGTATGTTTGACCACTCGCTTTAGACTCACCGAAAAGTGCAAACATCTTCTCCACCTCTATCCTATCAAACCTTTTCACGATTTTGAAGCCCTCTATTAAGTCACCCTCCGCCTTCTCTTTTCGAGAGAAACAATGCCTGTTCAGTCTTTTCTCAGTTCTGGTATCATTCCTGTCAATTTTACTTGCAACTTCTCCAGTATGTCTATATCCTTTTTATAATCGTGTGACCAGAAATTTGTACAGTATTCTAAATCAAAAGCAAAATATTGCGGACCCTGGAAACCTGAGATGAAAATAGAAAATTTTGGAATAATCAGCAAGTCAGGCAGCAACTGTGAAGAAAAAACAAAGTTAACGTTTCAGGTCGAAAACCTTTCGTCAGAACTGGAAGAAGTTAAAGGTTTAACAGTTTTTAATCAAGTACAGAACAAGGAAATAGGGTGAGGAAGGGGATGGCAGGAAGGAATAAACGGGAAAGTTTGTGAAAGGGTGGAGGGCAGGAGTAACGACAAATGGGATGATGTTTTAAGGCAAGGAGGGTGGTAGTTGGACAAGTAAAGAAACAAAAGATGGGCCTTGAGCAGCTGTAAATGGCAACTGCAGGACCATTACCAACACCTGCTGTCAGACAAAATGGGAGCAGTGGTTCTGATTTCTTGAAGTCAGTGTTGAATCCGGAATGTTGTAAAGTGCCGAATCAAAAGATGAGGTGCTGCTCCTCGAGCAAAGGGTGCGTTTAATTGAATCGATGTAGCAGGCCGAGGACACGCAGGTTGGAGTGTCTCCCACTCCAACCTGCGGGTATTTAAAATGATAAGCGACCGGAAGGTCATGGTCACTCTTGAGGACTGAGCGGAGGTGGTCAGCAAAGCGATCAACCAATCTGCGTTTGGTCTCCCCAATGTAGAGGAGACTGCATCGTAAGATATGTATAGTTTTTGTGGTAATAAATAAATACAAGTCGTTGTTGTCTATAAAGATTTTCTCAATCGTTTACTCTTCGGATTGATCTGCTTTATAAACTGGGCTTTGTTTCTGTGTAAATTAATGTTGCTGAGATATTGTCGCGATGACTCAGTTAGGGATCTTTCTAAAGCTTTTGTTTGTTTTGAAACTTCTTTGCTTTGACTCTTTTAAATGTCATGAATTTGTTTTAACTCGTTGGCTGATTGAAAAAGCCACAAATTGTAAGCTGACCACAAACTACAGGCCTTTTTTTGTCAACTGAAAATTAAAACAAAAGAAAAGTGCAATCTTAAATTTCTTCCACCTTTGCAAACTGCAACAAAAGTAGTGAAGTCGCAAGAAGCGACAGTTTTTTTTTGTCCCCTGCTCTAGGAACAGAAGTGAAAACGAACACAGGGGAAGTTTGGGCTCTGCAGCAAACATTGACCGGGACAGGGAGACTGACCGGCACGTTTTAGGGGGAGTAAGTGAGCTGGTGAGTGGCAAAGCAGCAGACAAAATCCTGCAAACATATATTAGACACAGAGAGAGAAGCAACATGTGCTCTTTAGCCTGTCCTGGGTGTCTTTCTGTCTCACTCTCTCCCAACTTCTCCCTTTTTTATATTCTCTGCTTTTAACTGGAGATTTTGTCCGTCAGTGGTATTTGCTGAGAGACTTCCTGTTTAACGGAATGAGTGAGGGAGGGAGTGTGAGGGAGTGTGCGTAATCTCTGGGCTCTAGTTGTGCCGTTGTAATATCTTGCTTTGTTTTTAGTCAAGTCATTTTCTCTCTCTCTCCAGATGAACTTTTTGGTGGAAATACTGCAACATGAAAGAAATGGCGAGATAATTTTTGGGAGGAGGAGGAATCCTTGGCCAAGAAGCTTTCTCTCCAGAAGAGACTGACCAAGGCCTTGAACACAGGCTGCACCCAATGGGGCTCACGTGTGTTCAGTCTACTGTGGGATCACTGTGGGTTCATTGGGTCATTGTGGGATAACTGGGTCAATGTGAGATCACTGCTTCATTGTGGGATCACAGTGTGATCTCTGTGGGATCAATCGATCACTTTGAGACCACTGTTGAATCTCTGAAGATCTGTGGGATCGCTGCGGGATTACTGGGGAAGTGAGACACTGTAGGATGACTGGGACACTGGCGGGCATTTTGTTTCAGGTTCATGGTGTTACAGGGAAAACGTCTTTACCTACTTTACCTATTCTATGTAATGTATAAAATATAATTTATATATTATATATAAGATGTTGCATATAAAAATTGTCTCTCGGCCTTTTACACAAGTGCAGCTTCAACTCTTGGATCACTGGGAGCGCCGTGGAATCACTGGAACACTGTGCAATCACTATGGAATCACTGGAACGCTGTGGGATCACTGTGGCTTCACTAGGAGATCTGCGGGATCGCTGTGGCGTCAACGTGGGATCACTGGGACACTGTGCGCACACCCTGGGATACTTATTTATCCAGTTGGGCTGAAAGGCCTGTTTCTGTGCCGTGCTGTGTTATGTTATAAATATATCCAAAGTTATATAATACCGTTTTCTTAAACCCCTAGCCCCTCCACCATCACCTCCAACGAAAAGTGCGAGGAGCTCATGGATTTCGTTCTCTCTAATATTGAGACCATTCGAGACTTCTTCTGCCGCTTCCCTCCTTTCCCCTAGCCCACCAAGCCAAACATTCCCTACGCTCCACCCTGCCCTAGCCCTGAACTCACACCTTCGTTGAATTTCCCCTATCTACCCTCATGTCCTCTCCGAGCTCATCTTAAAATGAATACTGTGAACAGTTCTGGGCACCGTACCTTCGGAAGGACATATTGGCCTTGGAGGGAGTGCAGTGTAGGTTTACTGGACTGATACCCGGACTTCAAATGTTAAGTTACGAGGAGAGATTACACAAATTGGGGTGGTGTTCACTACCGTTTTGAAGGGGTGATCTGATCGAAGTTTATAAGATATTAAGGGGAACAGGTAGGTTGGATAGAGATAAACTATTTCCGCTGGTTGGGGATTCTAGGAGTAGGGGGCACAGTCCAAAAATTAGAGCCAGACCTTTCAGGACTGAGATTAGAAAAAACGTCCACACACAAAGGGTGTTCGAAGTTTGTAATTCTATTTCGCAAAGGCAATTGATACTCGCTCAATTGCTAAATTTAAATCTGAGATAGATAGCTTTTTGGCAACAAAGGTCTTAATGGATATGGGCCAAAGGCAGGTATATGGGTTTCGACCACAGGTCAGACATGATCTTATCAAATGGCGGAGCACGCATGAGGGGCTGAATGGCCTACTCCTGTTCCTATGGACAACACCAGTGTGCAGCCGTTGTTACATTCCCCACCTGACTAAAACACAACGGTAACAACTGCTGAACTCCATCATGCATCCCCAACGAGTGCCGCCTCATTTAAAGAACCTTAACTAGTGCCCCCCACTATTGTACAAACTCAAGTGTGTATATACAAAGTGTGAGTTTGTTTATTTGACTGTGATATTTATGTAATAGCAGCCTCCAATCCCTCCGTATCTATGGAAAGTTTGTTAGTGACTAAAAATGAATCGCGCCCTGACAATACTGGAGCATCAATGTCCGGGCTGAGGCCACTCGACCACGCTCTCTGCCAGTGTTGTCCAATAGAAATTGCTTACGAAACGCAGGTGTGGCTCTAATGACGCCGTTTTATCCACATGAACGGATTTTATTCGAAAACATATCCCACATACAATACAAGGCAATGGACTTCACATGTGTGTATTTCATAACATCTTTCACCATTCAGTAACCAAGGAAGTAAAACACTCACAACGACGGAACAACACTCGCACACTCTGCTTTTCATCTTATCATTTTACCAACAACACAAAAAGGGTTACATTTCACATGCAAACCTCATGCGAATATGAGTTTTGAGATCACAGGCCCAAAGACTGTGTTCATTACTCATTTTTATTTAGAGGCCAAGGCATTGGACATCACT
Organism: Heptranchias perlo; assembly: GCF_035084215.1. Taxonomy (NCBI): domain Eukaryota; kingdom Metazoa; phylum Chordata; class Chondrichthyes; order Hexanchiformes; family Hexanchidae; genus Heptranchias; species Heptranchias perlo. The sequence continues at coordinate 5,736,781 of NW_027139453.1, read as the reverse complement.
GGACTGTGTCACAATGGATTGATTGCATGGGCCATGTTCTGCTGAACCCCAAGACTATACATTCTTACAACAAATAAAAATAAACCTGCCGTGGACGGCAGGCGGGCTGGTTTTCTGGAAAGAACAAATCAACTGGGCACAAAAATCAACTCCAGTCGAAAGAACAAAAATTAGTGCGGTGCGTGCAAATGACGAAATGTGAGAACTGGGATTTGAACCCACGCCTCCGGGAAAAACTACGACTAAAACGCAGCGCCTTAGACCGCTGGTCCATCCTGATTCCGCTCATCCATCCTGACTCCGCAATTTCTTTGTCAGTGATCCTGATTTTCCCACAGATGGCCAATGAAAGTTTCACTCTCTGGTTCTCGGGAAATCCGACTGGAAGGCCGAGTGACCAGGTTACCAGCTCCCCGGATTTTACAATGCCTGTGCTCGGTGCATGGGGAGGTTTGGTGGGGCCGAGGTATATTGTTTCCCGGGGAGGGACACAAACGCGCGGTCTGAGACTGGATCCGGTGCTTTCCTTGTCAACGATTTGGATGAGGGAACCAAATATGATATTTTCACGTTTGCTGACGACACCAAACTAAGTGGGATCGTGAGTTGTGAGGAGGATGCAAAGAGGCTTCATGGCGATTTAGACAAGTTGAGTGAGTGGACAAATGCATGGCAGATGCAGTATAATGTAGATACATGTGAAGTTATCAACTTCGGAATGAAAAACAGAAAGGCAGCGTATCATTTAAATGGAAAGAGTTTGGAAAATGTTGATGTAGAAAGGAACCTGGTTGTCCTTGTCCACCAGTCAGTAAAAGCAAACATACAGGTGCAGCAAGCAGTTAGGAAGGCAAATGGTATGTTGGCCTTCATTACAAGAGGATTTGAGTACAGGAGCATGGATGTCTTACTGCAGTTATAAAGGACCCTGGTGAGACCACACCTGCATTATTGTGGGCAGTTCTGGTCTCCTTACCTGAGTCACGATATACTTGCCATGGAGGGAGTGCAGCGAAGATTCACCAGACTGATTCCTGGGAAGGCATGATTGTGGTATGAGGAGAGTTTGGGTCGACTCGGCCGATATTCACTCGAGTTCAGAATGAGAGGGGATCTCATTGAAACATATCAAATTCTGACAGAGCTCGACGTACTGGATGCGGGAGGATATTTCCCCCGGTTGGGGATGTCCAGAATGAGGGGTCACAATCTCAGGATACCGGGTACGACATTTAGGACTGAGGTGATGAGAAATCTGTTCACTCAGATAATGGTAAACCTGTGGAATTCTCTACCACAGAAGGCTGTGGAGGACAAGTCACTGAATATATTTAAGAAAGAGCTTGATAGATTTCTAGGCACAAAAGGCACCGAGGGGGATGGGGAGAGAGCGGTAATATAGTACTGAAATATAGGCTCAGCCATGATCATAATGAAAGGCGGAGCAGGCTCGAAGGGCAGAATAGCCTACTCCTGCTCCTATTTTCTATGTTTATATGGCAATTTAACAGCCTTCTCAACTTGTCCTGTCACCTTCAAATACCTGCACACGCACAACCTCAGGCCTCTCTGTTCCTGCACCCCTTTAAAATTGGACCATTTATTTCACATTGCCTCTCCTCGTTCTTCCAAACAAAATGCATCCCTTCACAATTCTCTGCGTTACATTTCATCTGCTACGTGTCTGCCCATTTCACCTGTCTGTCTATGTCCTCCTGGAGTCTGTCACTATCGTCGTCACTGTTTACTGTTGCAAATTCTTTACATTTAATAAAAGCAACCGTCCTATGAAATAACTCGTTCCACGGATATTCCCCACAATCAATTCTCCTGTATTAATTCAAATATGATAATGTTGAAGATTATTATGGTTATTTTTATTATTCTCTTTATTGTTTATCATTTTCCCCATTTCCTTGCACAGTGTGCTTAATTTGTGAGGATGTATTTTGCGTGTTATTTACCAAATCTGCATTTCTGCCTGTCCCTTTGTCTGCGCATGCTGTATTCTCAAAAGAACATTTCAGATACAAGGAGCTTGGAATGTCGAAAGCAAACTCTTTCTCTAACATTGGGGAGTTGCTGTTTAGTGTTGGAGCTGAGCGCAGGCTATGTAAGGATCTGCTGCCCCTCAATTTATCTGTCCGTCCAGGAAACCGGGGACATTCAGGAGTGGGTTGTAGATCGAGATCCGCTTTAACCACGGGCACTGCTTTTTCATGAAATCTGGAACTCTCTCTCCGAAAAGGCTGTGGTTACTGCATCAAATGAAAATAGCAGTACTGAGATCGAGAGATTTTTGTTGGTTCAGCTTATCAGAGGGTGTGGAGGAAAAGCGGGTCAATGGAGCTGAGGTACAGATTAGCGATGAAATAACTCAATGATGGAACAGGGTCGAGGAGATGAATAGCTTAATTTGTTCCTATGTACAGATCAGCCAGGATCGAATTGAATGGCTGAACGGACTCGAGGGGCTGAATGGCCTCCTCCTGTGCTGAAACGAATATGATACTGTGATTTCCCCGCGCTCCGGGCTCCTGCACTTCGGGTGTTTCATGGGACAGTTTAGAGGCAGCTTGGCTCTGGATCTAACCCGTTCTGCACCTGCCCTGTGACTGTTTAATGGGAGAGTGCAGAGGGAGATTTACTTTATAATCCAACTCGTGCTGTACCTGCCCAGTGAGTGTTTGATGTTACAATATAGAGGCAGCTTTACTCTGTATTTAACTCGTGCTGAACCTGCCATAGGTGAGTTTGACGGGTCAGTGTTGAGAGAGCTTTACTCCCCATGTAACCCCAGCTTCCCAGTTCTCACCATAGCAATCAAACCCAACTGCGTCCTTCTCCCCATGCCCCTCAAACCCACGTATCAAGCTTCTCACCATATCTCTCAACTCCCATCTCTCAGTCTGCTGTCGTAGCTCTGTAGCTCTGTTTAGATGTTTGGCTGATAAAAACGTGCCTTTCAAAACCCCACAGACAGTCTATGGGCAAGTACAAATCTACCGAACAGCTTCCCGTGTCAGTTCACCACTCAGCAAAATTAACCTTGCTGCTTTTGTCTCTGTGACGCAATCGATAGCGCATTCAGACTTCCTTGTGAGTAAATGAAGCGATTTTAAACGTTGTGGGTTTCAATCCCACTGGCGTTGTATTTTAGATAACGGCTCCAGAGTAATGATGCTGAAGGGCGGGAGCTTGTAATAAAAACCCAAGCTGTTCACTAATGTCCTTCATGGAAGGTGAACAGCCAAATCGACACTTCCTGTTTAAAGAACATAAGAAATAGGAGCTGGAGTCGGTCATACGGCCCCTCGAGCCTGCTCCGTCATTCAATCAGATCATGGCAGATCTTCGACTTCAACTCCACTTTCCCGCCTGATCCCCATATCCCTTGATTCGCCTAGAGTCCAAAAAATCTATCTATCTCAGCCTGGAATATATTCAATGAAGCACCATCCACAGCCCTCTGGGGTAAAGAATTCAAAATTTCACAAACCTCTGCGGGAACAAATTCCTCCTCGTCAAAGTCTTGAATGACCGACCCCTTGTCCTGCGACTACGCCCCTAGTTCTATTCTATCTAACCAGGGGGAACAATCTCTCAGCATTTAACCTGTCAAGACCCCTCATAATCTTATATGTTTCAGTGAGATCACCTCTCATTCTTCTAAACTTTAGAGAGTATAGGCCCATTCTACTCAACATCTCTTCATCGGACAACCCTCTCATCCCAGGAATTAATCTACTGAACCTTTGTTGCACTGCCTCCAAGTCAAGTATATCCTTCCTTAGATATGGAGACCAAAACTGTTCGCAGTACTTCAGGTGATGTCACACCAAAGCCTTCACAACTGCAGTAAGACTTCCTTACTGTTGTACTCCAAACCCCTTGCAATAAAGGCCAACATATCAGTTGCTTTCCTAATTGCCTGCTGTACCTGCATACTAACTTTTTCTTGAATGAGGACAGCCAAGTCCCTCTGAAGTTCAACGTTTAATAGATTCTCACCATTGAAACAACATTATGTTCTTCTATCCTGACTGCCAAAGCGAATAACTTCACATTTCTCCACATGATACTCTATCTGCCACCTTCATGCCCACTCAATAAATCTTTCTATATCCCTTTGCAGACCCTTTGTGTCCTCCGCACAGCTTGCTTTGCCGCCGAGATTTGTATCGTCAGCAAACTTGGATACATTACATTCGGTCCCTTCATCTAATTCATGAATATAGATTGTAAATGGCAGAGGCCAAAGCACCGATCCTTGCGGCACCCCACTAATTACAGCCTGCCAACCTGAGAATGACCCGTTTATCACCACTCTCTGTTTTCTCTCCGTTAACCAATCTTGAAAAGCAAGGAGGTTAAGATGAACCTTAAAAAACACTGGTTCAGCCACGCTGGAGTATTGTTACCAGTTCTGGGCACCGGACATTCGGAAGGATGTGAAGGCCTTAGAGAGGGTGTAGAAGGGATTTACTGGAATGATTCCAGGGATGAGGGACTTCAGTTACGTGCATAGACGGGAGAAGATGGGGCTTCTCTCCCTGCAGCCAGAATTTTGAGACGACATTTGATGGAGGTATTCAAAATCATAAAGGGTATGGAGAGAGTAGATAGACAGAAACTGTTCCAATTGGCGGAGGCGTCATGAAGCAGGTGTCCTAGATTTAAGGTGATTGGTAAAAGAACCAAGGGCGATATGAGAAAAAATGTTTTACACAGCGTGTGGTTGTGACCTGGAATGAGCTGCCTGAGGTGGAGGCAGATCCAATCGTTGCTTTCAAAAGGGCACTGGATAAGTACATGAAGGGAAAATAGTTGCAGAGCTACGAGGATAGGGCGGGGCGATGGGAATAGTTGGATTGCACTTGCAGAATGCCGGCACGGACTCGACGGGCCGAATGGACTTCCGTGCTGGAACGAGTCTATCATTCTATGATTCTAAGAGTGTTGTTGATAAGAACACACTGGAGAGCGCTGGCACCGAATCTGCGGTTAATTCACTCCCTACAGTTTGAAACACTCCGTTTTTCTTATATTGAGAAGAATCTTGTTGCTGTAAGTGAAAAAAAAAACAAATTGAAATTTCACTTCCTGTTCAGACTCGAGGGGATGAAAGTTTTGAAATTGTCGAATGTTTTCCTATTGAAGTGAAGTGAACCGTGCAAATCCGATAAACCGGCATGTCGGAATCCCCTAAGATTTACAATCCAGCTCTTCAATCCCTTCGCTTAAACAACTCTGGTTTAAGAATTAAAGTCGTTGACCAGAAGCGGTCCCGCGGTGTTGGTCTGTGTTTAATCTCCACCATGAATGTTTAGCTCTACCCGAGAATCAGTTTGTCCAACGTCCTCACAGAAAGATTAATTCCCTCCTGTCTACTTGATTGTGGAAAATACAAAATATCAGCGAACAGCTGAATTTTTATTCCGTAATTGATTGGTATTATTTGATGGAAATATAAAGGAGCAGGGGGCACTTTAACCTCACGGAGATGATTCGTTGCAATTGCAAACCCGTGGATGGGAATCTCTGGAACTAATTTAACTCGGCAGTCAACACAAAGAGAATGGGAAGCAAAAACCAAGGGATTCTGGAGCACAACGGGTGGGAAAATGGGAGCAAAGAAACAAACAACTTGAGCTAAAGGCACCGCTGGGATTTGAACCCAGGATCCCCTGTTTACAAGACAGGTGCTTTAACCACTGAGCCACGGCGCCCACATTTGTACGAATGTTTCCCAACGTTATAGTATTGATACCTTTGTCAAGCGACTTTGTTCAGCCTTCCCCTTCAGTGCGTCTGCGCAATAACCTCGATCTTTTGTTCAAAGGTCTCAGCCTGTGAAACCATGGATATCACTCATGACCTTCTCTTCCTTATCCCCTGTCAGTACATCTTATATCTAGTCCTATTCATTCATTTTTTATTCACACACTCTCTCCAGACTATCTGGTCTTACCCTATTGCATTTCTGATCTCTTCCCACGAAATGTTGATGAGTACTGTGTGTGATACACCCGGCCCTGACCTCCTCCTGTGGGTCACCTCCGACAACTACTGCACAATAATTTAATGTGTGTTTGTTTTACATTAGGAAATGTGTATTCGCGCTAGTCTACCCGGTGTACCTATTCTCACACAAACGACAATTTTGCTTCAGATCATTTAAATTTTAGAAAGTCTTACTGGATAAGATAAGTTGGACATTCAAAATTTGGTGAAGAGATGTTGATATTGTTTAATTTAAATAATTAGTGTGCAACTCGATGATGCTTTACATCGGAATAGAAAGCGAGATTGAATGAACAGGAACCGTCTGAAAGGATGGCTGATCGTCTGTGGGTGGCAGCGAACTTTTACATGGCTGCATGGTCAATTGCCAGCGTTTCGTTGAACTTCGGGTCTTATTTTCACTTTGAGGCTTTCACTGATTGATAAATGAGAAGTCCGGAGATCGAATCCCAGTTAAGTCCCACTACGCTTCCATTTTAAGTGAAAAATCACCAATTGGCTTCACAGATTTTTTCACAGCTGCTGACGGCAGGAGCGCCTTTTTCCAAGAATGATGGCAGTGAAGGATAGAAGGAAGGAAGACGGGAGGGAGCAGAAATAAACACAACTGAAAAGGAACAAAAGACTGAGCCTGAGAGTGAGAAGGCAGGAGAGAAGCTGAGAGGCTGAAGTCTGTGACTTTTCTCAGTCACTTCTTGTTGCTTCATACTTTATTTGCCATCATTGTCCAATCGTAATTGGCTGCGGCGCGATTAATGGCGTCAATACAACGAATTGGCGATCGCCGTTGACGGCAACGGTGGGCTGAATGACGAAAATAACTTTTATCGTTTTATCGAGTCTTTCGGAGGAACGGCGCAAATGTTCCAGAAATTATAGGCAAATCACCCCATCCCGTATCTCACTTGCTGCAACATTCACCTATAGATAATGGCGCACGCCGTGAATGCATCATTGTGGCTGGAGGTCCCAGCATTTGCTGGATAATAATGATATTGAAATAATTCTGGTCCGAAAAAGTTAGACCTTGTTAAGCTCCGGGTTCCAACAGCCTTCTCTGTCCCTGCTCCGTCCACTTGTCCCAGTTATTCACACAGAAAATGAGACCGGTCCAGTATTGCAACAACTTGGTGAAAGAGAAAGTCTGTCTACTTCACCCGGCGAGAACAAGCGTCGAACAGGGACCCAAACCAAATGGTAGCCGAGCACAGGCCTGGAGATCTAAGTGAATCAGCCTTCGGTGACATTAACCTCTCGATCAGGTCAATAAACACCAGACAGTTGTTTCTATCTCTCTGCCTGGTGCTGAATCCAGATATAAACGGTGGTCTCTGGGGCAATTGGTGAAAGCAGAGGGAAACCGATTAGGGAGAAAACAATGTCGGCGACCGAGACAAGACCGGGATCCCGAGCCAAACTTGGATTGTATTCCCTTCGGTTTGAAAGGTTGATCTGATTGAGGTGTTTAAAATGATAAAACGATTTGGAAGAGTAGATACAGAGAAGCTATTTCCTCTGGTGGTGGGGGAGGGGCAGGGCATAAAATTAGAGCTCGGATTTTCACTGGTGAAATCAGGAAGCACTTTATTACGTTGGACATACAGACAACAACGTAGTTTCTTACCTCATTCGTTCTGCAAAGTCTTACTTGATAATGCAAGTCGCAAATTGAAAACGATTTTGGTAAAGAAGGCCAGCTAGCGTCGGCTTGAAATAGATAGTGTACAACATGAACTTGGATGGACAGGGCAGAATTTCAAAGTGTGCAGATGACACGAAACTGGACAATGTGATAAACAATTAAAAGGGTAGTAACAGACTTCAGGACGAAACAGACAGACTGATGAAATGGCCAGACACATGGCAGATGAAACTTAACGCAAATACTGCGAATTGATACATTTTGGCCTAAAGAATGAGGAGAGACAATATAAACTAAATGGTACAATTTTAAATCGGGTGCAGGAACATAGAGATCTGGGGATGTATGTAAACAAATCTTTGAAAGTGGCAGGACAGGTAGAGAAGGCTGTTAAATCAGCATATGGGATCCTTGGCTTCATAAATAAAGCCACAGATTACAAAAGAAAGGAAGTTATGCTAAACCTTAATAAAACACAGTTTGACCTCAGCTGGAGTATTGTGTTCAGTTATGGGCACCACACTCGAGGAAGGATATCAAGGCTTCAGAGAAGGTGCAGGAGAGATTTACAAGAATGGTACCGGGGATGAGGGACTTCAGTTATGTGTACAGATTGGAGATGCTGAGGTTGTTCTCCTTAGAGCAGAGAATGTTAAGAAGAGATTTGACAGAGGTAATCAAAATCATGAGCGATTTGGAGGAGGGGACCGAGTGCAACATATCAAAATTTGCAGATGATATAAAGATGGGAGGGAAAGTAGAGAGTGAGGAGGACATAAAAAACCTGCAAGGGGATATAGACAGGCTGGGTGAGTGGGCGGAGATTTGGCAGATGCAATATAATATTGGAAAATGTGAGGTTATGCACTTTGGCAGGAAAAATCAGAGACCAAGTTATTTTCTTAATGGCGAGAGACTGGAAAGTACTGCAGTACAAAGGGATCTGGGGGTCCTAGTGCAAGAAAATCAAAAAGTTGGTATGCAGGTGCAGCAGGTGATCAAGAAAGCCAACGGAATGTTGGCTTTTATTGCTAGGGGGATAGAATATAAAAACAGGGAGGTATTGCTGCAGTTATATAAGGTATTGGTGAGACCGCACCTGGAATACTGCATACAGTTTTGGTCTCCATACTTAAGAAAAGACATACTTGCTCTCGAGGCAGTACAAAGAAGGTTCACTCGGTTAATCCCGGGGATGAGGGGGCGGACATATGAGGAGAGGTTGAGTAGATTGGGACTCTACTCATTGGAGTTCAGAAGAATGAGAGACGATCTTATTGAAACATATAAGATTGTGAAGGGTCTTGATCGGGTGGATGCAGTAAGGATGTTCCCAAAGATGGGTGAAACTAGAACTAGGGGGCATAATCTTAGAATAAGGGGCTGCTCTTTCAAAACTGAGATGAGGAGAAACTTCTTCACTCAGAGGGTGGTCGGTCTGTGGAATTTGCTGCCCCAGGAAGCTGTGGAAGCTACATCATTAGATAAATTTAAAACAGAAATAGACAGTTTCCTAGAAGTAAAGGGAATTAGGGGTTATGGGGAGCGGGCAGGAAATTGGACATGAAGCTGAGTTCGGATCGGTCAATGCCCTGTGGGTGGCGGAGAGGGCCCAGGGGCTATGTGGCCGGGTCCTGCTCCGACTTCTTGTGTTCTTTAGATTTGTGTTTGGGATCAGATCAGCCATGATCTTATTGAATGGCGGAGCAGGCTCGAGGGGCCGATTGGCCTACTCCTGCTCCAATTTCTTATGTTCTTATGTTCTTATTTTAATTGTGCGTGTGAGAAGAAACTGTTTCCAGTGGCAGAAGGGTCGGTAACCAGAAGGCACAGGTTTAAGGTGATTGGCAAAGGAACCCAGATCAGGGCAGTCCTGAGGGATAACTGGCGGGAGGTTTCAGAAGAGACGATTAAATGAGAACCTGTCGGTGGATGTTAAAGATTACCCAGCGCTGTTGAAAGAAGCGCAGGGAATTCTCCCGCTGTCTTGACCAACATTCCTAACTCAGTAACACCACCAAAAACAGCTGAACACAAAGAACGAACTGATGGTCCAAGTTAAAGGGAGGAAACCAAAGCCCTCACGGCGTTCCACAGACACCCATCGGCCATCGGAACTCACACTTCGATGGGCTCCAATGTCCGATCATTGAGAAACACGTCCCTCCTCCGCTTGGCTCCGTCCTTTGTGGGAATAGGAATTCAAACGTTTCAGCGACTCACGAAGTGTCCCTGGAACAGAATGAACAGCATTCCCTGTGTCTCGGGGTTTCAGTGACGGATTCTTGCCTGTCTGTCACAGGGCTGATCAGAAATCGGTTCCTGATCCAAACAGTGTATCTTCTTTTAGAGACACCGAGAGAGTGCAGGAACAGAGAAGGAAGCAAACTGCGGACTGAATTCCAATTGCGCTCCCGCGGTTATGAATACTAAAGGCACCGTGGAATAGGATCAACAAACGGATTGTTGGGGATTTAAATGTTCGGGATTTAAACCCTGGCTTTCTCCCATGTTCCCAAATACAGATCGAATAATCGGGAGATGGTGAAATGCAGGAGATGCAGGAGATACCGAAGTCCTTCAATCTCTGCAGCAATTACGGGGAACCGAGCCATGGGTGGGATTCGAGTTCAAAACGGGAGACTGTTAACAATGAGAGAGATCCTGCGCTCAAATCTGGACCGGACCTCCCTCCAGATTTAATTTTTCATGATGAAGACCGGGTGGAGGAATTAAATTTAACAGCAAAAATGTACAGATTTGGTATAAATCTAACAACTGGACTGGTTCAAGATTGATAAAAAGTTTTGAAATTAGATTTCTTCCTGATGGATAAAGTTAACCCTTTATGTTCCAGCTCCCTTATCAATTGCTATTCCCGTTAATCTTTCATTCGCTGTAAACCCCAGAGGCAGCAAGGAAGGACAGAAAGATCTATCTCCAATCCGTCCTCTCTCCTAGAACTTTATCCCATTACACAGGTGAATAACTCAAATTAACAGTCTCCTTTTAAACAAAATATAAACAATCCACCGGTGTCGGATCGATAATAATAGCATTCAAGCCCATTTCGATTGTACAAAACTTATGTCGGGCAGCATCATAAATTCAATACAATAACGACGCGGATGGGATTCGGACCCACGTGTCCAGAGCACAATGGATTAGCCGACCATTTCTGAATCCAAACAGTAGAAATAAAGTCACTTTTACACCATGCCCTGCCCGTGCACCCAGACTGACAATGTTGAATGTGCAGAGTCAACTTCTGTCAGCGAAGGAATTTAAGGATTTCCGTTCGATTCGGACAGTGACTGTGAGAAACGGTGGGGGACAAAACAGTTCCGTCGCATGTCAGACCAAATGTAAAAACGACCGCGGCAGGATTCGAACCTGCAATCGTCTGATAACATCGCGATGAATACCGAAGTCAGACGCCTTATCCATTAGGCCATGCGGCCGCTGATGTAATGTTTCACCAAATGGTCTTAAACCCGGTGCAGGGGTGGTTCAGACTCTGCTTGCATCTTTCTCTTACTTTCCCTTTGTTGATGTTGTTCATTTATTGTTTTCTCTCTTTTCGCAAATTTCCTTACTGTTTCCGACTAATCAGGAAACTGAGAACTGAACTCCCGCTGGGTCTCCGAGAAACCTACAATCAGAATAAACAATGTTTAAATCTTTGATCAAAATGTTGAGCCTCCAAAGCGAATCTCTTTCGGACTCAGTCTGCAAAATAGAGAGAGGGGAAATAAAATAAAGGACAAATCTGGAAACAACAAATGTACACGGAGAACAACACCGAGCGGAGAATGTCAACAGAATTTACTATCCAAGTCCGACGGGCCGAGTGGCCTCATCCTGTCCTGCAAAATACGAACAACCCCCAATTCTGCTGGGTGAGATTATTATTTTCTGATTTTCTTTTTTTGGTAAATATAAACGTGGACGGGGTCCCGCACCACGGGGTAAACGGGTCAGATCCAGACCTGGCGCTCAGTGTTAATGTTAATATTGAGCACGGGATTCTATCCGTGTAACAATCAAATCGCGGGTTTCTTGCTATATATTCGACACATCCCCTTGCTGTGTGTTCAATCAGGGCAGGGAATGTTTTGGTGGTTTAGTGATATTCATTTTGCAGGAAATTAGTAAACTCGACTCGAAACATGAGTTTTCCAGTTTCTATATCGCTAAATGGAGTTGAGGTGCAGATCAGCGATGAGCTGCTGTGACTCCGCCGCGCCGGTTTAAACGGAATTGGTCGTTTCAATGAAGTGAAGTGAATCGTCTCAATCCGGTTTATTTCTTTATTTATAACATTGTTCATTTTGAGTGACAGATTGATCGAAAATTCGTTGAGAGTTCAGTTGTCAGTTTTCTGATCAGTTGGAATCTGAAGGAGATAAAAATAAGGAAAGAAAAGCATTACAAAGGTCAAAACTCGAATTGATACAATCATCTTGTCTTCACCTTTAAGGGCAATTAGCCCTCCCTGCTACCTCGTTCAATATTCATCGCTCCACTTGCGTCATTACAATACATTATCTGGTCATTGGCACATCGCTGTGTTTGGGATCTTGCTATGCGCCAATTGGCTGCCTCGTTTCCTACATGTCAGCAGTGACGACACTACCAAAAGTGTTTCATTGTCTGTAAAGCGCTTTGGGACGTCCTGGGGTGTGAAGGGCGCGATCAAAAAACATTCTTTCTTTAGGTGGCCCCATGTGCCAGGTCCCATATCAGAATCCTGTCGACCAGCATACGCGGGAAACGATGGGCGGTAATTTGAGCAGGAGGTCCAGTTATAAGCCAGTGTTTTCACTGCTGTGAACTGGGTTCAATTCCGCGTTAAAAAACTACTTCTTACAAAACAGTAGAGAAGCCAATAATATTAAAGAGAACTAATCAAAGTCTAAAAGCAATTATTAAAGCCCCGCGCAGAGTGTGAATTTCAAAGATTCGTTGATACTGAGGGTGTAACTCCCGATTCGTGTGTAGTTTTCATTTAGAATGTTTATATATTTATTTCAATTGTTTTCATACCGAAATCGTAAACAGTCTATTCCGATCCTTGTTTAGCCGAATCAGTATTTACAAAATTATTACACGAGCTGAATAATCTGGTCCAAAACCAGTCATAAAAATGCACCAGACGACTTCAAATGTACACCCTGTGATGAGGACAATTTTACAGTCGAAGGACACATTGAAACAGTGAACGTCTCAGACTGTAAATCTAACGGACAAGTCAATTAATTTTCTGTTTACTGCCCTGGGTGGGCTTAGAATCACAAACTTTTCAGTTAATAGCCGAACGAGTTGATTGATTGCGCCACAAAGACGGTGAAATATTTGCGACGCTAAACCATTAATTGACCGAGAAAATGAAGCGACCGCAGTTACAGCGGTCTGCAATGATTCACCATCTTTTTGAAAATACCAAAATTAACTGACATTTCTTCTGCTATGCGTTTCGTTTAGTGCCTTTGCATTACGTTGTTTCTGTGCAAATGGAATAAAATTTTAGATTTGAAGTTTTGCGTTTGTCCGACATTGATCCCGAGGATCTGGCGTGGCCGGTGAAGAAGTCCATGATTGAACCCCATTGACCAACACTGACCCCTGTCTACACTCAATGTCAGTGGTCAGCGGCTCATCCCCCAATGACCAACACTGACTCCTCTCGACACTGAATATCAGTGGTCAGCGGCTGATCTCCCAATGACCAACACTGACCCCTCTCTATACTGAATATCAGTGGTCAGCGGCTGATCTCCCAATGACCAATACTGACCCCTCTCTACACTGAATATCAGTTGTCAGTGGCTGATGTCCCAATGACCAAGACTGACCGCTCTCTACACTGAATATCAGTGGTTAGCGGCTGGTTTCGAAATTAACAATACTGACCTATCTGCACTGAATATCATTGGTCAGCGGCTGATCCCTCAATGACCAACACTGATCACTCTCTACACTGAATATCAGTGGTTAGCGGCTGATTCGCCAATGATCAACAGTGACCCCTCTCTACACTGAATATCAGTGGTCAGCGGCTGATCCCCCAATGACCAACACTGACCCCTCTCTACATGAATAACATTGGTCAGCGGCTGGTCTCCCAATGACCAACACTGACCCCTCTCTACACTGAATAACATTGGTCAGCGGCTGGTCTCCCAATGACCAACACTGGCCCCTCTCTACACTGAATATCAGTGGTCAGCGGCTGATCCCTGCAGTTTGACCTCTGAACCCGTGTCATGGCATTAGAAAGTGTTTGTGGATTTGAATTAATGACTCAGAGGAGCATTGACAACTCCCGATGGTTTTATATAAACTACCTACTGTTCCCTTCAATGACGCAGTCTGTCCCAGGAATAAGAATTGGGGGAAACTCACAAACCTGCGTTTCTTATCAAGTTTGTTCAATTTGAGTCTTTCTCCTGACTCGACAGCCCGGAAACAATTTAGACAACGTGTCCCAAAGATGGGTGATTCTTACATTCACACTGACACTTTGATAAGTTTGATTTTTTTTTGCCTGTTCAAAACATAATTAAGATATAATTCATTTTCTATGAACCGATTGGGAGCGTGCTATAACTTTATATAAATACCCTGTCTATTTGTTTGGCTTTTTAATATATTGCCGTTTCATCAGGAGGGACTGTGAGAAATGGGCGGGTGTAAAACAGTTGCAACCCATTAAGAACGCGTTTTCACCCAGTTTGTGAACTGACCGTGACAGAATCAATCTTGCAAATTTCTGATAACCTCATGATTCACACCGGAGTCATAAGCTTTATCCATTAGACTGCATGACCACTGACCTATCCGTTCAGAAACTGATTTTAAATCTGCAGCCGAGGTGATTAAAGACTCTGGTTTTATCTGTCCCTTGCTTTCACTCTGTTGATATCGTTCATTTACTTTGTCTTTCTTTTATAAAATTGGAGCTTCAGCTTTTGCGTTATCAGAAAACTGGCAACTCAATTCACGCTTTGTCTCTCATTAAGTTACAATTAAAATAAACAATGTTCAAATCTTGATCTAAATGTTTAGCCTCAAACCGTACCTCTTTCACCCACTGAGTTCGTAAAATAGAGAGAAAGGAAATAAAATTAAAGACAAATTGATCTAATAAAACTCTACACTTAGAACAACAGAGTGGAGAGAATTTACTGTCCAAGCTCAACGGGCCGATTAGCCGATTCCTGTCCTGTAAAATACGAACGTTCTCTAATTCTGATTTTCATTTTTTGGTAAATATAAACGCGGAGTGGGTCCCGTCACCTCGCGCTAATGGGTTCCAACCAGAACAGGCGCTCAGTGTTAACATCCGTATTCTCGCTGTTTAATAATAAAATCGCGGGGTTCTTGCTATATACTCGATACATGTCCTGTGATGTGTGTTTCATTTCGACAGGAAATGTGTCGCGGGTTTAGTAATATTCAATTTGCAGGAAATTAATTAAAGAGGAAAGAAATGTTTTGGCAAAATTGAGAGGAACGGAATTTGAGGGAACCGTTTAACAAGGGTTGAAAATTAATTGGGAGGTCGGAGACAGAGTGGGGATACATTTTTTAAAATCTGATTGGCGGGAAGTGACAAGTTGTGTTCCCCAGGGATCTCTTCTGGGGCCTCAACTGTTCACAATATTTATTAATGACTTGGATGAAAGAATAGAGGAGCATAGAAAGTACAGAGATGACGTAATAAAGGAAATAAGGAAAGCAAAGACAGGCCATGACAAAATATTTGCTAGTAAGATTAAAGAATGCTTTATCAGGACATTAAGAACAAGAGGATAGTTAAGGAAAAGGTGGGACCTATTAGAGATGATAAGGGTAACTTGTGTGCAGAAGCAGAGGATGTGGGTAGGAATACAGAGAAAAAATGAATATTATGTCTCCGTATTCACAAAGGAAAGGGATGGTCCAGACGTAGTAGTTAAAGAGGAGAGGTGTGAAATATTGGATAAGATAAACATTACGAGAGAGGATGTGCGAGAGGGACTGGAATGCTTGAAAGTTGATCAGTCACCAGGGCCGGATTCATTGTTTCCTCGGCAATTGAAGGAAGCCAGGGAGGAAGTAGCGGATGCTCTGCGGATCATTTTCCAATCCTCACGAGATACAGGGGAGGTACCGGAGGACTGAAAGTCTACAAACATAGTACCATTGTTTCGAAAGGGTACGAGGGAAAGGCCGAAAAATTATAGGCCAGTCAGTCTACCTCGGTGGTGGGCAAACTATTAGAATCAATACTGAGAGATAGGATAAACTCTCATTTGGAAAGGCATGGTTTAATCAGGGATGGTCAGCATGGATTTGTTCAGGGAAGGTCACGCCTTACAAATCTGATTGAATTCTTTGAGGAAGTGAGAATGAGGTTTGATGAGGGAATTGCAGTGGATGTTGTCTGCATGGATTTTAGTAAGGCATTTGACAAGTTCCCACATGGCAGACTGGTCAGAAAGTTAAACTCCATGGGGAACAGTGGAATGAGGCGAATTGGATCCAAAATTGGCTCAACAACAGGAAACAAAGGGTAAAAGTCGATGGATGTCTTTGCGAACGGAAATCCGTTTCCAGTGGCGTACCACAGGGCTCAGTGTTGGGTCCCTTGCTGTTTGCGGTATATATTAATGATTTGGACTTGAATGTCGGGGGCATGACTGGCAATTTTGCAGACGACACAAAAATTGGCCGTGTATTTGATAGTGAAGAGGATAGCTGTGGACTCCAAGAAGATATCAATGGGTTGGTGGAGTCTGCGGAAAAGTGGCAAATGGAGTTCAACCCGGAGAAGTGTGAGGTAATTCACTGAGAGAGGGCAAACAGTAAAAGGGAATAAGCAGTAAACGGGAATATATTGATTGGGATAGAGGAAGTGAGCGACCTTGGAGTGCATGTGCACAGGTCCCTGAAGGTGGCAGTCCAGGTAGATAAGGTTGAGAAGAAGGTATACGAAATGCTCTCCGTTATTATCCGAGGTATGCAATGCAAAAGCAGGGATGTAATGATGGAACTGTATAAAACGCTGGAAAGGCCACAGCTGGGGTATTGTGCGCAATTCTGGTTACCATATTACAGGAAGGACATAATTCTCTGGAGAGAGTGCAGAGAAGATTAACAAGAATGTTGCCACGGAAAGAAAATTGCAGCTACGAGGAGAGATTGGATAGGCCGGGGTTGTTTTCCTTGGAGCAGAGGAGGCTTACGGGTGACTTGATTGAGGTGTACAAAATTATGTGGGGCCCAGATGGAGTCGACAGGAAGCATTTGTTTCTCCTCGCGGAAAGTACAAGAATGAAAGAACATAGATTAAGCTGATTGGCGGAAGGATTAGAGGGGACATGAGGAATTTTTTTTTTACCCAGAGGGTGGTGGGCGTATGGAATTCTCTGCCCGAATTGGTGGTAGAGGCAGGGACGCTCACCTCTTTTTAAAAAATACCTGGACCTACACCTAAAGTGCTGTAAGCTGTCGGGCTACGGACCGGGTGCTGGAAGGTACGATTAGAATGGTCACCTCGTTGTTCTTCGAGCCGGCGTGGACACGATGGGCCGAATGGCACCCATCTGTGCTGTTTCTTTTTTATGGTTCTATGGTTCTATGGAAAGAATACAGGATTGGATATCGATATTTTCAGATGAGGATAAGTGATGAGGTACAGTAAGGAGTGTAGACGGGAGCAGTAAATTGCAAAGGGACATGGACAGATTAAGTGAGTGGGCAAGATTATGACAAATGGAGTTCAAGTGGGCAAGTGTGAGGTCACCCACTTTGGACACAAGAAATATAAATCAGGCTACTTTCTAAATGGGGAGAAGCTCAGGACTATAGAGTAGCAAAGATATTTAGGAGTCCAAATTCACAAATCATTAAAAGTCGGTGGACAGGTAAAAACAGCAATCAAAAAGCCTGATTGAATGTTAATATTGACCTTTATCTCAAGGGGGTTCGAGTACAAAAGTGATGATTCAGTTGTACTATGCCTTGGGCAGACCCCATCTGGAGTTTTGCGTTCTGCTTTGGAGACCGAACCTCGGAAGGATACATTGGCATTGGGGTGTGTTCAGCGCAGATTCGGCAGAATGATACAAAGGTTAAACGGGTCAAATTATGAGAAGAAATTACATAAACTAGGCTTATTTTCCATGGAATATAGAATGTTTAGGGATGATTTGATTGAGGTTTTTGGAGTTTGAAATGAATTGATAGGGTAGATAGAGATAAACTTTTTTTCGCTGTTGGGGGATTCTAGGACAAAGTGACATTACATTTAAATCAGAGCCAGGCAGTTCAGGAGAGAAGTTAGGAAACACTTTGTCTTCGAACAAAGGGTGGTAGAACTGTGGAACTCTCTCCCATAAGAAGTACTAGGTGCGAGCTCAATTAATAATTTTAAATCTGAGCTCGATAGATTTTTGCTGACCAAGGTTAATAAGCGATATGGAGCCAAGGCGGGCATGCAACAAATTATACAGATCAGCCATGATCTCATTGAATTGCGGAACAGGCTCGAGGGGCTGAATGGCCTTCTCCGCTTCCACATTCCTATATTTGATCGGAATAATCTGTTTAAAATTACCGCATGAAATCAATTCAAAAAATAAATAATAAAAATGCACATCTTTGGAAAACTGTGTAAGAATTGTGAGTTCAATTCTCAGTAACATTGAATCATAGGAAACCACCAGACACTGCAAAAACTTTTATTTATTCAAAATTTAATTGGTTACCTTAAAATTGATTCGGTTCTCAAAAAAGATAATCTTCCATGTGGGAATCGAGCCCGGGGCGCGGGCGCAGAATTCTAAGCATAATACCACCACGGACCGCAACAGATGGTGGGTTAAGATTTTCCTGAATCAGCAAGCGACTGGGCTCCAACCTGCAATCGTGGCCATGGCGCCACCAAAAGGAAGACTTGCATAAAGTAGCGCCATTGACCTCCGCAGGACGTCCCAAAGCACCTTTCAGTCAATTAAGTGCTTTTTGAAGTTTAGTCAATGTTGAAATGTGGGAATTGCGACAGCCAATATGCGTACAGCACGATCCAAAAAAAGTAGCGAGGTGATAATGACCAGATAATCCGTTTTAGTGATTTTGGTGTAGACAAGGTGATTGTTTTAATTCGAGTTTTGGTATCATTTTGTCGGTTTCCTTATTTTTTCCCTTCATCAGCTTCCAAGTTATCGGAAAGCTGACAACTGAAATCTCAATTAGTTTCAATCAGTCACTCGAAATAAACACTGTTAGAAATGAAGGGATAAAGTGGATTCAGAAGGCTCACTTCACTTCATTAACCGTATAAATCGGGTCAAACCAGTGCCTTAGGTTCCCATTCGATTTAGAATTCAGCTCTTTAACCTCGTTGCTAAAATACTTCAGGTTTAAGGATTATAGCCATGAACCAGAAGAGCTCCTGTGGTGCTTGTCCGTATTTAATCTCAACCCTGAATGATTAGCTCCAAACTAGAATCAGTTTGTCATCTGGAGAGAAGTTTCAGCAGCTACCGAGCGGGAAGCAGATGCTGAGGCAGAAAATGCAGCTTACCCCGGGAGGCGGGTTTAACCTCCTCACCGAAAGATTCGCTCCCTCCTGTCTATCTCACTGGGGAAAACTGAACCACATGGAACAGCTGAATTTTATACCAGGATTGATTCATATTTTGTCACGGAAATGTAAAGGAGCAGTGGGAACATTTCCCTCACAAAGGTGCAACTTTAGAATTGAACACGTGGATGGGAATCACTCGAACTAATTTGGCAGGGAGAGGAGCACCTGGATGAAGAGAGGAAATGTAAGTTGTTCAGAGGACTGGGAGAGACGAACAACATTAGAATTAATAGTAGTTCAAAGGTAGGAGGGGTCAGATGGGGGTGGCGAGGGGGGGGGGGTGCAGAAAACGAGTGAATGTAAATAAATGTGGTAAATAAGGTTGATGAACTGCAGGCACAAGGAGCCACGTGGGATTGTAATCTAGTGCCTGTAACGGAGACCTGACTCAAAAAAGGGGAGGAATGAACATTTAATATTCCTGGCTAAAATGTATTCAGGAAAGATACGGAAGGAAAGAAAAGGAGCAGGGGGTGGCAGTATTGAAAAAAATATGCATCATTAAAGCACTAGCAATGGATGATGTATTTAAGAGTTCAAAAATAGAATCTATTCGGTTCGAATTAAGGAACAAGAGAGGAGCTATTACGCTGTTAAGTGGATATTAGAGCCCACCAAATAGTGGGAAGGAGACAGAGGAGCAAATTTAGAGGCAGATTGTAGAAACGTTCAAGAACTTTAGAGTCGTGATAATGTGCAGACTTCAATTCGTCTAATATAACCAAACAGTGTAAAGGAAAAGAGGGTGAGGAGTTCCTGAAAGGTGTACAAGGGAACTTCGATTATCAGTCGGTTTCCAGCACAAAGAGGAAGAAAACAGGGGTGGATTATCACATTCATTATATCACTGTGTATTGGTTATCATTTTCAATTCAACAGTTAAATGTAATATTATTACTTTGTGTATTACTTACCATATCCAATTTAACAATAACTTGATTTCCCTTCTATTGATTATCATTTCCAATTTAACAATAACGTGATTCCACTTGTTTGATTATCATATCCAATTTAACATTAACTTGATTCCCCCGTTTTCATATCGAACTTTACGATTAACTGTAACTGCCTCTCTCTGTGTATTTGTTATCATATCCTAATTAGCAGTGAACTGTAAATGCATTCCGCTTTGAATTGTTCATCATATCCAATTTAACAATTAACTATTACTTTATTGGCTATGCATTATCTATTATTGCCTAATTATCGATTAACTGGTTGATGAAGTGTTCTTATTCATAAAGTACTGCTGAACTCAATTAAATTCATAATCTTTGAAAACCAGTTGTCTCAGAGGAATATAGGAATAGGAGTATGCCATTCAGCCTCTCGAGCCTGTTCCGTCAATCAATGAGATCATGGCTCATGTATATCCTAACTCCATCCACCCGCCTTGGACCTATATCCCTCAAGGCTCTTGGCTAAAAATAAACTATGGATCTCAGATTTAAAAATTATTAATCGAATTAGCATCTACTGCTTTCTGTCGGAGAGATTTCCACACTTCTACCAGCTTTTGCGCTTCAAAACTTCTCTCCTCAATGGGCTGGCACTGATTTCAAAGTTATGTCCCTTTTTCCTAGATTTCCTCAGAAGCAGAAATTATTTTAGTTCTATGTACCCTCTCAATGCCATTCAACATCCCAGAAGTCTCAATCAAACATCTTCTTTATTTCTGGGATTCCTAGTCCAGTATATGTAATGTCTCATAATTTAAGCCTTTAAGACCTGGTAACATTCTGGTGAATCTGAGCTAACTTCGTTCCAAGGTCAACATATCATTTCTAGGGTATGTAGCAAGAATACAGTCCAAGCAATAACACTTAGACCTGTTCTTAAAAGCCAATATTTACGAAGAAACCTGTGAATGCAAACTTGTTACAGTTCTCAGCTCAGTATCTTCGGCCTTTATGGAACCGAACCCTCATTACGCACCGACAGTTCTGTACTTGGTTCTAACTGTGTCTACGTGACAATGCACACAATTCTGCAGAACATAATTGTATAAAAGTTAAAATTGCAACTTCATATAAGGAGATTTATGCGTTTATCCCTTAAAATATCTGTATTTTCCTCACTTAACAAGCTCATTTTCCGGTTGCACTAACAACTATATCTGCCTTACTTTGTTATCGTGTCTGTTGTTTCGCTATTTATCCCTATAATTGCCATTCTAGCATGTGAAACCATTAATTATTAGTCTGCCTTTGTTTGTGCATCATTCGGATAATGTTTACCCAGGCGTTTTCCTTTGCAGCACAAACTGTTTACCCACTCTTTTATCAAATGCTTCAGCATTGAATGGCGGTCTTTAATTAAACCTCTTCATACTTCATCCTGAAAACGAACCATTGCTGTAGGGTCAGTCAGGCCCAATGGACCGGTCCGACTTTAATTTGACTGAGAATTTCCCACTGAACAGGTAAGGGCTAAAACTGAGCATTTTTACAATATGAAATCAAGTCAATAGAAGGACAACATTAACAGACTGCAGGACAGTCTTAGTAAACTTCGGTACCGCAGGGATCAGTTTTTGGCCCGAGCTATTCACGGGTTGGCAGGCAGTGAATTTAGGGGTACCGCAGGGATCAGTGCTTGGACCCGAGATAATCACGGGTTGGCAGGCAGTGACTAGTGGGGAACCTCAGGGATCAGTGCTTGGACCCCAGCTATTCACGGGTGGCAGGCAGCTGCTCGTTGGGTAACGCAGAGTTCAGTGCTTAGGCCCCAGCTATTCACCATATGTATCAATGATTTGGAGGAGGGAACCAAATGTAGCATTTCCAAGTTTGCTAACGACAGAAAAATAGGTGAGATCGTGAATTGTGAGGAGGATGCAAAGAGGCTTCACGGCGGTTTAGACAAGTTGAGTGAGTGGGCAAATACATGGCAGAGCAGTATAATGTGGATAAATGTGAAGTTATCCACTTCGGAAGGAAAAACAGAAAGGCAGAGTATTGTGTAAATGGTGATAGATTGGGAAACGTTGATGTGCAAAGGCACCTGGGTGTCCTTGTACATCAGTCACTAAAAGCAAACATGCAGTTGCAGCAAGCAGTTAGGAATACAAATGGTATGTTGGCCTTCATTGCAAGAGGATTTGAGTACAGGAGCAAGGATCTCTTGCTGCAGTTATACAGGGCCTTGGTGAGACCACACCTGGAGTATTGTGCACAGTTACCCGAAGAAAGCATATACTTGCCATAGAGGGAGTGCAGCGAAGGTTCACCAGACTGATTCCTGGGATAGCAGTTCTGTCGTATCAAGAGAGATTGGTTCGACTCGGCCTGTATTCACTTGAGTTTAGAAGAATGTGAGGGGATCTCATTGAAACGTATAAAATTCTGACAGGGCTAGACAGACTGGATGCAAGGAGGATGTTTCCCCTGTCTGGGGTTCCAGAACGAGGGGTCTCAGTCTTAAGATACGGGGTAGGTCATTTAGGACTGAGATGAGGAGAAATTTCTTCACTCAGAGGGAGGTGAAACTGTGGAATTCTCTACCACAGGATGCTGTGGAGGCCAAGTCGCTGAATATATTTAAGAAGGAGCCAAATGGATTTCTAGACACAAAATGCATCAAGGAGTATCGGGAGAGAGCGGGAATATGGTATTTCGATAGAGGATCAGCCATGATCATATTAAATGGCGGAGCAGGTCGAAGGGCCGAATGGCCCACTCCTGCTCCTATTTTCTATGTTTCTATGTTTAAACCTTTGCTTACACCAGTCCATGTGAAAATTAAAATCTCCCATTATAACAACATTGCTTTCGTTACATGCTTCTCATGTCTCCTTATTGATACATCCCCCATTAAATTACGACTGCACAATGATCTGTACCAATTCCTACCAGAGTCTTGAATGCTTTGCTGTTACGTCGTTCAACTCATACTCCATCCAATGCCTGATCTATTTAATTTTTTGAGGAGTTCACCAATAAGATTGGCATGGGAGTTTCTTAAGGTGTTTTGTAAATGGACTTCCAGAAGGCATTCGTTAAAGCTCTACACAAAAATTATACGCAGAAATGATAGAGTATGGAATTGGAAGTGGCTTTTTGATCTGGGTTGGGAATTGTTTGTGATGTCGGAAATATATTGTGGAGATAAAGTGTTTGTTTTCTGATATTCTAAATGTGATAAGTGATGTTCTCCGGGGATCTCTTCCGGGGAGTCAACTTTTTGACATATTTATTGATGACTTGGATGAAAGAAGAGAGGGTTGTATATTTAAGTTTGGAGGTGGCACTAAATTAGCAGGAAAAGTAAGTAGTGCAGAGGGGAGCAGAGAGTTGAAATGGGACAGAGACCGATTAATTGAGTGGGCAAAACTATAACAGACGGAGTTCAATGTGAATTCAGTTTGGAACTGGGAAAGATAACTTAGAGTATAAATGGAGAGAAACGAGGAATTGAACAGGATACACATAATTAAAAGTAAGTAGGCAGGTACAAAAAGCAAAGAAAAAGACTAATGGAAGAATGGCCTTTCTCTCAAGGGCCTGGAATACAAAGGGGAGGAAGTTATGCTTCAGTTGTATAGAGGCTTGGTCAGACCCCATCGAGAGATACTGCGTTCAGTTTTGGGCACTGCAGCTCAGGATGTACATATTTTTAAAATTCGTTCATGGGATGTGGCTTTCGCTGGCAAGGCCCATCTTTTATTGCCATTGAAAAGGTGATGGTGAGCCGCCTTCTTGAACCGCTGTCGTCCGTGTGGTAAATGTTCTCCCACAGTGCTTTTCGGAAGGCATTTCCAGGATTTTTACTCAGCGACGATGAAAGAGCGGCGATATGTTTCCAAGTGGTGTGTGACTTGGAGGGGAACGTGCAGTTGGTGTTGTTCCCATGTGCCTGCTGCCCTTGTACTTCTAGGTGGTAGAGTTCGCGGATTTGGGAGGTGCTGTCGAAGAAGCCTTGGCAAGTTGCTGCAGTGCATCCTGTGGATGGTACACACTGCAGTCACGGTGCGCTGGTTGTGAAGGGAGTGAATGTTTAGGGTGGTGCACGGAGTGCCAATCAAGTGGGCTGCTTTGACCTTGATGGTGTCGAGCTCCTTGAGTGTTGTTGGAGCAGCACTCATCCAGACAAGTGGAGAGTATTCCATCAAACTCCTGACTTGTGCCTTGTCGATGCTGGAAAGGCTTTGGGGAGTCAGGAGGTGAGTCACTCGCCGCAGAATAACCAGCCTCTGACCTGCTCTTGTTGCCACAGCATTTAAGTGGCTGGTCCAGTTAAGTTTCTGGTCAATAGTGACTTCCAGGATGTTGATGGTGTGGGATTCAGCGATGGTAATGGCATTAAATGTCATGGGGAGGTGGATAGACTCTCTCTTGTTGGAGATGGTCATTGCCTGGCACTTGCCTGGCGCGAATGTTACTTGCCACTTATCAGCCCAAACCTGGATGTTGTCCAGGTCTTTCTGCATGCAGGCACGGACCACTGCATTATCTGAGAGTTTGCGAATGGAACTGAACACTTTGCAATCATCAGCGAACATCCCGATTTCTGACCTTATGATGCAGAGAAGGTCATTGATGAAGCATCTGAAGATGGTTGGGCCTGGGGCACTGCCCTGAGGAACTCCTGCAGCAATATCGCGGGGCTGAGATGAGTGGCGTAAAATAACTCTCAAGAAGATTGGCCTTAGAATGTTGCAGAGCAGCTTCACTGGAAGGATACCGAGCTTAGATCCTTAAACTATGAGGACAGGTTGCATAAACTAGTCTTATATTCCCTTAAGTGTAGAAGATTGAGGTGTGATCTGACGGAGTTGATTAAAATTTTTGAAAATATTCGATAGAGTCGATACAGAGAAACTATTTCCTCTTTTCCTGGAATCAAGAACGATGAGGCACAATCTTCAAATTACAGCTTGGCCATTTCGGAGGGAAGTCAAGAAGCACAGAAAAATAATCAGAAAAATTCGATTCTGAGCCGAAGAAGATGTGATGTCGAAATGATTGGAAAAAAGAGACTCATTTTAAGGAGTTTTAAATGTGGAAGAGCGACGTGGCGAGAAAGGACGGTTCATGAATGGGATTCCAGAACCTATGGCCTAGACGACTGAATGCTCAGCCCCCATTTGTGGGGAGCCTGGAAGGGGGGGGTCCACAAGATGTCGGAGATGGTGGAAGACAGATTTATCAGGGTTTGTGTGGCTTGAACAATTTACAGAGATAGGGCACGTGAGGCTATAAAGTGATTTAAACACAAGGATGACAATGTTAAATTTTAATCTTTAGGGGACCAGGAGCCAAAGTAGATCAGCGAGCACAGGGGTGACGGTCAGCAAAGTTATGAATGAGCTCGAGTTCATGGAGAGTGGAAGATGGGAGATCGGCCTGGAGACCGTTGGAATAGTCGAGTGTGGAGGTGAAAGTTTCATAGATGAATGTTCCTGGAGCAGGTGGCTGAGGCGAATTCAGGTACAAGTGATGTTACAGAGGCGGAAGAAGGCTGCCTTCATGATGGAGATAATATGCGGTCGGAAGCTCATCCCAGCATCAAATAGATTGCGGACAATCCTATTCCAACCGAACAGAATGACCAGAGAGCGGGATGGAATTGCTGGCGAGGGTACGGAGTTTGCAGATGGAGCCGAAGACGATGGCTTCAGTCTTTCCAATATTCAATCGGAGTAAATTGTGGTTCATCCAAGCCTCTATTTCAGACATGCAGTCTGCCAAGACAGAGGTAGTTCACGTGTCGATAGAGCTGGTGGTGAGTCACAGCTCGGTGTCATTAGCGTACATGTGGGAGCTGACCCCATGTGTTTTCATGATCTCACCAAGGGGCAGCGTGCATATGAGGGCGAGGGGGGGAAGGGTAGATCCGTTGGAGACTCCAAATATTTCGGCACGGGATTGGGAATTGAATGCATTGCTGAAGATACTCGGGAGATGATTGGATCGGCAAGAGTGGAACCAAACTTGGGCAGTCCAACTTAGCTCGACAACGGAGGGGAGGCGTCGGTGAAGGAGGGTGTGGTCGAGCCTGTCAAAGAATGCAGGCAGGTCGAGAAGGCTGAGGAGGAAGAGTGCTTCACGGTCACAGTCACATAAGATATCATTTGTAACATTGATTAGGGCCGTTTCAGTCCTGCTGCAGGGGCGCCAATCTTATTGGAGAGATTCAAGCAGGGAGCTGCAGGACGGGCGGGCTTGGATTTGAGGAGAGGAAACCGTTGACAATAACTGTTCACTTGAGGGCCAGGAAGTTGGGTGGTCCGACGTTTAGTGGTCTAAAGAACAGGAGTTTGGTCCCATGGGAATTATGAGCAGGGAGAGCGTATGAAATTAGAAAGGAGAGAAAGTAGAGAAAGGGCCAGGTTCAGGGTTAAATGATGCAGAAGCCTTGGGGGAGGTTTTTCTTGATGGGTAAGGGGGATGTCCCAGAGGCAGATGAATGGATGTTCTGAATAGTGACAATGAAACCCGCCAGTTTCTCGCAGTTGTTAATGGTGAGGTTGGAGGGACAGTGGAGAGAAGTTTAACGAGACGGTTGGCAGTGGAGAAAGGAAGACACGGGTTATGTTTGTGTCCCGGCATAATCATGGAGTAGTGAGCTGTTTTTGCAGAGGAGACCAAGGTCCAATAGGTTTTGATCTGGTCGAGGCAGATCTGGCAATGGATGGCTGAACCAATTCGTTACTCTGTGGCTTAAGGGAGAGAAGATGAGGGATGTACCAGGGGACTGACCAGGGTGGAAGAGAGTAAGGGTTTTACTGGGGTTAAGGACATCAAGGTGTAGATTAGTGAGTGGCTGAGCAGATCGATAACTGGAGAAATATCCTGGGAAATGGAAAACTAAAGGCGAGTAATTTGGGAGTTTTAAAGAGCCGCTCCAAATGACTTGGAGAGAGAATACTTTTTTTCAGCGGCGGACACAGTAGGAAGTGAGCTTACAATGGAACTGGAGATGTGGATGGTGAGGGATGTAGGTTATTGGTCTGAAATGTCCATGTATGTGACCGGGAAAATGGAAGTAGAGAAGCCACGGGAGATAGCAAGGTCGAAGAAAACAAGGTGACAATCAGTGCAATCAGAATGTGGGTTTCACATTGTTTGTCCTTCCCCATTGTTATTAATATTAATATATCGTGCTGGGGCAGTTCCTCTGTACAATTATATTTAGTTATATAAAAAGTTCTGGGTTTAAAACGGGTTAACTGAATGTGTTTGTTCAGTGACTGTAATTAATGTCAGTCTCCATGGAACCTAATTGAGTCACTGGAGGGTTTCCCTCTGATATAAATCAGGGATTTACCTCAATGTATTACTCAATGGTATCAGTCAGAGCATCACCCTCAGCAAAAGCAGGGAGCAGCTGCTATAAGGAGAGGGGAAGAATGTTCCTTGAGTTTCAGATACTTGCGGCCGTTCATGCCGTACAGAAGATATACTACCCTATCCTGGTTGCTGTCGGGATCCCGGGTAAGGAACTATCTCCTGCTATTCATGTTGTAAATCTTGTTTAACTGTGTGACTGTATTTTCTGTGTGACTTGCTGAGTACTTCCAGTATTTTCCGTTTTTATTATTTATGTTAATCTAGTCGGCTTCAGGCAGTTAATTAAATTTCATCAACAGTTATAGGACTCTAGGTTCGAACTGATCTAGTCCGGTTCAGGCACTTAATGAAACATTAACAACAGTTACAGAAGTCCAAATTAGAACTGATCTGGTCGGGTTCAGACACTTAATCAAATCTCATCAACAAGTACAGGACTCCAGATTAGAACTGATTTGGTCGGGTTGAGATACTTAATCAAACCTTACAAGCAGTAACAGGACTCCAGATCTGAAATGAACTAGTCCGCTTCAGACACTGAATAAAATCTCATCAATAGTAACAGAACTCCAGATTAGAAATTATCTAGTCGGCTTCAGACACTTAATAAAATCTCACCAACAGTAACATGACTCCAGATTAGAACTGATCTAGTCGGGATTAGATTCTTAATCAAATCGCAGCAACTTTTCTCGGACTCCAGATTAGAACTGATATCGTCGGGTTCAGATACTCAATCAAATCTCACCTGCAGTTACTGGTTTCTAGGTTAGAACTTGGTCAAATTTCAACATCAGTTATCGAGCTCCAGATAAGAACTGATCTAGTCGGGTTCAGACACTAAATCAAATCCCACCAATAGTTAGGCAATTCGAGATTAGTGCTGATCTAGTCGGGTCCAGATACTTAAATCAAATCTCACCAAGAGTTGCACGAATCCAGATGAGAACTTGCGATTCGAGTTTCAACCCTTAATCAAATCACACCAACAGTTCCAGGTCTCCAGGTTTGAACTTATTTAGTCGGGTTAAGATGGTTAATCAAATCTCACCAACAGTTATCGAGCTCCTGATTAGAAATGATCGGGTCGGGTTCAGACACTTAATCAAATCTTACCGACAGTTACAGGACTACAGGTTTGAACTGTTCTCTTCGGTTTCGGTCACTTCATCAAATCCCACCAACAGTTACAGGATTCCAGAATAGAAATGATCTAGTCGGGTTCAGATACTTAATCTAATCTCAACAACAGTTACTGATTCCAGGTTAGAACTGATCTCGTCGGCTTCAGACACTCGTCAAATCTCACCGACAGTTGCAGGACTCCAGATTAGAACTGTTCTAGTCGGGTTCAGAAACCGAATCTAATCTTGCCAACAGTTTTTGGAATCCAGATTAGAACTGTTATAGTCGGGTTCAGAAACTTAATCAAATCTCACCAACAGTTACTGGACGCCAGGTTAGAACTGATCTATTCGGCTTCAGGCACTTATCAAATCTCAACGACAGTTACAAGACTCCAGATTAGAGCTGATCTAGTCGGGTTTAGATACTTAATCAAGTCTCACCAACAGTTACTGGACTCTAGATTAGAACTGATCTATTTGGCTTCCGACACTTAATCAAATCCCAACAACAGTTACAAGACACAAGATTGGAACTGACATCGTCGGGTTCAGATACTTCATCAAATCTTATCAACAGTAACATGAATCCAGTTTCGAACTGATCTAGTCGGGATCAGAAAATAAATAAAATCTAACCAACTGTTACACGACTCCAGATTAGAAGTTATCTAGTCCGGTTCAGATACTTAATCAAATCTCGCCAAAAGTTGCACGACTCCAGGTTAGAGCTTATCGATTCGGGTTTAAACACTTCATCAAATCACACCAACAGTTACAGGACTCCAGGTTAAAAATGATTTAGTCGGGTTAAGATGCTTATTCAAATCTCACCAACAGTTACAGGAATTCAGATCAGAAATGATGTAGTCGGGTTCAGATACTTAATCGAATCGCACCTACGATTATAGGACTCCAGGTGTGAACTGATGCAGTTGGGTTCAGACAATTGAACAAATCTCACCAATAGTTACACGACACCAGATTGGAACTGATCGAGTCGGGTTCAGATACTAAATGAAATCTCAGGAACAGTTACAGGACTCGAGATTAGAACTGATCCAATCGGGTTCAGATAATTAATCAAATCTCAACAACAAATACAGGACTCCAGATTAGAACTGATTTCGTAGGGTTCAGATAATTAATCAAATCTCACCAACATTAACAGGACCCCAGATTAGAACTGGTCAAATCTGGTACAGGCACTTAATCAAATCTCACCAACAGTTACAGGACTCCAGGTGTGAACTGCTCTAGTCGGGTTCAGATACTTTATCAAATCTCAGCAACTGTTACAGGACTCCAGGTGTGAACTGATCTCGTCGGGTTCAGATACTTTATCAAATCTCACCAACTGTTACAGGACTCCAGGTGTGAACTGATCTGGTCGGGTTCAGATACTTTATCAAATCTCAGCAACTGTTACAGGACTCCAGGTGTGAACTGATCGAGTCGGGTTCAGATACTTTATCAAATCTCAGCAACTGTTACAGGACTCCAGGTGTGAACTGCTCTAGTCGGGTTCAGATACTTTGTTAAACCCCAAGGTGGTAAATTATATTCATCTTATTATCAAATACAAAGAACGAAATCTGCATTCATACAGCTGGTTATAATGTGAATCATTTGCGATGTTCTAAAAAGGGCGATTGGAATTCGCGCTCATTATTCTCCACGGCCTGTCTCTCCCCATTGACTCGAGTTGTTTAAAGGGCGGCTGATTCTACATTGTACATTATACACCACGGCCTGTCTCCCATCCATTGACTCTGGGTGTATGAAGGGCTGCCGATTCCACATTGTAAATTATACACCACGGCCTGTTTCCCAACCATTGACTCTGGCTGTCTAAAGGACAGCCAATTGCACATTGTTCATTATACACCACGGCCGGTATCCCACTCATTGACTCGGGGTGGATAAAAGGCGGCCGATTCCACATTGTACATTATACACTACGGCCGGTCTCCCACCCATTGACTCGGTGTTTAAACGGCGGACGATTCCACACTGTACATTATACAGCACTGCCGGTTTGCCGTCCATTGACTCGTGGAGTATAAAGGGCGGCCGATTCCATAAAACAGAAAGTAGGAATAAACGGGTCTTTTTCCTGGTGGCAGGCAGTTTCTCGTGGGGTACCGCAGGGATCAGTGCTTGGGCCCGAGCTATTAACAACATATATCAATGATTTGGATGAGGGAACGAATTGTAACATTTCCAAGTTTGCAGACGACAAACAGCTGGGGTGGAATGTGAACTGTGAGGAAGATGCAAAGAGGCTCCAGTGTGATTTAGACACGTTGGGTGAGTGGGAGATGCAGTATAACGTGGAGAAATGTGAGCTTATCCACTTTTGTTGTAAAAACAGAAAGGCAGATGATTATCTGAACGGTGATAGATTGGGAAAAGGGGAGGTGCAATGAGACCTGGGTGTCCTTGTACACCAGTCGCTAAAAGCGAGCATTCAGGTTCAGCAAGCTGTTCGGAAGGCGGAAGGTATGTTGGTCTTCATTGCAAGAGGATTTGAGTACAGGAGCAGGAATGTCTTACTGCAGTTATACAGGGCCTTGGTGAGACCACATCTGGAGTATTGTGTGCAGTTTTGGTCTCCTTATCTGAGGAAGGATGTCCTTGCCATGGAGGGAGTGCAAGGAAGGTATACCAGACTGATTCCTGGGATGGCAGGACTGACGTATGAGGAGAGATTTGGTCAACTTGGCCTATTTTCACTAGAGTTTAGAAGAATGAGAGGTGATCTCATCGAAACATACAAAATTCTAACAGGACCAGACAGACTTGCTGCAGGGAGGATGTTCCCAATGGCTGGGGAGTCCAGAACCAGGGGTCACAGTCTCAGGATATGGGGTATGCCATTTAGAACAGAGAAGAGGAGAAATTTCTTCACTCAGACGGTGATGAACCTTTGGAATTCTCTGCCATGGAAGGCAGTGGAGGCTCAGTCATTACATGTATTCAAGAAGGAGATGGATATATTTATTAATGCTAAAGGGGTCAA
The DNA here is from genome assembly GCF_035084215.1 of Heptranchias perlo. NCBI lineage: Eukaryota > Metazoa > Chordata > Chondrichthyes > Hexanchiformes > Hexanchidae > Heptranchias > Heptranchias perlo. The sequence goes on along the minus strand of NW_027139453.1, from coordinate 5,705,043 downwards.
GGGATATGAGGATAAAGCGGGACCAGGGTACTGAGTTAGACGATCAGCCATGATCATTTTGAATGACGAAGCAGGCCCGAAGGGCCGAATGGCCAAGTTTTGCTCCTATTTTCTATATTTCTATGCTTCTATGCACATTATACACCACTGCCTGTTTCCATTCCATTGACTTCGGGTGTATAAATGGCGGCCGATTCCACATTGTACATTATACACCATGGCCGGTTTCCCACTCATTGACTCGGAGTGTATGAATGGCGGCCGATTCCAGATTGTACATTATACACCATGGCCGGTCTCCAACCCATTGACTCGGAGTGTATAAAGGGCGGCCGTATCCACATTGTACATTGTACACCAGCACCTGTCGGTATAAATACCCCGAGTATCTGCAGAGAGAAGAGAGAAGTCATCAGTTCGGACGTGGACCCTTCTCAAAACATGATTGGTCATATCATTAGATTATTTAAAGTGAAGATTGTTTGTAAGTCGATTGAAGATTCTGTGATTGGAAAGAGTTTTTAAATGTTTCTCAATAAATATTTTACATTCAGTGGACTTGAAGTTTCAGATTTGAGTTGAAGTTCAAGCAATGTCCTGTTTAATTAACAGTTTATTTCACACCGTGTTATGTTTCCATGATTTAATCCCACTCCCGGATTCGTTTTACAATTTATCACTGAGCAGTTAGTTATAGTTTTCATTATAATTCCTTTCACCAGCTGAAAGCCCGTTCACAATGAAAGTTATTCAATTCCATCATTGGAAGCAAGAACAAGTCTGGAAATTTCAACACAACTCAATCAAACCTCTGATTTCGTTCTCATCCTGCTCTGTTAATGTGTCTGTTTATTTCTCTTCTTACCAGTTAACTTAGTGACTATCAAGATTCTGTGTCAAGGAACGTGCGGACTCTCCAAATGTGTCACTCGCTATCTGGTAGCCATGGCAGCGGCGGATCTACTGGTCGTTATCACCGATCTGATATTGAGGCAGATTCCGATTGTTCATCAAATAAGCTTTGTGCGATTCATTCCCGTGTGTAATATTCACGCCGTCCTGCTGTACGCAGCCACAGACTGTTCTGTCTGGTTCACAGTTAGTTTCACCTTTGATCGATTTGTGGCCATTTGCTGCCAGAAGCTAAAAACTAAATATTGCACCGAGAAGACTGCGGCTGTGATTCTCGGAACGGTGACTGTGGTGAGCTGTTTACATAACATTTTCTGGTACTTTATGTATCAACCTTGGTACACGATTTATAATAACCCCTGGTTTTGTTATGTGAGGGTCCTTGTTAAGATTTCAGGATTATGGACAGCATTCGAACTCCTTCATTATATCCTCACTCCGTGTGTCCCATTTGTTCTGATTCTGCTGCTCAATGCTTTCACCGTCAGACACATTTTAGTGGCCAGCAGAGCCCGCAGGAGACTCCGGGGTCACGACAGTGGGGAGAGCCCCAAAGACCCAGAGATGGTGAGCCGAAGGAAATCCATCATTTTACTGTTCGTTATCTCGGGGAATTTCATCCTGTTATGGACGCTGTTTATGATGTGTTCTATAGGGCAGCGAATGTGGTATCTTGGTTATATGTCTATCAAACCAGCTCTTTTTGTACTAGAAATTGGATTCATGCTCCAACTCCTGAGTTGCTGTACAAACACTTGTATTTATGCAGTGACACAGACTAAATTCAGAGAGCAGTTGAAGAATGTGGTGAAATATCTCATGACTATAATTGTTAAATTCATTAAATGAGAAGAATCGAAGAATTTCCAGCGTCAGAATTCAATCCTGGTTCATGTTCCAACCGATCCGATAGTCCCCGCCACACTGTCGAAGGTCAGTACTGAGGGAGCGCTGCACTGTCGGAGGGGCATTGCTGAGGGAGCGCTGCACTGTCGGAGGGGCAGAACTGAGGGAGCGCTGCACTGTCGGATGGGCAGTGCTCCGGGAGCGCTGCACTGTCGGTGGGGCAGTACTGAGGGAATGCTGCTCTGTCGGTGGGGCAGTACTGAGGGAGCGCTGTACTGTCGGAGGGGCATTGCTCCGGGAGCGCTGCACTGTCGGAGGGGCAGAACTGAGGGAGTGCTGCACTGTCGGAGGGTCAGTGCTGAGGGAGGGCTGCACTGTCGGTGGGGCAGAACTGGGGGAGTGCTGCACTGTCGGAGGGTCAGTACAGAGGAGTGCTGGTCTGCCAAGAGGTGCTGTCGATTGAATGAGACGCTGAACCTCTCAGGTGGACTTCATTGATCCCACCGCGCTATAACGAAGAAGAACAGGGGAGAGTCCTGGACAATATTGATCACTCAACCAACATCACTAAAAAACATGATCATTTTCACGTTGCTGTCGGTGGTACCTTGTTGTGCACAAATTAGCTGCCGCGTTTCTTACATTAGTACCGCAATGACTGCACTTCAAAAGTACTTCATTGGCTGAAAAGCGCTTTCGAACGACCTGCGGTCATGAAAGGCGCCGTGTAAATACAAGTCGCTCTTTCTCAGAAAGTGCTAATGAGCATTTCCTTATGTAAAACACAAACACTCCAACTAATTCTGCTGTAGTTGTAGGAGGTCACATACAGGACGAGGTCAGGGCCTCGTGTATGACAGATATTATTCACTAACAGTTGATAGGAACAGATGAGAAATGTTATGGGCATAACACCAGGTAATCTGGAGAAAGTGTGGGAATGCAAGATTATGAACAGGACTGGGTATAAGATGGGTTGTATCATTGAATTGATGAAGAAAATATATTAACCATACGTCACAATATTTACTCGCCCCCGAACTTGTACAAAGGTTAAAGATCAACGACTATCCCACAAACCCAACCGAACTGGCGAGCTGTCTGGACTGGAATTCATTGGGTATTTGAATGCCTGATTTTGGTCGGGCCATCTCTCGTCCGACAGACCCATTTCGAGCTGATTGGGGAATATGGAGGATCTGGGGGAATATATCGATTTGTACTCGGTGCATCATGGCGAGACATCTCTGAGGATCAGTGATCTTCTGGGAAAGACAAAGTCCCTGACTGAGTTAGCCTGGATCATTAAAAAGGACATTCTGCAGATCTTTAGGAAGGTGAGAACCAAAATTGCATTGCTGCTCGTGGCTGAGATCCGAGACCAATAATGGTCTCAGAAAGGAGTGAGAAAGATTGAAGGAATGAAATAAACAGCAACAAGAGGATAGAGCGATGGAAATGCACGATGAGAAGGCTAAGGCAGAGAAAGAGTTCAATATAAAGGTAGAGAAAAGAGATAAAGCTGAGACACTTGCTGCACAGGTTAGAGCAAGTAGGATTCCACGTGCTGAAGTTCTGCTAAAGAGAAGTCGTGGGGTGGAGGAGTTAGAAAGCGCTGTAGCGGAATTATAGATGAACAATGGTCCAGCTTTAGGCAGACACTCCCGATTTTACAGGAGTTGGGACCATCAGGCAATTCCGCTGTAGTTACAGTATTCGAGAATGTGTCTAGTCCATCTGACGCCTGTCGCTCACCCTGTTCAAAGAATAGTTACCAACATCTGTTCCTCCACCTCCACTTTATCCACCGTTAAGTGCCGCCCCTGTGCGATTCCACACTACGCATCACTTCCAACAACTCCAGCCGAACCCCACCCTATCATTCATTTGTCGCTGCCTCACCTCCACCTCACACTTACCCACCACTCCGAGCTGCCCCAACACCAAGCCCAATCTATCCTCCACTTCCAGCCGCTTCAACTCCACCTCCCACTTATCCACGTCTCCCACCTGTCTCACGCTATTGACCGTTACCTTCCGCCATTCACTGTCCCCAATTCCAGCCTGAACATGTCCATCAGCGACTCCTTGTCAGCAGGTGGAATCCATAATCTCCTCAACAGCTACTCAGTGACCAAGATGATCCTAGTGGAGCAGTGCGTGTCGGTTAAGGAGTTTTGATTTTCGCTTCGGTATTTTCACTGATTGAAATACGAGTTTAAATCACTCACGAGCGTTGCAGTGATACCATTTTAAGTCAAAAATCAGCAATTGGCTTCTCACAGCTTTTCAGCGTCATCACCAAAATCATCGTATTGACGATCACTTGGGACCAGTGAGGATTGTCACTCTATTCCGTCACCTCCTCATCACCGTTGTCATAGTCATCTAAATTCACACACCCTCATTCTGAAAAAAACACCTTTGGAGAGGAAATTAAGTCTGTGCAACCCCCAGAGATTGTGCCAAGATAGAGACAGTCTGTCGTTCGTTCTTCGAAGTTGTGCATCAAATGGAGGAAGCTCACCCAGTTAATCGCTGTCAGGACACGCTCGCCAGTTACGGCATTGCGATTTGGATCAAAGGCGGTTAAATGGAGTTAAGATGGAGATCAGCCAGAATCTAAAAGAACAGCTCGAGGGGGTGAATAGTCAACACCTGTTACTTTATTCCTAAGGTGTCGCCAACCTTGAGTCAAGTTTCAGTCGAAGCCATGATGCCAATGCAATCATCCATAGTATGTACTTGGGTGGAAATCTGATCTATAAGATTCGATGACTCTGAGACATTTCTTCTGACAAACCCCAGTCAGAGGCTTGTTTGATGCATCTGCTCAAAGCAGACTAACGCATGTCCCTGCGGTGTTGTATGGCATCAATAATACAAGGCCAGCAGCGGGTGGTCACAACTTGGTCAGTGCTTCTCCAGTGAGCCAGAGCCGCACAAATTATGTCTTGTCTGACGTCCCCAGGTACCACTACGGTGATTTTTAATTCGATTCCAGGGGCATTGTTCCCCGAAGTGCCTTCAAACCTGAAAATGTTGTTCCAGTGTTACCTTTACCCAGATCATGCATACAGAACATCTGAAGTCCGAACAGGAGTAGGCCTTACGGCCTCTGAAGCCTGCTCCGCCATTCATTAAGATCATGGCTGATCATCGACCTCAACTCCAATTTCCCGCCTGATCACTATATCCCTTGAGGATCCGAGTGTCCAGCAATCTACCGACCTCAGCCTTGAATATAATAAAACACTCAGCATCCACAGCAATTTGGAGTAGAGAATTCCAAAGTGAAGAGTGAAGAAATGTCTCCTCATCTCAGTCTTAAATGGCCGATCCCTTATTCTGAGACTATGCCCATTAGTTCTCGACTCTCCAGCCAGGGGAAATAACCTCTCAACATCAACCCTGTCAAGCTCCTTCAGAATCTTATATATTTCAATGAGATCACATCTCATTCTTCTAAACTACAGAGAAAATAGGCCCATTTTATTCAACCTCTCCTCACAGGAGAACTCTCTCATCCCAGGAATCAATCTTGTAAACCTTCGTTGCACCGCCTCTAGAGGCAAGTATATCCTTCCTTTGAAAGGAGAACAAAACTGTGCACAGTACTCCTAGTGTGGTCTCAACAAAGCCCAGTACAACTGTAGCAAGATTTCCTTACTATAAGGAAGTATTGCTGCAATTGTTGCCCCCTTGCAATAAAGGCCAACATTCCGTTTGCCTTCCTAATTGCTTGATGTTCCTGCATGCTAACTCTGTGTTTCTTGTCCGAGGACACACAGATCTGCCTGAACACCAACATTAAATATTTTTCAACATTTAAAAATATTATTTTTTGTTCTTCCTACCAAAGTGAATAACCTCACATTTCCCATTCAGCGTGGATAGAATCTCCTGACCTTGTAGACCTGCCCTTTTTCCATCAGCGGTCGGGACCAAGGCAGCGTGACATTGACCATTGGAAAAATGCAGCCTGCAGTACAGAAAGGACCAAGAATAGGGACATCGACCAATGTACACTTGTACGAATGGAGGAACACAGAAAAATCTGATCCACACTGCAGCTCGCAACCCTCCCAATAGCTGGTGTTGAAACGAAAGTGTTAGTCTGACGAACTTGATGTCTGTTGATGTAATAGAGTTTCCTTCATTTTGTAATAACGTTAGTTCTTAGCCCAAGTTTCGTTAGTATGAAGGATGAATCAAAATTCTCAGATAATTGGTAAATGAAGCATAGGGGAAGTGAGGTGACTTTTTAAGCAACGAGTTTTTATGATCTGGAATTGCCAGAAAGGGTGGTGGAAACAGATTCAATAGATTGTAAAGTTCATAGAATCATGTAATCATAGAAAGGTTACAGCACAGAAGGAGGCCATTCGACCCATCCAGCCCGTGCCGGCTCTTTGTAAGAGCAACCCGATTAGTCCGATTGGCCCGTTCTTTTCCCGTAGCCCTGCACGTTTTTTTTTTCCACTGCAAGTATTTCTCCAATTCATTTTTGAAAGCCACAATTGAATCTGCTACCATCACAGTTTCAGGCATCTCATTGCAGGTCATCACTACTCATTGCATAAACACGTTTTTCCTCCTGTCGCCTTTGGTTCTTTTGCCAATCACCTTCGATCTGCGTCTTCTGTTTCTCGAACTTTCCGCCAATATGAACAGTTTCTCATTATTTACATTATCTAAACCCTTCATGACTTTGAACACTTCTATCAAATCTCCTTTTAACCTCCTCTGCTGGAAGGAGAACAACCCCAGCTTCTCCAGTCTATCCACGTAACTGAAGTCCTTCATCCCTGGAACCATTCTAGTAAATCGCTTCTGCACCCTCTCTAAGGTCTTCACATCTTTCCTGAAGTGCAGTGCCCAGAATTGGACACAATATTCCAGTTGTGGCCGAAGCAGTGTTTTATAAACGCTCAACATAAATTCCTTGCTTTTGCACTCTATGCCTCTATTTACAAAGCCCAGGATTCCGTGGGCTTTTTAACTACTTTCTCAACCTGTCCTGCCGCCTTCAAAGATTTCTAAACATATCCCCCAAGATCGCACTGTTCCTGCACCACCCCCGCCTAGAATTGTATCATTTAGTTTTTTATTGCCTCTCCTCGTTCTTCCTGCGAAAATATATCACTTCGCACTTCTCGACATTAAATTTAATTTACCATACGTCCGCTCATTCCACCAGCCTGTCTATGTCTTCCTGAAGTATTTTACTTTTCACCTCACTTTTCACTACGCTTCCAAGTTTTGTGTAATTTGTAGATTTTGACATTGTGCTCTGTACACCCAAGTCCAAGTCATTAATATATATGCAAAAAATTCGTACGGTGCTCTGGGGAACACCATATTATTCCTACCTCTGGTCTGAAAAACAGCCACTCACCACTTCTCTCTGTTTCCTATCACGTGATCAATTTCGTATCTCTCTGGCCACTGCGCATCTTATTCCATGGGCTCAAATTTGGTGACAAGCCGATTATATGGCACCTCATCAAACACTCTTTGGAAGTCCATATACACAACATCAAACGCATTACCTTCATCAACCCTCTCTGTTACCTCATCAAAAACTAAATCAAGTTATTTAAACACGATTTGCCTTCAACAAATCCGTGCTGGGTTTCCTTTATTAATTCACACTTGTTCAAGTGACTATTAATTTTGTCCCATATTATCATTCCTAAAAGCTTCCCCACGACCGAGGTTAAACTGACTGGCCTGTAGTTGCCGAGTTTATCCTTACGCCCTCTTTTAAACAAAGGCGTAGCATTTGCAATTCTCCGATCCTCTGGCATCACTCCCACATATAAGAAGGATTGCAAGATTATGGCCAGCAACTCTGCAATTTCCACCCTTCCTTTCCTCAGCAACCTCGGATACATCCCCTCTGGATCGGGTGAAATATCTACTTTCAGTACAGCCAGCCTTTCGGATAGTTGAAGTCCCCCATTATCAGTACTCTACAGTCCTTGCATATCTCCGTGATTTCCCTGCAAATTCACTCCTCTGTATCCTCCCCACTAATTGTTGGCCTATAGAATAAACTCAGTGATGCAATGACACCTATATTGTTTCTTAACTCTAACCAAATAGACTCTATCCTTGATCCCTCAAAGACACCCTCTCGCTTCAGCCCTGCAATATTCTCCTTAATCAATGCTGCCACCCCCGCCACTACCTCCCCCTACACACCTCTTTCTTGTCTTTCCTGAACACCTTGTATCGAGGAATATTTAGTACCCATTACTGCACTTTTTTGAGCCAGGTCTCTGTTACCTCTCCCACATCATATTCCCATGTGAATAATTGCGCCTGCAGCTCACCAACCTTATTTACCACGCTTCGTGGGTTTAAACACATCCACTCTAAATCTATCTTCGACCTTCTCGTCTTCTCTCTTAGTCTGATCCCACATAATAATGTGTTATTTCTTACTCTACTGCTATCTCTCTCTCTCAATCCTTTGTGCACCTCGTTTCTCCTTTCTAATGCAACATCCTGGTGCCCATCCCCCTTCCAAATTAGTTCACTTCCCCCCACCACTTGTGAACCTTCCCATGTGTACATTGGTACCAGCTCGTTTGTGGTACAACCCATCCATCTTGAACATGTTCCCTCTCTCCCAGAACTGGTCTCAATGCCCCAAGTATCTGAAACACTCCCTCTTGCACATGTCTTTAGTCACACATTACCCTGTCTTATCTTTCTATTTCTCTCCTCACTCGCGTGTTGCACTGGGAGAAATGCAAAGGTTACTAACGTTGAGGCCCAGCTTTTTTACTTCCTCCGAGCTCCTGAAACCCTAGCCGAAGGACCTCATACCCTTTCTTTCCTGTGTCGTTGGTACCCACATGGACCACGATATCTGGCTGTTCCGCTTCCCCACGCAGAATGTTCCACACTCTCTCCATGATGCCCTCTACCCTGGCAATAGGGAAGCAACACACCAAGTGGGACTCGCGGCGACGGTCAATGAAACGCCTGTCTGTGCCCCTTACTATCGAATCCCAAATGAATACTGCAATTCTACACGTCACTGTGCTCCCCCGTGCAGTCCTTTGCCCCATGGTGCCATGCTCAGGACTGCTCTCCTTCGAGGAGTCATCACCCTCACTGACATTCAGTGATGAACACCGGTTTGGCAATGGCACGCATCCAGCAGATCCCTGCACTGCCTGCCTCTTCCTACCCTTTCGGATGGCCACCAACTTGCTATCCTGAACTCTCTGTGGCTGCGGGGTGAAAACCTCCTGGAATGTACGATCCAGGAAATCTTCAGCCTCGATTATGCTCTGCAGTGAATCCAGCTGCCCCGAAATCTCAGAATCCCTCAGCTTGAGCTCGAGGAACTGGAGGCATTTCCTGCACACTTGGCCCTCCAGGACATATGAAACGCCCTGAAGTTTCCACATGGAGCCAGAATTGCAGGCGATGGGTCTCAGCTCCCGTCTATTGCATTCAGTTTTTTTTTTCTCATCTCCCTTAGGACACTCCATTATTATTAATTTACTTATTGTTTACTTAACCCGATTAACCTCCCCTTTTATTCCGGGTCTCTCAGAGATCTTCCTCGCTGCTCACTGTCTTTCCCCCTCCACACCGAAAGCCCCCTCTCACCAAATTCTCAAGTTTCCACTCTGTTCACAATCCACTCAATTCCCTCTGTGCTTCAGCGTGCACCTTTTACTTGATACACCTATTGAGAACAGCAGTTACAACTATTCAATCAGCTTCCAGCTCACAGTAATTACCCTCTATTCAGACAATCACCTACAGCTGATTAACGGCTAACTGCCACTGACTTGCATTTTCTGTTCACTGTTACTGAACTTACAGTTTCTGTTAACTGTTCGTGAACGTGCAGTTTCTGTTAACTGTTACTGAACTTGCATTTTCTGTTCACTGTTACTGAACTTACAGTTTCTGTTAACTGCCACTGACGTGCAGTTTCTGAACTTGCAGTTTCTGTGAACTGTTACTGAACTTGCAGTTTCTGTTTACTGTTACTGAACTTGCAGTTTCTGTTAACTGTTACTGAACTTGCAGTTTCTGTGAACTGTTACTGAACTTGCAGTTTCTGTTAATTGTTACTGAACTTGCAGTTTCTGTTAACTGTTACTGAACTTGCAGTTTCTGTTAACTGTCACTGACGTGCAGTTTCTGTTAACTGTTACTGGACTTGCAGTTTCTTTTCAAATTGTAAAGCTCTATTTTGAATTATAAACTAAATTTTAATTACAATTCACGCATTACTTTAATAGATCCCACCTCTCACCAACATCACATGAGCTGTATAATCTGGTACAGAAATAGGCATCTAATTGCTTAGTGTAACTTTAAATGTGCACCGTGTGGTCAGGACAATGTTGCAGCCAAAAGTTACATTGAAAAGGTGAAAGTGTCAGATGGTGAACCTGACAAATAAATATATAAACCCAAAGTACCCGTTCCAGGGTGGGTTGGAACCGCCAACCTTTTAATTAATAACTAAGCACGCTGAACGATTGCACCACAGAGACAATTGAACACATCAATCACTAAAAATTTACAGAGCTATGGGCAAAGAGCAGGGGACAAGAATGGGACTCATTGGACAGCTCTTTCGAAGAACCGGCATAGGTAAAATGGGCCAAATGGCCTCCTCCTGTGCTGTGCTTAACATGATACTATGATAATTAAGATATAATTCATGTATGTGAAGCAATTTTGGGCGGGATATGTCGTTTCAGAAATGTAAGTGCTGTGTTTTTTTGTGTTGATTTTTATTGTATTTCCGTTACATCAGGTCAGGGACTCTTATAAATGATTGGGTGCAAAAAAGTTCCAGGCCATGTAGGGCACTTTACCAACCAGTGTGTGAAACGACCTGGGTAGAAAGTCGATTTTGTGCTAACAGCACCATTAAAGCCGAAGTCAGACGCCTGATCCTTTTGACCACGCAATCACTGATAGATACTCGTCAGCAAATGATGTTAAACCCGGAGCAGAAGTGATTGCACACTCCGATTGTATCTAGCTCTTGCTTTCACTTTACTGATGTTGTTCATTCCATGCCTTCTCTCTTCTTTTAGCATGTTAGCTCTAGAAATGAAGCCCTGTGCTTGGTGTGAATTTTTATGGCTTTATTCACCTCCATCGCTACTTTTAGTGATTTGTGTGTCTGTACCCCGAGATCCCTTTGCTCCAGTGCCCCATTGAGTCCCTTATTATCCAAGAAATATGTGGCCTCCTTAATCTACATACCAAAGTCCACCACCTCACACTTATCTTTAATGAAATTAATTTGCCAAATACACGCCCATTCTGCAAGTTTATTAATGTCTTCTTTCATTTTGAAGCATTATTCCATTGTATTAACTACACCTCCTAATTTGTTGTCATCTGCAAATTTTGAAATTGTACTTACGATTCGCGAGTCCAAATCTTTCATGTAAATTGTGAACAACAATGATCCCAGCACTGATCCCTGTGAAATACCACTTCCCACCCTTTGCTAGTCTGAGTAGCTACTGTTAGCACTTACTCTCTGTTTTGGGTTTTGTAGCCAGTTTGCTATCCACGCTGCTACCTGTACCCTAACTCCACATGCTCTGATCTAATTCATGAGTTTACAAGGTGGCACCTTATCAAAGGCCTGTTGAAAAACCAAATATATTACATCTACTGCATTGCCCTTGTCTACGATTTCTGTTACTTCTTCAAAGAGTTCAATAAGGTTGATCAAGCATGATTTTACCTTCTGAAATCTGTTCTGACCACTCTTTATTATATTTTCGTTTTCCAGATGTTTTTCCTATTACATCTGTGAGCAAAGATTCCATTATCTTTCCTACCACCGAAGTTATGCGAAGTGGTCTGTAGTCCCTTGAACTTGTTCAATCTCTCTTTTTAAATACAGGAAGAACATTAGCTGTCCGCCAGTCTTGTGGCACTATTCCCTTTTCTAATAATTTTTATACACATGTCATAGTTCCTCTGCTATCTATTCCCTAACATCTTTTAATATATGTGGATGCAATCCACCTGGATCAATGGTTTCATCCTCTCTGTGGTTGAATTGTTTATCAATTATTTATCCCCCCGCCCCCTACCGTGCTTTTTCTTTAAATGTCTTTCGATCCATTTTGATCCATTCATCTGATATCATACCCACTTTACTCCCTGGTAAATACTGAGACAAAGTAACTACTAAATATTTCTGCCATTTCACTGTCATTACCTGTGAGCTGATCTTGTGCATCCCTAAGTAGCCCTATCCCTATCCTGATTTTTCTTTTCTTATTTATGTGTTTGTAGAATACTTTAACTATTTCTTTTTATATTCCTTCATACTTTAATTTCATAGTTCCTCTTCGCTTTCTGAATTGTTTTTTGACATCTTTCCGAACCTCTTCTGATTCCCCTTAGTCAACCTTTCCTTTATTGTCTGTACACTTGGAAGATGCCTTTTTCTGCAGTTTCAATTTCATCTTCAGCTCCTTAGTCATCCAAAATGTTTCATTATTGGCTGGATATCTTTTGTTTTTTAGAGGAATATATTTCTCCTGGACTCTATTGATCACCATTTAAAATATTTCCCAGTTTTTTTCTATCTCTCTGTCTTTCAAATTTTTTTTCAGTTTAATTTCCCGAGTTCCATTCTCATCCCCTCAAAATTTGCTTTTTTCCCCCAATTTATTACTTTGGTCTTTGTCTTACTTACGTTTTTCTCAATCATTATTTTAAACCTTATTATGTTATGATCTCTCTTGCCAACATGTTCCACTATGCGTCCTTCTCTTACCTGCTCCTGTTCCTTTCCCATTAATAGATCCAGCAGTGATTCCTCTCTTGTCGGGCATCTCACATACCGAGTAAGAAAGGAATCCTGTACACACTGTAAAAATTTCGTCTACTTTCCCCCTTTTCCGACCTCTTCTTGCCAGTTTATTTTGGGGTAGTTGAAAACTCCGATGATTATTATTCAAAGTTTTTTACTCATTTCATAGATTTGTCTCCCTATTTCTTCCTCCACTTGCCTTCCATTATTAGGTAGTCTGCAGAATAAACCTATTTCCGTGGTCGATCACTTGTTATTCTTTGCCTCAACCCAAATGGATTCCCTTTCTATCCTAATATTATTCATGTCCCTTTTTTCTATTGCCATTATTTTGTCTCTAATTACTACAGCTACTCCTCCCATCTCTATCCTTTCTAAATACGTCATATCCTGAAATATTTAACTGCCATTTCTGTTCTTTCTGTAGCCATGTTTCAGTTATCCCGATAGCATCTGGCTCCTCGCTTCGAATTACTGCCCCCAGTTCCCCCGTTTTGTTTTGGATGCTGTACACAATGCTGTTCAGGCAACATAATTTGATTTCAATATTTGCTCTCCCTTGCTTCATTTTTAACAGTCATTTTGTACTGATATTCTTCATCTGTATTTGTTCCCTGACTATTCAGTTCCTTTCCGTGTTCTGACCTTTCTCTCATATCCTATTTCTTTTATCTTCAGACGTATGTCATTTTCACGAGATCTCTCCCCGTTTTACTAGTTTAAGGTCCTATCCACAAACCCTTTTATCCTTTCCGCTAGGACATTGGTCCCATTCTGTTCAGGTGGAGCCCGTCCTAGCGGTAAAGCTCCAACCTGTCCCAATACTGATGACAGCATTGCATGAAATGGAACTCTTCCTTCCCACACCAGTCCTTCAGCCACGTATTCACCTTCCTGATTTGCCTATTCCTATGCCAATTAGTATGTTGCTCGGGTAACAATCCCGAGATTATCACCCCTGAGGTCCTGTTTTTTTTTTCATTTAGTTCCTAACCTCTTATATTCCTTTCGCAGGACTTCCTTCCTTTTCTTCCCGCCGTCATTGGTCCCAAGATGGCCCACGAAAACTTCTTCCCCCTTCCATGTTCCTTTCAGGAATATAAGATGTTGAGAACAGTATTTAATATTCTTCAGGATAATGCATATAAACAGCAGGAATGTTGTGGGAAAAGTTGGATAAGGGCCGCTTTTGGGTGCGGCTGGCGTCATGCGCTATTAACAGCGCCCAATTACCCTTGCACAGGCAGGCCGCAAGGTTCAGCTGGGCCGAGGAATTTGCTCCCATCAGCGTTCCATTCCGGGCCTGACACGTGGAATCAATGCAATTCATACTGTCCACCACCAGGGGAGCTCAATCTCTGAAACGCAGGATGGTTCTTCGAAAATTCGAAAAGGCAGCTGGTACATCTTATTTGCTCAAAAAATACCAGCCTACTGTCTGCACGGAGTCTGAACGGAGATCAGCCATTGCACACGTAAAACACAGATGCAGGTTACATCCCTATATTTGCACAATGATGTTTAAACATTGAATAAAGTTTGTGCACTACGAAATCCCACATTCTCCAATCTGCACGCCAGACATCACCAATCTGCCGATCTGAGTTGGTACCAGGTCTGGAGAGTCCATGCACCAAGGTTCTCTGCTGATGCTGGGAGATCTTCTTCCAAAAGGTGGACAGAAAGAGTGACATTCTATATCCGCAGGGCGGGAGGGGTGTGGGGCGCTGCAAGAGGTCCTCCAGACATATATCCAAAAGGCAGCGGGAGGCAGCGGGGGACGAAGTCAATGCCAGGCACACAGCATTATGAACATGGAAGCAATGCAGGAAGAAGTTCAATGCTCTGACTTCAGTCGTCAAGGTGAGTGAGGTCAACTCTCAAGTGGCGTCTCCTATGAACTGCACCAAGCAATACACCCCCCATCCCCCACACACCAACAAACTCTTTCCATCAGTACTCAACTCTTCGAACCAGAGGCTTTCTCCCGCCCTCACACATTACCACTGTTGCATGCCGCCCACCCACAACTCACAGGTCACACAAACTGTCAGCTATTCAAACATGACAGGTACATCACACAGACACACGTCCTGCTTTCTTGCAGGAATAGGTGGCGCATATCAGGAGGCAGCAAGTGACAGTGGCATTTAGCCCGCCGAGCCTGTTCCACCATTCAATGTGATCATGGTGGACCTGTGATCTAACTCCATATACCCACCTTAGCCTTAATACCATTGGTTCACAGAAATCGATCAATCTCAGATTTTACATTCACAAGTGAGTTACATCAACTACCGTCTGCAGAAGTGCGTTACAAACTTGTCCCACCCTTTGCGTGTAAAAGCCGAGGTTTTGTGCATGCAACACACGTGGAGAAAAGAAAATGTCTCCAGATGTTGTACAGATTGAAGCTGAATTTGAATTTATCCCAATTCACGCCATGTTATGAATGCAGAATGGAAATGCTCCTGCATTGGCCGGTAATCGAACGCCAGCTTCCTCTAAGGCAGGCAAGAAATCGACCCCGAAAACACCAATGCCCATGCGGCAGTTGGCTGCATGTGTCTACTTGGAAACCTGTCTGAAAGAACATACAGTTTCACATGCCGAAAATATGAGTGTTTGATGAGACCATCTCAAGTGGCGCAATCGGTTAGCGCGCGGTATTTATATAATAGCATCAGGCTCGAGAAATACTAAAGTTGTGAATTCGAGTTTCACCTAGAGCAGTTTAACGTTTTGCTTCTGAATATTTCCACCGGAGTTCAAGCTGCAGCTGGTCTGCTCCATAAAGCATCTCCTTCTTCGTGTTCTCATGTGGGCACTTAGGGTCCTCTGGCCGGCCGTATTGCAATAGCAGGTGTGAGTTTAGTTGTTAATAGGCGGGAGAGGGGGCGATTGGCGACAGCATGAAATGGGAAAGGAGACGGCGCGAGATCTTTAAATCTAAAGAACCGAACACACAATTCTTCTTTATGTGAAATAGACATTGTTCTGTTTGAAGTGTCGTGTAGGAAAATGGGGATCGGGCGGGAAAATAGAGTCGAGCTCGAAGATCAGCCATGATCTCATTGAATAGCGGAGCAGGCTCGAGGGGCGGTGAGGCCGACTCCTGCTACAATTTCTTATGTTCTTATGCAACAGCTGACCCGCCCCTGGTTGCTTGGCGGTTTGTTTTGCAACATCCTGCCCCACCTATCGCTTGATCCAGTTTGTTGCTCCAACTTTCACATTCAACTTGTTTCACTTCCTGGTCATGTGATACAAATGGCGGCGTGCAGAAGGTTCCGAGCCCGCAGGAAGATGAACGGTGGATGGAAAGAGAGCAGCGATTTTGCTTCGCCACCAAAGATGAAACGCTCACTTTTCCTTTATTTTTCGTTGTTCTCTCTTGGAGGAAACTTTGCGGAAAGTGAATCGAACTTCAGTGACTGTAAAATCACCAGAGGTTCTGGCTGCACAAGATGAAATTGGCGACATCGGCATCTGAGAGGCTGAAATGATTAACATTGTTTCCGAGTTTCGGTCAGAGGCAGCACGGATTGATTTGAAGCGCTGAATGTCTCTGCATTCTACCGCCCACGGAGATGATGCTGGAAGTGTCTGCAAGGAGTGGGTGGGGGTTAGAAAGTATCGAATTTATTCCAGCAAAGAAATCAGATCAGCGCAACTAAACTCAGTGTTAACCATCCAATTAACAAGCTGCAGATGACTGCACCAATCCAAACATTTCCAGGTAACTATGGATAGGACTCACTTTGAAGCAGTTTAGACAGTAAACTGCAATTTCTGTACAGACAAGGGACGGGTGGTGTGAACGGGCAATCAGTGGTTTTCTAACTGATCATCTCCTGTCCAAATGTTTCTGGTAAAAATGGTGATCAGACAACAACAAAGCCCTTTGCTGAGAATGCTCACCAAAGGTCAACATATTGACAATACTTCGCAGGCATCGTCTGTCCCGCAGTTACTTCTCTGCTGGAAAGGCAGAACTTGCCAGCTGTTTTAAAATTGACAGCGTGAACAAGGATTTGAATCCTGAACCCTGAAATCATTTAAACGTCTGATGCTCCACCGATTGAGCTATCCAGGCTTAGGGCTGCTCCAGTTTCCATCATACAGATTCATGGTCGGTCTCTGAATGTTCCATTGTGGGCGTCGAACTCGGGTGAGGGTTCGTTTTATTATATTCTCAGTAACGTTTTGAGGAGAATCCTTGTTTGTGTTGAACCTGATGTCAGAAACATGGAGAGGAAACTCGTGAGTTTACAATTCTTCTTGTTTGTGCCAAATGTCTTCTCATTCGTTGGCACCAATTGAAAAAAACACATTGCCCAGTGGCTCTAAAGCGAAACTTCTCCCACACGGGATCTGGAAAAGGTCTCTCGACCTGTCAGCGGACCAACAACTGAAAGCGGAATAATTCCACCCGTTACTCAGTGACACCGGGAAAAACTTTAACCTTCCGAATTTTCCTACACGACACTTCAAACAGAAGAATGTCTGTTTCACGAAAAGAAGAATTGTGTGTTCAGTTCTTTCGATTTAAAGATCTCGTGCCGCCTCCATTGTCATTTCACGCTGTCGCCAATCGCCCGTTCTCCTGCCGATTAACAACGAAACTCACACCTGCTATTGCAAGACGGCCGGCCAGAGAACCCGAAGTGCTCACATGAGAACACCAAGAAGGCAATGCTTTGTGGACCACACCAGCTGTCCCTTGAACTCCGGTGGAAATGTTCAGAAGCAAAAGGTTAAACTGCTCCAGGTGAGACTCAAACTCACAACCTCGGAATTTCTCGAGCCTGATACTGTTATATAAGTACCGCGCCCTAACCGATTGCGCCAATGGAGTCACACAACCGAGTGGCGATTGGTTTTATATTCGGTCATTGTTTAAGGTATGGGCTGTTCAAAGTTTGTGTAACAGTAATTATCATAATTATTTCCAGCTCCCCCTGCTCACTGGTGCTCGGTGCTTCACCCTGTGAGATACCCTCAGTCTCACTATATACATCCTCTCGAGAGGGTGCATCTGGGCTGGTGATGGAAACGGTGATTCGGGTGCAGCAATAGATGCTTCGTAGTTACCAAGCTTACTGTCATATCCTGACTTCTTTTAATGGTGGGAGACCTTACAATTAACAACAGCTCACATTTATATCGCGCCTTTAACAAAATAAACTGTCCCAAGGCGCTTCACAGGAGCGTAATCAGATACAATTTGACACAGATCCACAAAAGGAGATATTCGGACAGGTGACCTAAAACTTTGTCAAAAAAGGTCGGTTTTAAGGAGCGTCGTAAAGGAGGAGAGAGAGGCGGACGGCTTTAAGTCGGGTATTCCAGAGATTTGGGTCCAGGCAGCTGAAGGCATGACCGCCAATGGTGGAGCGATTAAAATCAGGATTGCGCAAGAGGCTGTAATTTGAGGAACGTCGTGATCTCGGAGGGCTGTCGGGCTGTGGGAGGTTAAATCGATAGGGAGAGACGAGGCCACGGAAGGATCTGAACACAAGGATGAGAATTTTAAAATCGAGGCAATGGCGAACCGGGAGCCAATGTAGGTGAGCGAGCACAGGGGTGATGGACAGTTTTAAAGCTAAGCAACGTGTGCAGGATCGGAGGGACAGGATGACTCGGGAGAATGGGCCTGGGGCAGTGAGAACATCTCTTGAGCATTAAGATTTTCAGTCGCTGAGAGAGGCAGGGAGATGAGATCTATGTGTCTTTTCATCCTGGCATCTGCAAAATCCATCGTCTCTCAATGCTCAACATCTTTCTTCCCCTCTCCCTGCTTTCCGGGTAAAGGTTTATTTTTCAGTCTCTGTATTTGCTTCGAACATCTTATTCCCTCGGCATCTGGAGGAACAGAGGAAGCTGGAGGAAAATAACAGAGAGAAGCAGAAGGAGATGGCAGGTGAACCTGGCAGAAAATGTGAGTGTCACTTGCTTCAAATGAGGCCTGAGAGGCCGGCGTTGCCTTGCACCTTTCCAAGGAGATGCGTTGATCAGGTAGGTGGGTTTTGGAAATGGAAACATTTACACCAGTAGCGTGTGATAGTATTTCCCCTCACTGTCCATTCCATGTTCATGCCTACCCGCACTTGGTGCTTTCATTCTCTGAACAAGTCTTTCGTGTTCTTACAGTAAATGTCATTTTGTTTGAGCAGCTTGTCTGGGGCGAAAGTGACCTAAATTTCAAAGGGAGAAGCAGGAAGGGCAGCGTTGGTCGGCTTGCTTGCAGGAAAATTGCAGCAGGTTCCCTGGTGATCTGGATTCGGATGCAGGTCGGGTTGGTTTTATTGAAGGAACAAATCAACAAGGCCGAAAGTCCCATCCAGCGGAATGCATCAAAAATTGTCCCGTCCTTGTAAAGGACTGAACGTCAGGACTGGGATTGGAACCCACGTCTCCACGAGACGTGAACGCAGCGCCTCAGACTCCCGACTCCTGGCTGCAGTGGTCACATTCTCTCATTTCCAGATAAAAACCCAAATACATTTTCACTCATTCCGGACTTCGTTAAATGCTTTCTGTGGGCTGAGTGATTGGGATACAATCTCCCCAATATTTCCTGCCCATCTGCTCGGTGCATGGGGAGGTTTGACCGGACCGTGGCATCTTGTTTCCCATGAGGGGCAGGAATGCGAGGCTGCATTCGTTGCTTTCCACCGGCAGTGGGTGATTGGAGAGAGCGGGGCCGGACAGGCGGCCTCAATGTTGCTGCTTATCGCGGCCTCACTCACTCCGGGAGCTGTGGAACAGTGAAAAACTGATGGCTTTGTTGCCGCTGATAAAATCCGGTTACAACCACTTGTTATTAACAGAAGCAGCGCGGCAGGATAATTTAATGATCTCTCACAAATCAACTGAATGTGCAGCTTTGAGAGGGGTTTTCTGCATCATCAGGGCAGGGAATGGGAGTGAGGGAGATACACTGCCTGTATCTGTGTAGTGTTTGTCTGTGTGTAGAACTGTACAGAGAAAGAAAGAATACACCGGGGCTGTGAGATATTGTATTTTATTCATATTTAACCTCAAAATGAATTCTTCAACTTTTGAATTTTTGCGTCCTTAATGAGGAATGTTTTCAAAATAATTCCACGCAATTTCAAACCCGGGATTTTTTGTATATTAGGCGAAAGTGATAAACATTATACTACGGAAACTCAGCGCTGTAAATTATTACAGGCACAACTCAGAAGAGAACAGCGGTCTGCAAGTATTTTCATTGCGGGAGGCGGATACGAATCCCGTTTCGGAGAATTCACTTTTACAAAATAGTTTACTGTATTAATTACGAGAAACTCAGCAAACTCTTTAAAGAAGATGAATAATTCTTCTATTCGCCATTAATCAACCGATAACTTTGTGCTTCAGACTGATGGAAATCCGAACATGCTTACCGAGTCAGTCAAAGCTTAAATAAGGTTTTGTGTTTTGCATGTGTTGAATTGTTAAATTCCCCACCTCACTAAAACACAACGGTAATTACTGCTCCACTCTATCATACAAGCCCAACTAGTGCCGCCTCATTGAAAGAACATTAACTAGTGCCCCCCACTATTGTACAACCTCAAGTGGTGTATATACAAAGTGTGAGTGTGTTTATGTGACTGTGATATTTATGTAATAGCAGCCTCCAATCCCTCCGTGTCTATGGAAAGTTTGTTAGTGACGAAAGTCGAATCGCGCCCTGACAACACAGGAGCATCAATGTCCGGGCTCAGGCCACTTGACCACGCTCTATGCCTGTGTTGTCCAATTGAAATTGCTGACTCACCGCGGGTGTGGCTATGGTGATATCGTTTTATCCACATGAACGGATTTTAATAGAAAATATCTCCCACACACAATACAGGGAAGTGGACTTCACATGTGTGTATTTCATAACATCTTTCACCATTCAGTAACCAAGGAAGGAAAACACTCACAACGACGGAACAACACTCGCACACTCTGCTTTTCATCTTATCATTTTACCAACAACACAAATAGGTTAAAGTTCACATGCAAACCGCATGCAAATATGAGTATTGAGAACACAGGCCCAAAGACTGTGTTCATTACTCATTTTTATTTAGTGGCCAAGGTATTGGACAACACTGGTCTGTTTCACAATGGATTGATGGGACGGGCCGTGTTCTGCTGAGCCCCAGGACTATACATTCTTACAACAAATAGAAATAAACCTACCGTGGAAGGATGGCGGATTGGTTTTCTGGAAAGAACAAATTAACTGGGCCCAAAAATCGCCTGCAGCCGAAAGAAGTAAAAACCACTCTGTGTTGGCAAAGGTCGAAATGTGAGAAGTTGGATTCGAACCCACGCCTCCAGAGGAGACTGCGACCTGAACGCAGCGCCTTAGACCGCTCGGCCATCCTGACTCAACACTTGCCACTTTAATAACCCTGATTTTCCACAGAGGCCCAGTGACCGTTTCACTCTGGTTCTTGGTCATTCCTGGAGGGAGACTGGGTGAAAAGGACAGGAGTTCCCCAGATTTCCCTGTGCCTGTGCTCGG
Source organism: Heptranchias perlo (assembly GCF_035084215.1). Classification (NCBI taxonomy): domain Eukaryota; kingdom Metazoa; phylum Chordata; class Chondrichthyes; order Hexanchiformes; family Hexanchidae; genus Heptranchias; species Heptranchias perlo. The sequence goes on along the minus strand of NW_027139453.1, from coordinate 5,683,921 downwards.
TCTCTGGGGAGGTTTGGTCGCGCGGTGGAATATTGTTTCCCGGGGAGGGGCAGTAACGCGCGGTTTGAGATTGGATTCGGAGCTTTCCGTCCGCAGCGGTTGATTGGAGCAAGCGAGACCGGACAGGCGGTCTGAATGTTGCTGCTGTCGTGGCCTCACTCACTCAGGGAGCTGAGGAACAGCGAGAAACTGATGGGTTTGTTACTGAATCCGAAATGCGGCTTAGAAATGTTGTTATTAACGGAGGCAGCGATGCAGGATCCTTTAATGATCACTCAGAAATCAACTGAAACCTGTCGGAATGTGAATATCATTTTACTTTTCCAAAATAAATGGAACGACATTTATTGTGGAAAAAGGGAAAGAGTCTGGTGTCGCTCACTGAATAAATGTCATGTCACAGTGAGCCAGCTCTCTTGCAACAAGTGAGTCCTCCCTTCAGACCTTGTCTGACAAGAAGAATTCTGATTTCCGTAAAGCCAATATCGGATTTTATCGTAAAATATTGCGGATGATGGAAATCTGAAATAAAAACCGAAAATTCGTCTGGGCTTTTGACGAAGGGTCTTCGACCTGAAATATTAACTCTGTTTCTTTCTCCACCGATGCCGCCTCACTTGCTGATCTTTACAGCATTTTCTGTTTTTATTTAGGTTTTTTTTATATTTTGTTCCTGCGCCTGCTATTGGACCGCTGGGTAAATGGTGAAGCATCTGCCGTGCTCAGCTGGGAATGTTTCCGGCCCATTTTCTTGCACCAAGACACACATTAGAAACCGGGAAAGGCGAGACCATAAAAGTTCGGGTAAAAGTTACCCTATCGCTCCTGGATGGACTCGAAACATCATATTTTAACAATTAAATAAGCAAACGCGATAACCGATTGCGCTGCAGACAGATCATTAGCAACAATTCGCCTTTAATTCACTGAGTTAAAGCTTCAGATTGCAGCGAACAATATAACAGCTCTTTATTTCCAGTTTCTTTTTCCACAATAAAGGGGGTGAATCTTGTCCGAGTGAACATCTGTGCTGTATTATTTCTGAATATCAAACTCCCCTTGCCATTAAACACCTGAAGTTTGGAAGACTCAGTCCCCCAGTGATGGAGAGAATTGATTTTTCCAGCTGTGATTCACCATCCTCTATTTCAGTAATGTTCAGGTTTGCTGAAAATGAGATGAGTTGAAATGAGCCTGTCCGATGGGCCGGTCTGTAACACTACACGGCGTCTACAAAGTTGTCCCTTGCACTTACAGTGAAGAGGACGGAAACATTCCCAGCTGAGCGCTGCTGATATTCCACCATTTACCCAGCGGTCCAGGAGCAGGCGCAGGAACAATACATAAAAATACGAAATAAAACAGAAAATGCTGGAAAAGCTCAGCAAGTCAGGCGGCATCTTTGGAGAAAGAAAGAGAGTTAACGTTTCAGGTCGAAGACCCTTCGTCAGAAGCCCAGACGAATTTTCTCTTTTTATTTCAGATTTCCGTCATCCGCAGTATTTTGCTGTTAAAATCCGAGATTGACTTCACGGAAATCAGAATTCTTCTTGACAGACAAGGTCCGAAGGGAGAACTCATTGGTTGCAGGAGAGCTGGCTCGCTTTGACATGGATATTTTTGTAGCGAATGACAACAGGCTGTTTCCATGTAGAATCATAGAATCATAGAAAGGTTACAGGACGGAAGGAGGACATTCGGCCCATCGAGTCCGCGCCGACTCAACGCAAGAGCAAACCAGCTCGTCCCGCTCTACCCCGTCTGCCTGCAATTGTTTTTCCTTTCAAGTAATTATCCAGTTGCCTTTTGAAGGCTATGATTGAATCTGCCTCCAACAGCCCCTCGGGCAGTCCATTCCAGATCCTAACATCTCGTTCTTTAAAAAAGTTTTTCCTCATGTCACCTTTCGTACTTTTGCTAATCACCTGAAATTTATGTCCTCTGGTTCTTGAAACTTCAGCCAATGGGAACAGTTACTCTCCAACTGATCTGTCTCGATCCTTCATGATTTTGAATACCTCAAACACATCTCCTTGCAACCTTCTCTGTTCCAAGGAGAACAATCGAAGCTTCTCCTGTCCATCCACGTAACTAAAGTCCCTCATCGCTGGAACCATTCTAGTAATTCTCGTCTGCACCCACTCGAAGGCCTTTACATCTTTCCTAAAGCGTGGTGTCCAGAACTAAACACAATAATCCAGTTGTGGTCGAACCAGTGTTTTATAAAGGTTTATCATGACTTCCATACTTTTCTAATCTCAGCCCCTATTTATAAAGCCCAGGATCCCGTTTGCTTTTTAACCGTTTTCTCAACCTGCCCTGCCACCTTCAACGATTCATGCACAGGTATCTCTGTTCCAGTACCCCTTTTAGAGTTGTGCCCTTTAATTTATATTGACATGGTGTTTCCACAATGAATGTCGCTCCCTTTATATTGGAAAATTAAAATTCATTAGCGATACAGCAACAACCCATCAGTTTCTCGCTGTTCCCCAGTTCCCTGAGTGACTGAGGCCGCGACAAATCACAACATTCAGACCGCCTGTCCGGCCCCGCTCTCTTCAATCACCCGCTGCCGACGGAAAGCAACGAATTCAGCCTCAGACCGCGCATTGCTGCCTCTTCATGGGAAACAAGATATCACAGCCCGACCGAACATCCCCATATACCGTGCACAGGTACAGGGAAATCCGGGGAGCATGTATCCAGGTCACACGGCGTCCCAGCAGGATTTACCGAGAAACAGAGAGTGAACCGGTCATTGGGACTCAGTGTGAAAATCAGGGTCAGTAATTTACAGAGTTTGGAGTCAGGATGGCCGAGCGGCCGAAGGCATTGTGTTTAAATTTCAATTTCTCCTGTAGGTCTCTGTTCGAATTTCACTTCTGACGTTTAGTTCTTTACATGTACCGAACTATTTTTTGTGCCTTCGTCTGGAGGTATTTTTTCTGCCTTGTTGATTTGCTCCTACCAGGAAACCAACGAGAAAACCAACCGGACATCCGTCCACGGCAGGTTTATTTTTAATTGTTGTAAGAAAGTTTCGTGTTGGGGTTCAGCAGAACACGGCCCGTCCAATCAATCTATCCTGGCATCGACCAGTGTCGTTCAATACCGTTGCAACTGGGCTCTTATGGCCAAATGGGAATTCAGATGTGGTGAATAACAATTGAAATTATTAAATTGAAAAATGAGTAATGAACACAGTCTTTCGGCGTGTGATCTCAATACTCATATTCGCATGCGGTTTGCATGTGATCTTTAACCCTTTTTGTGTTGTTGGTAAAATGATAAGATGAAAAGCAGAGTGTGCGAGTGTTGTTTCGTCGTTGTGAGTGTTTTAATTCCTTGGTTACTGAATGGTGAAAGATGTTCTGAAATACACACATGTGAAGTCCATTTCCCTGTATTGTATGTGGGAGATGTTTCCACTAAAATCCGTTCATGTGGATAAAACCGTGTCTCCACAGTCACACCTGCGGTGAGACAGCATTTTCCATTGGACAACACTGGAATCGAGCGCGGTCCAGTGGCCTGAGCCCGGACATTGATGCTCCAGTATTGTCAGGACACGATTCGACTTTCGTCACTAACAAACTTTCCATAGACACGGAGGGATTGCAGGCTGCTATTTCAAAAATATCGCAGTCAAACAAACACACTCACACTTTGTTTATGCACACCTGAGGTTTTAAATAGTGGCGGAGAGGGTGATCGTATTAGTTAAGTTTTCTCAATTGAGGCGGCACTTAGTGTGGTTGCAAGATAGAATGGGGGCAATAGTTACCGTGGTATTTAGCGAGGTGGAGAATTTAATTTATTTCTAGATTCCTGTTGACATAAGCACGGAACATTTTTAACCAAGTCCCAAAATACTGTCTGTATGATGAGAATGGATGAAAATCAACATGGGCAAAACACAAAAAACATATGACATTTTTGACGTCGTCTGATACAGAACGTTACCTGTTGATGAATGGATTTGAATGATGCACCCGGGAGCGAGGATGGCCGCATGGTCTAAGGCCGTGTGTTCAGATTGCGTGGGTTCGAATTCTGGTCGTGATGTTCAGTACTTCAGCATAGAATCATAGAATGCTAACAGCACGGGAGGAGGCCATTCAGCGCATCGAGTCAGTGTCGTCTCTCAGCAAGAGCAATCTAACTCGTCCCTATCCGCGTATCATTGCAATTATTTTCCATTCCCGTACTTATCCAATACCCTTTTGAAAGGCGCTATTGAATCTGCCTCCACCACCCCCTCAGGCAGTGCATTCCAGGTCACAACCATTCGCTGTGTAAAGATATTTTCAGAAAGCTTACGGGATCCTGGGTTTTATAAATACAGGCATAGAGTAGTAATGCAAAGAAGTTATGATGAACTTTTATAAAACACTGCTTCGGCCACAACAGGAATATTCTGCCTTGGTCTCAGCACCGCACTTAATGAAGGATGTGAAGCCTCGCTGTGCAAAAAGTTTTTCCTCATGTCACCTTTGGTTATTTTGCCAGTCACCTTAAATCTATGTGCTCTGGTTCTTGACCCCTCCGCCAATGGGAACAGTTTGTGTCTATTTACTCTGTCCAGACCCTTCATGATTTGGAACACCTCTATCAAATCTCCTCTCAAACTTCTCTCCTAAAAGGAGAACAACCCCAGCTTCTCCACTCTATGCCCGTCTCTGATGTCTCTTATCCCTGGCAACATCCCATTGAATTTGTTCTGCACCCTCTATAAGGCCTTCACATCCTTCCTGAAGTGCGGTGCCCAGAACTCGAAACAATACGCCAGTTGTGGCCGAACCAGTGTTTTACAAAGCTTCATCATAACACCCTTGCTTTTGTACTCTGTGCCTCTTTTTATGAAGCCCAGGATCCCATATGCTTTCTTAACCGCTTTCCCAACCTGCCCTGCCACCTTCATCGATTTGTGCACATATACTCCGAGACCCCTCTGTACCTGCACCCCTTTCAGATAATACCCTTTAGTTTATATTGCCTCTCCTCGTTCTTACTACCGAAATATAACATTCCACACTTTTCTGCGTTGAACTTCATGTGCAATGTGTCCGCTCATGCCGCCAGTCTGTCTCTATCCTCTTGAACTCTATCACTATCCTCCTCACTGTTCACTACCCTTCCAAGTTTTCTGTCATCTTCAAATTGTGAAATTGTGGCCTGTACACCCAAATCCAATTTATTAATAAATATCAAAATCAGCAGTGGTCCTAGTACCGACGCCCAGGGAGCAACACTGTACACCTCCCTACAGTCGGTAAAAACAACCGTTCACCACCGCAAACTGTTTCCTGTTACTGAGCAAATTTCGTATCCATGCTGCCACTGTCCCCTTTATTCCATGGGCTTGAACTTTGATGACAAGCCTATTATGCGGAAATTTTTCACACGCCTTTTGGAAGTCCATTTATACCTCATCAACCGCATTGACCTCATCGACCCTTTCTGTTACCCCATCAAAAAACTCAAGCAGGTTCGTCGAACATGATTTGCCTTCAACAAATCCGTGCTGGCTTTCCTTAATTAATCCACACTTGTCCAAATGACTATTAATTTTTTTCCGGGTTATCGTTTCTAAAAGTTTCCCCACTCCCGAGGTTAAACTGACTGGCCTGTAGTTGTTGCGTTCATCCTTACACCCGTTTTTTATCACGTGTGTAATCACTGTACGATCACTGCCCCACACATCAGTTACGGTGGTCTTGTCCCGACCACAGCAATGCTGCACACAACACAGCTTAGAAAAGAAGGGTTTTACGGGAGGTAGAGACAAGAGAAATCATAATGGGGATTAAGGAAATGGCGGAGACGTTGAACAAATATGTTTTATCTGTCTTCAGAGTAGAAGGCACAAAAGGTACCGGAAATAGTGGTGAACCAGGGGTCCAATGAGAGTGAGGAACTTAAAGTAATTAAGATTAGTAAAGAAAAGGTACTGGATAAATTAATTGGACTAAAAGCGGACAAATCGCCTTGATCTGATGGCTTACATCCTAGGGTTTTAAAAGAGATGGCTACAGAGATAGTGGATGCATTTGTTTTCATCTTCCAGAATTCCCTCGATTCTAAGGCAGCAAATGTAATCCCGCTATTCAAGACAGGAAGGTGAGAGAAAACAGGGAACTACAGGCCAGTTAGCCTGACATCAGTGGTAGCGAAAATGATAGAATCTATTATTGGGCTGTGATGAAAGGACACATAGAAACTCATAATGTGATTAGCCGGAGTCAACGCGGTTTTATAAAAGGGAAATCGTATTTGACAAATCTATTAAAGTTTCGTGAGGATCTAACCAGCAAGGCAGATAAGGGGGAACCAGTGGATGCAGCATGTTTGGATTTTATAAAGGCTTTTGATAAGGTGCGTCAGTTGAGGTTGTCATACAAGATAAGGACCCGTAGGGTTGGGGGTAATATATTAGCATGGTTTGAGGATCGGCTGACAGACACAAAACACAGAATAAGAATAAACAGTTCATTTCCGGGTTGGCATGTTTTAACTGGTGGGGTGCCGCAAGGATCAGTCCATGGCCTTCATCTATTTACAATCTATATTAATGACTTAGATGAGGCGACCTAGTGTAATGTAGCCAAGTTTGCTGACGGTACAAATCTCGGTGGGAAAGTAAGCTTTGAGATTGACACCGAGAGGATACAAAGGTTTAAAGACAGTTTAAGTGATTGGGCAAATCGGTAACAGGTGAAGTATAATGTGAGGAAATGTGAAATCATCCACTTTGTATGAAGAATAGAAAAGCAGAATATTCTTTAAAATGTGAGAGACTGGTAAATATTGATATTCGAGGGATATGGGTGTCCTTATACACGAATCACAGAAAGTTAAAATGCAGGGACAGCAAGCAATAAGGAAAGCAAATGATATGTTATGCTTTATGGCATGTGGTTGGAGTATAAGAGTAAGGATATCTTGCTGAAATTAAAAAGGCCTTTAGTTCGACCACGCCTGTTTTACTGTGAGCGGTTTGGGCCTCCTTACCGGAGGAAGGATGTACTTGTTTGATATTCAGTGCAGCTAGGGCTCACTAGATTGATTAGTGGGATGAGACGGTTGTCCTTTGAGGAGAAATTTTGTTGATTGGGCCTTTTTTTCTCTGGAGCTATGAAGAATGAGAGGTGATCTCATTGAAACGCAAACAAAATTCTTCGAGGGCTTGACAGGGTAGATACTGAGGGGTGGTTTCCCCAGGCTGGAGAGTCTAGAACAAGTGGTCATGGTCTCAGAATGCGAGATCGTTCATTTAGGATTGAGATGAGAAAAAAACATCTTCACTCATAGGATTATGAATTTTTGGAATGCTCCACCCCAGAGGGCTTTGGTAGCTCAGTCGCTGAGTACAGTTAGAACTGAGGTCAATAGATTTTTGGACACGAAGCGAATCAAGGGATATGGGGATGGGGCGGGAAAGTGGAGTTGAGGTTGAAGATCGGCCTGATCTGAATGAATGGTGGAGCAGGCTCGCGGGGCCGTATGGCTTCATGCTGCTCCTATGTCTTATGTTCTTATGTATAGGTGTACCGTGGAGAGTACACTTTCAGTCATTCCCTATAATGTGATAGTCAGTCTCAGGGAACGCACAAATATTGAGAACGGGTGTAGTTAGTGTTTAAATATAACACTAGAAAACTTAGAGACTCTACCAATATTTAGAAAGGCTACGTGTTCTTGCTACTAACTTATGAGAGGGTAAGGCAAACTCTTATTTAAGGGGATTCACACACTCTACAACGGTTGCAAAGCGATCCAGACAATATACCAATATTTAAAAGTAGATCCATAGACTGCACTAAACTTTACTGGACGTGAAGAGACTGGAGTAATATTTACATGGGATCCAGAAACTGTTAGTATTTGGAGAATGATGCAGAGTTGGTGCCAATATTCATGGGGAGTATCCAAAGATGTTTCAATAATAATGGGAAATCATGAGATGGCCCAATAATTTTAGAATTATCCAGAGCCTTTATCATTGCCTGTAGGAATATTTTCAGGGAAATCCATAGACTGTGCGAATATATACAGTACAATCCAAAAATTGTACCGTTACTTAAAGGTAAACTCAGAGACTGTACCAATATTTCCAAGATAATCCATTGACTTAACAATATTGACGGGTTATCCAGAGATTACACCAATATTGTCAGGGTGGTCTTCAAGCTGACTGGTAAATGATTCAGTTTCTATCTCTGGGTGTAAACCCAACCCTTTAGAAATGGGTAGAAACTAACTGAAATTAATTAATAAATCACGTTCAGAAATAATCTGCAATCTGTAATTGAAGCTGCTCTCGCGTCACACCGATGCTATCAGATTGCGGGTCTCATAGTTTATGTTCTTCCAAATATAAATTTAAATAATGTGCTGAGCTTTTAGACTTACAACTGTGAAATATTTGGATAAATATATGTTGTGATATAAAATGTATTGGGTTGAAAGGCGTTAACTGAACCTGTTTATTCAGTGACTGTACTTCAATCAGCCTCCACGGGCCCTAATTGTTTCACTGGAGAGTTTCCCTTTGCTATAAATAAGGAGCTCCTTGCAATGTGTTATCCCATTTTGTCAGGTGAAGTACCAACTCCGGCCTTAACAGGGATCAGCGGCTCGACAGAGAGTGAGAGAAAGCGTCTGAATCTGAGAACAATCAATTGGAAAGTGACAAGAATGGGCCATAAACTGAGGACAATAGATTGGATTGTGACAACAATGGGTCATAATCTGGTTACAATAGATTGGAATGTTACAACAATGGGCAGGAGTTTCTCCTGGGACTTTGATTATCTTTCTGCAAATTATGATAGACTAAGATTAGCTGTTCGGATATATTTGGCACTTCGGATTATTCAAAAGATTTACTATCCCATCCTCGCTGTTGCAGGTGTCCCTGGTAATATTCTATATAATGAATTCCCTAAACCATGTTTAACTGTATTACTGTTCTTCTCATTTACTTCCCCTTCCTTGCTGTTGTTGTTGCACCTGGTAAGTCTCTGTATCAAACTATCGATTCTATAATCCACGATTAACTGTACGCCTGTTCCTCTCATTTATTTCTTCAAGTTCGCTGACTTTGGTGTTCCTGGTGAGTTCAAAATCGAGCTATTATTTATATGTCCCACGTTTCACCGTATCACATTTCTTGTGAGTTACCATCCCCTCCTTTCTGCAGTTAGTGTTCCTGGTTAGTCTCTATATTCACCCATTAACTCGACAAAACAGTTTTCACTGTATTATTATTATTGTCATTTACAATTCCCTCCTCGCTTCTGTTGGTGTCCCTGGTAATCCTCTATATCCTATATCCAGCTATTAATTCTCCAAGCCATGTTTCACTGTATAACTGTTCTTGTAAATTACAATCCCCTCCTCGCTGCTGTTGGTATTCCTGTTAACTTCTATATCAGCTATTAATTCTATAACACGTGTTTCACTGTGATACTGTTCTTCCCGTTTACTGTCGACTCCCCGCTGATGATGCTATTGTTGATAAGCCTCTATATCCAGCTGTTAGTTTTGTAAACTACCTTTCACTGTATTATTGATCTCGTAATTTACTGCCGCATCTGCACTTCTCCTGGAGCTCCTGCTTAGCATGCATATGTATATGGGGGATTCGGGACGCAAGGTGTAACTACGATGTTTGCTGGTAAGTTTCTATATCTATATGCGAACTCTGGGAAGGAGATGAAATTACGGGGTCTCCTGGTAGATCTTTGTATCTACATCTGTTTCCAGGATGCGAGATGTAATTACGGCGTCTCCTGGTAAGTCTCAATAACTTCATGTGTTTCCAGGATGCGAGATGTAATTACGGGGCCTCCTGGTCTCGAAATCTACATGTGTTTCCAGGCTGCGAGATGAAATTGCGGGGTCTCCTGGTAAGGCTCTATATCTACATGTGTTTCCAGGATTCGAGATTTAAGGACGGGGTCTCTTGGTAAGTCCGATATCTACATGTGTTTCCAGGATGCGAGATGTAATTACGGGGTCTCCTGGTTTGTCTCTTTATCCATTTGGGGTTGTCGGGATCGGAGATGTAATTACGGGGTCTCCTCGTAAACCTCTATATCTATATCGGTTTCCAGGATGAAAGGTAATTCCGGGTTTTCCTTCGAAGTCTCCAGAGCTACATTATTTATCCGGGATGGGAGATATAATTCTGGGCTGTCCTCTTCAGTCTCTGTATCCATATGGGGTTTCTCCGATGGGAGATATAATTACGGAGGTCTTCTGCTGAGAAATTATATCCATATGGTGTTTCCAGGAATGGAAATACAATTAAGGAATCCCCCGGAAAGTCTGCATCTGTATCTGGTTTCCAGGATGGAAACTCGGCCTCCTTGGATGTGTCTAAATCTCTATGGGTTATCAGGAATGGGTTTCATAATGATAGGATTTCTTGGTCTGTCCCTATATCTGTATGGGTTTTCCGTGATGGGAGATGTAATTACGGGGACTCCACGTAAGTCTCTATCTCAATATTGGTTTTCCGGGATGGGCGATGTAATTTTGGGGTCTCCTCGTAAGACTTTGCACCTACATGGGGTTTCTGGAATCGGTGATAAAATTACGGGATTCTGCTGCTAATTCTGAATATCTATTTGGGGTTTCTGGGATGTTAAATGTAATTACAGGCGTGTCCTGATAAGTCTTCCTATCGATATGGGGATTCCGGAATGGGTGATCTAATTACGGGCACTCTTCTTCGGTCGTTATATCTTGAAGCGGTCTCTGGGATAGGTGATGTAATTGCGGAGGTGTCCTGCTAAGTCTTTATATCTATGTCGGGTTCCAGAATGGGAGATGTAATTCCGATATCTACTGGCATGTCCCTTTATCGATATGGGTTTTCTTGGATGGGAGATGTAATTACGGGAATTCCTGCTGATTGTCTATAATTTATATGGATCTTCTGGGATGGTAAATGTAATTACGTGGTCTCCTGGTAAGTCTCTATATCGATATAGGGTTTCTGGGATAGAAACGAAATTACATGGTCTCCTTGTATGTCTCTATATCGATATGGGGTTTCTGGGATAGAAGAGAAATTACGGGGTCTCCTGGTTTCTGGGATAGAAGAAAAATTACGGGTCTCCTGGTACGTCTCTATATCGATATGGGGTTTCTGGGATAGAAGGTATAATTACAGGGTCTCCTGGTAAGTCTCTAAATCTATTTGTTTTTTTCGGTTTGGAAGTTTTAATCAGAGGGTCTCTTGGTAAGTCTCGATAAAGATATGGGGTTTCCCGGATTGAAGTTGTAACTACAGGGTCTTCCCGTATGTTTCGATAACTATGTGGGTTTTTCCGGTCTGGAAGTTGTAATTAGAGGGTCTCTTGGTAAGTCTCGATAGAGATATGGTGTTTCCGGGATGGAAGTTATAATTACGGGGTCTCCTGGTAAGTCGTTAGATCTATATGAGGTTTTCCGGAATGGAAGATGTAACTGCAGGGTCACCTGCTGAGCCTCTATTACCAAATGCGATTTGGAGGATGGGAGCTGTGTTTACCCAGGTCTTCTGGGTGTGAGATTTCATGTAACATGGGTCCCTGGGAGTTAAGCTCTGTGATCGGGAGCCTGTGTGTGAGGTTGCTTTCAGAGGGCCCTTGGGGTGTGTCAGTATTTACAGTGGGTCCTGGACAGAATGTCACTATTGATAAATAATCCCTGGGATTGTGTCAATATTCAGAGGAAATGTAATTGAAGTTCTCAGTATTTGCAGAATGTTTGGGAGTGGTTGAGCGTTAACAGGGTTTGGTACAGTGAGACAGGATTCTCAGGGAGTCCACGGGAATGTTTTCAATCAAATTCCGAACCTTGGAGTGTCTCAGAGATGCCATAGAATCCTCGGAGAATTTCATTATTAATAAATAGTACAGGAAGTATGTCACTATATACACCGGGTCAGGGACTATGTCAGTATATACACAGGGTCTGGGAGTATGTCAGTGTATACAGCAGGTTGCGAGCTGCGTTACATTATTCGTAGGATGTTCGCAGGCGAGTTCCAGGATTTATAGGATGTTTCTCAGTGAGTATCAGTATTCACTGGATGTTCTTTAGTAAAGTTCAGTATTTAAAGAATGTTCCTGCACGAGTGCCAGTAATTAAAGCATGTCGCTAGGCGAGTCATGTTATTCACTGGATTTTCCTGCATGAGTCTCAATAAATACAGGAAGTACCGTATGGAGTATTACTATTTACAGGATGCAGTTGTGAGGGTGTCCGCATTTAGAGGATATTCCTGAGTGAGTGTCAATATTTACAGGATGTTTCTGAGTGAGTGTCAATAATTACAGGAAGTTCCTGAGTGAGTGTCAATATTTACAGCATGTTACTGAGTGAGCGTCAATATTTACAGCATGTTACTAGGCAAGTGTCAGTATTTACAAAATGTTCCTGAGTGAGTGTCGGTCTTTAAAGGTTGTTCCAGATGGAGTGTCGGTATTTAGAGAATGTTCCTGGGTAAGTGTCAATATTACAGAGTGTGAGTATTTCAAGGAGTTTCCTGGGTGAGTGTCAGAATTTACAGGTTTTTCCCGAGAGAGTGTCAGTATTAACTGAATGTACTTGTGCAAATGTCAGTATTTACAGGATGTTCCTGAGTGAGTGTCAGTATTTACAGGATGTTCCTGGGTGAATGTCGGTATTTGCAGGATGTTCCTGAGTGAGTGTCAGTATTTACAGGTGTTACTGAGTGAGTGTCAGTATTTACAGTATGTTCCAGAGTGTATGTCAGTATTTACAGGATGTTCCTGGGTCACTGTCAGTATTTACCGATTATTCCTGGGTCACTCTCAATATTTACAGGATGTTCCTGAGTGAGTGTCAGTATTTACAGTTGTGACTGAGTGAGTGTCAGTATTTACAGGATGTTCCTGAGTGAGTGTCATTATTTACTGTTGTTACTGAGTGAGTGTCAGTATTTACAGTATGTTCCAGAATGTATGTCAGTATTGACAGGATGTTCCTGGGTCACTGTCAGTATTTACAGGATGTTCCGGAGTGAGTGTCATTATTTACGGATTATTACTTGGTCAGTGTCAGTATTTGCTGCTTTTTTCCTGAGTGAGTTTCTATATTTACAGGATCTTCCTGTGTGAGTGCCAGTCCTTACAGGATCTTCCTGCATGATGTTTGTATTTACAGCATGTTCCTGGGTGAGTGTCATTATTTAGATAATGACCCTGGGCGAATGTCAGTATTTGCAGGATGATCCTGAGTGAGTGTCTGTGTATACAAGATGTTTTCGAGTTAGTGTCAATATTTACAGGATGTTCCTGAGTGAGTATCATTATTTATAGCTTGTTCCTGAGTGAGTGTCAGTATTTACAGTATGATCCTGAGTAAGTGTCAGTATATACAGGATGTTCTTGATTGAGTGGCAGTGTTTACAGGATGTTCCTGAGTGAGTGGCAGTGTTTACAGGATGTTCGTGATTGAGTGTCAATATATACCGGATGTTCCTGAGCGTGTGTCATTATTTACAGGATGTTGCTGCGTGTTTATCACGACTTACAGGATGTTCCTGGGCGAGTGTCAGTGTTTACAGCATGTTCCTGAGTGCGTGTGAACATTTACAGGATGTTCCCGAGTGAGTATCAGTATTTAAACGATGTTCCCGAATGAGTTTCAGCATATACAGAATGTTCCTTGGTGAGTGTCAGTATTCACACGATGTTCCCGAGTGAGTGTCAGAATTAAACGGTGTTCCCCAGTGAGTGTCAGTATTTACGGATTGTTCCTTGGTCAGTGTCAGTATTTGCTGCTTTTTTTTTTCCTATATGAGTTTCTACATTTGCAGGATGTTCCTGTGTGAGTGCCAGTACTTACAAGATCTTCCAGCGTGATGTTTGTATTTACAGCATGTTCCTGGGTGAGCATCTTTATTTAGATGATGACCCTGGGCGAATGCCAGTATTTACAGGGTGTTCCTGATGGAGTGTCTGTATTTACAGGATGTTCCTGAGTGAGTGTCTGTATTTACAGGATGTTCCTGAGTGAGTGTCTGTATTTACTGGATGTTCCTGAGTGAGTGTCACTATCTACAGGATGTTCCTGAGTGAGTGTCTGTATTTACAGGATGTTCCAGAGTGAGTGTCTGTATTTACAGGATGTTCCTGATTGAGTGTCACTATTTACAGGATGTTGCTGACTGAGTGTCTGTATTTACAGGATGTTACAGAGTGAGTGTCTGTATTTACAGGATGTTCCTGATTGAGTGTCTGTACTGACAGGATGTTCCTGAGTGAGTGTCAGTATTTACTGGATATTCCTGAGTGAGTGTCTGTACTTACAGGATGTTCCTGTGTGAGTGCTGTATTTACAGCATGTTCCTAGGTGAATGTTCTTATTCACAGGATGTTCCTGAGTGATTCTCAGCAATTACAGGATGTTTCTGGTTCAGTGTCGTAATTTGCAGGATGATCCTTACGACTGTCAGTATTTACACGATGTTCCAGGATGAGCGTCTGTATTAACCCGACGTCCCGAGTGAGTGAGAGTATTTACAGCAAAGCCCTGGAGTCAGTATCAGTATTTGCGTGTTGTCCCTGAGTGCATTTCTGTGTTACAGGATGTTCCTGTGTGAATGTCAGAATTCACAGGATCTTCCTGGGTGAGTTTCAGTATTTACAGGATGAACCAGGTGAATGTCAGTATTGACAGGATGTTCATGAGTGACTGTCAGTATTTACAGGATGTTCCTGGGTGAGTGTCAGTATTTCCATAATCGTCCTTCGTGATGTTTGATTCACAGGATGTACCAGGTGAATGTCAGTATTTTCGGATGTTCCTGGGCGAGGGTAATTATTTACAGGATATTCTTGAGTGAGTGTCAGTATTTACATCATATTCTTGTGTGAATGTCAGTATTGATAGGATTTTCGTGAGTGAGTGTCAATATTTCAAGGAGCATCCTGAGTGAGTGTCTTTATTTACACGATGTTCCTGAGTGAGTGTCTTTATTTACACGATGTTCCTGAGTGTCAATATTTACAGGATGTTCCTAAGTGAGTGTCAGTATTTACCGGATATCCCTGCGTGAGTGTTATTATTTACAGATCATTCCAGGCTCATTGTCAACAATTACAGGTTGTTCCTGGGTGAGTGTCAGTAATTAGAGGGTTTTCCTGAGAGAGTGTCATTGTTAACGGGAAGTCCTTGTAGAGTGTCAGCATTTAGAGGTTGTTCCTGAATGACTGTTGGTAGTTGCAGGATGTTCCTGAATTTGTGTCAGTATTTAAAGAATGTTACTGAATGAGTGTCAATATTTACAGGAAGTTTCTGAGTGAGTGTCATTATTTGTCGCTTGCTCCTGGTTGAGTGTCAGTATTTACTGATTATTCCTGTGGCATTGCCAGTCTTTACAGGATGTTCCTGATTGTGTGTCACTATTTACTGGATGTTCCTCTGTGAGTCACAGCATTGACAGGATTTTTCTAAGTGAGTGCCAGTATTTAGAGGATGTTCCTGGGTGAGTGTCAGTATTAACAGATTATTCCTGGGTCATTGCCATTATTTACAGGATCTTCCTGATTGTGCTTCAATATTTACTGGAAGTTCCTCTGTGAGTCTCAGCATTGACAGGATTTTTCTGAGTGAGTGTCAGTATTTAGAGGATGTTCCTGAGTGACTGTCAGTATTAACAGGTTTTCCTGGGTCATTGCCATTATTTACAGGATCTTCCTGACTGTGCTTCAATATTTACTGGAAGTTCCTCTGTGAGTCTCAGCATTGACAGGATTTTTCTGAGTGAGTGTCAGTATTTACAGGATGTTCCTGAGTGAGTGCCACTATTTACAGGATGATCCTGAGTCAGAGTTATTATTTATTGGATGATCCTGAGTGAGTGTCAGTATTTACAGGAGGTTCCTGAGTCAGTATTAGTATTTACAGGATTTTTCTGATTGAGTGTCAGTATTTACAGTATATTCCTGAATGAGTGCCCATATTTACAGGTTGATCCTGAGTGAGAGTCTGTATTTACAGAATGTTCCTTAGTGATTGTCAGTATTCACGCCATGTTCCTTGGTGAGTGTCAGTATTTCCTGGATGCATATGGAGAGCAACTGTATTTACAGGATGTTTCGGAGTGAATGTCAGTGTTGACGGGATATTCCTCTGTGAGTCCACTATTTCCAGGAAGTTCGTGCGTGAGTGTCAGTAATTAAAGGCCGTTCCTGAGTGAGTTGCAGAATTTACAGGACGATCCTGAGTGAGTGTCAGTATTTACAGGATGCTCTTGAGTGAGTGTCAGTATTTGCTGGATGTACCTGGTAAGTATCAGTATTTACAGGATGTTTCTGAGTGAATGTCAGTATTGACGGGTTATTCCTCTTTGAGTCCATTGTTTACAGGAAGTTCGTGCGTGCGTGTCAGTATTTGCAAGATGCTTCTGAGTGCGTGTCAGTATTTACAGGATGCTCCTGAGTTAGTGTCAATATTTACAGGATGCTCCTGAGTGAGTGTCAGTTTTTACAGGATGTTCCTGAAAAAGTGTCAATATTTACAGGATGCTCCTGAGTGAGTGTCAATATTTACAGGACGATCCTGAGTGAGTGTCAGTATTTACAGGATGATCCTGAGTGATTGTCGATATTTATCAGATGTTCCTGTTTGATTGTCGGTATTTACAGGATGTTCCTCGGTGAGTGTCAGTATTTAGAGGATGTTCCTCGGTGAGTGTCAGTTGTTGCAGAATGTTCCTGTTTGAGTGTCAGTATTTACAGGATGTTCCTCAGTGAGTGTCAATTTTTTCAGGATGTTCCCCGGTTAGTGTCAGTATTTCAAGAATGTTCCTGAGTGAGTGTCAGGATTTACAGGATGTCCCTGGGTGAGTGTCAGAATTTACATGATGTAGCAGGTGAGTGTCAATAATTACAGGATGTTCCTGCGTGATGTTTTATTTACACGATCTACATGGTGAGTGTTATTTTTTACAGGATGTTCCTGGGTGAGTGTCAGTATTTACAGAATGTTCCTGGGTGGGTGACAGTATTTGCATTGTCTTCCTGCGTGATGTTTTATTTACAGGATGTACCAGGTGAGTGTCAGTATTTAGAGAATGTTCCTGGGCGATTGTCAGTATTTACAGGATGTTCCTGGGTGAGTGTCAGTATTTACAGAATGTTCCTGGGTGAGTGACAGTATTTGCATTGTCTTCCTGCGTGATGTTTTATTTACAGGATGTACCAGGTGAGTGTCAGTATTTAGAGAATGTTCCTGGGCGATTGTCAGTATTTACAGGATGTTCCTGAGTGAGTGTCAGTATTTACAGGATATTCCTGATTGAATGTCACTATTTACAGGGTATTCCTGAGTGATTGTCAGTATTTACAGGATATTCCTGAGTGAGTGTCAGTATTTACAGGATATTCCTTAGTGAATGTCACTATTTACAGGATATTCCTTAGTGAGTGTCAGTATTTACAGGATGTTCCTGATTGAGTGTCAGTATTTACAGGATATTCCTGAGTGAGTGTCATGATTTACAGAATGTTCCTGGGCGAGTGTCATTTTTTACAGGATGATCTTGAGTGAGGGTCAGTATTTACAGAATATTCTTGTGTGAGTGTCAGTATTGATTGGATGTTGCTGAGTGAATGTCACCATTTACAGGATATTCCTGAGTGAGTGCCAGTTTTTACAGGATGTTCCCGAGTGAGTGTCAGTATTTATAGGATGTTCCTGAGTATGTGTCAGTTTTTACAGGATTTTTCTGAGTGAGTGTCAGTCAGTATTTACAGGATGTTCCTGACTGAGTGTTTTTATTTACACGATGTCCCTGAGTGAGTGTTATTATGTACGGAACGATCCTGAGTGAGTGTCAGTATTTACTGTTCGTTCCTGGGTTAGTGTCAATATTTACAGGATGTTCTTGAGTGAGTTTTAGTATTTAAAGGTTATTCTTGAATGAATGTCAGTATTGATAGGATGTTCCTGAGTGAGTTTCAGTATTTACACGATGTTCCAGAGTGAGTGTCATTATTTGCAGGTTATTCTACCATGAGTGTCAGTATTGATAGAATGTTCCTCAGTGATTTTCAGTATTTACAGGATGTTGCTGAGTGAATGTCAGTATCTACAGGACGTTCCTGTTTGATTATCATTATTTACAGGATGTTCCTGGGTGAGTGTCATTATTTACATGATGTCCCTGAGTGTGTGTCACTGTTGACAGAATGTTCCTGGTTGAATGTTTGTATTCACAGCATGGCCCTGGGTGAGTGTCAGTATTTACAGGATGTTCCTAGGTGAGTGTCAGTATTTACAGAATGCTCCTGGTTGAATGTCAGTTTATACAGTATATTCCGAGGTGAATCACATTATTCACAGAATGTTCCTCGTTGACTGTCTGTATTTACAGCAGGGTCCCGGGTGAGTGTCAGTGCTTAAAGAATGTTCCTGGGTGAGTGTCAGTATTTTGGCGATGTTCCTGGGTGAGTGTCATGATTTGCAGCATGTTCCTGTTTTAGTGTCAGTATTTGCAGGAATTTCCTGTTCGACTGTCAGTATTTACAGGATGTTCCTAGCTGAGTGTCAGTATTTACAGGATGTTACTAGGTGAGCGTCAGTCTTGATAGATTCTTCCAAGGTGAATGTCAGTATTTAGAGCATCTTCCTGGGTGAGTTTCAGTTTTTTTCAGGATTTTCCTGGATGAGTGTAATAATTTCCAGGCTGATCCCAGGTGAGTGTCAATATTTACAGGATGTTCCTCGGTGAGTGTCCCTATTTACAGGATGTTCCTCGGTGAATGTCAGTATTTACACGATGTTACTCGGTGAGTGTCAGTAATGATAGATTGTTCCGAGGTGAGTGTCAGTATTTAGACGATGTTCTTTGGTCAGTGTCAGTATTTACATGTTGTTACTAGGTGAGTGTCAGTATTTAGACGATGTTCTTTGGTCAGTGTCAGTATTTACATGTTGTTACTAGGTGAGTGTCAGTATTTAGACGATGTTCTTTGGTCAGTGTCAGTATTTACATGTTGTTACTAGGTGAGTGTCAGTATTTAGACGATGTTCTTTGGTCAGTGTCAGTATTTACATGTTGTTACTAGGTGAGTGTCAGTATTTAGACGATGTTCCTGGGTCAGTGTCAATATTTGGACGATGTTCCTGAGTGAGTGTCAATATTTGCAGGATAATCTTGTTTGAGTGTCAGTATTTGCAGGAATTTCCTGTTTGATTGTCAGTATTTACTGGATGTTCCTAGCTGAGTGTCAGTATTTACTGGATGTTCCGAGGTGAGTGTCAGTATTTATAGATTGTTCCTAGGTGGGTGTCAGTATTTATGGATTGTTCCTCGGTGAGTGTCAGTATTTAGACGATGTTCCTGGGTCAGTGTCAGTATTTACAGGATGTTACTCGGTGAGTGTCAGTATTTATAGATTGTTCCGAGGTGAGCGTCAGTATTTAGACGATGTTCCTGTGTCAGTGTCAGTATTTGTAGGATGTTACTGGGTGAGTGTCAGTATTTATAGATTGTTACTTGGTGAATGTCAGTATTTAGAGGATATTCTTGTGAGAGTTACAGTTTTATCAAGATGTTCTGGGTGAGTGTAAGTATTTGCAGCCTGTTACTAGGTGACTGTCAGTATTTACAGGTTGTTCCCAGATGAGTGTTAGTATTTACAGGATGTTCCTCGCTTCGTGTCAGTATTTCAAGAATGTTCCTGTTTGAGTGTCAGTATTTAGAGGATGTTCCTTTGTGAGTGTCAGTATTTACAGGATGTTCCTGAGTGAGTGTCATTATTTATAGGATATTCCTAGCTGAGTATCATTATTTTCACAATTTTCCTCAGTGAGTGTCAGGATGTTCTTGAGTGAGTTTCAGTATTTAAAGGTTATTCTTGAATGAATGTCAGTATTGATAGGATGTTCCTGAGTGAGTTTCAGTATTTACACGATGTTCCAGAGTGAGTGTCATTATTTGCAGGTTATTCTTCCATGAGTGTCAGTATTGATAGAATGTTCCTCAGTGATTTTCAGTATTTACAGGATGTTGCTGAGTGAATGTCAGTATTTACAGGATGTTCCTGTTTGATTATCATTATTTACAGGATGTTCCTGGTTAAGTAACAGTATTTATGGAATGTTCCGAGGTGAGTGTCAGTATTTAAAGGATGTTCCATGTTGAGTGTCAGTATTTACAGGATGTTCCTGGTTGAGTGTCAGCGTTTACAGGATGTTCCTGGTTGAGTGTCAGTATGTACAGGATGTTTCTGGTTGAGTGTCAGTATTTACAGGTTGTTTCTAAATTTGTGTCAGTATTTGCTGGATCTTTCTATTTGTGTGTCAGTAATTATACGTTATTCTCAAGTGATTCTCACTCTTTACTGGATGTTCCTTTGTGCGTGTCAGTACTTGTGGGATGCATAAACTTTTTTTGTATTCCCGTTAGTTTAAAATCTGAGAAGTTATCTAATCGACGTGTTTAAAGTCACAAATGGATTGAATCGGGTAGATACCAATTTTTTTCCCTTCTGGTGGAATCCAAAAGTAGAGGGCAAATTATTCCATTTAGGAGCGAAATCAGGAGGCACTTTTTCACACGACGGGTAGTGGAAACCTTGAACACTCTTCCCCAAATGGATGTGTGTATTGGATCAATTCACATTTTCGAGACTGGAATCGATAGTTTTGTGTTTATTAACAAATTATATGGATCAAAAGGTCGGTAAAAGGAGTTGAGATGTAAATCAGCCATTATGTTATTGGATGGTGAACAGACTCGAGCGGCTCAATGGCCCACTCCTGGTCCTTTGTTCTAGATTCGCATTGACTTATTGTTATAGAACCTGTACTTACCAACGCACTCGGGCTTTGCCTGAAAGGGCACGCACCCTGGTAACCCTGTAAATATTGACTCACCCACCCATGTAAACACTGACGCATTCTGGCGTCTGCCTGAATATGTACACGCTCTGGTACTGTTTCGTTCGGCCTCAGCTGGAGTATTGTGCCCAATTCTGAGAACCATACTTTAGAAAGTTCGTCAAAGAAAGAGTGCAGAGGCCATTGGCTAAAATGGTGGCAGGGATAAAGGGTTTCATTATGCGGAGAGACTTGAGAAGCTGGGATTGTTCACTTACAGCAGAAAAAGCCATGCTGAGATTTAATAAAGATGTTCAAAATAATGAGGGGTTTTGATAGAGTAAACAAGTAGAAACTGTATCCACTGGCAGGAGGGTCGGTAACCAAAGGAACGGATTTAAGAAAATTGGCAAAGGAAGCAGGGGGAGATGGGGAGAATTTTTTTTCATGCAGCGAGTTGTTATGATCTGGAATGTATTGTCTGAAATGTGGTGGACGAATATTTAACAGTAGCTTTCAAAAGGTAATTGGATACATACTTGAAAAGGAAACATTTTCAGGGCTATAGGGAAAGGGCAGGGGAGTGGGAGTAACTGGATAACTCTTTCAAAGAGCCGGCACGGGTACGGTGGACCGAGTTTCCTCCTTGTCTTTATGATTCTTTTACTGTATGATATATTGACACTGTCCACCGACCCTTTTCTAGACTGACACGGTCTGGAGACTGAATGAAAAGATCAACATTAATGGGGATTTAGTGAATGTACCAATTGTTCTGAGGGTTTCAGGGACTATACCACATTAACACGGGATCCAGAGACTGTAGGAATATTGAAAGTTGTTTAATGGATGCCCTGAATGTTTATAGGGGCGCTTAGAATCTGTGGCCATATCTACAAGAGTTAAAGGGACGGTCCGATTTTAACAAGTGGGTCCACAGATTATGAAAATATTTACTTTAGAATCACGGATTGTGTTAATATTTACACTTGAGTCAAAGGATCTACCAATATTTACAGGGGGATCTGTTTCATTGGGAACCTATTGTCTTTCATGTATAATTTAATCCCGTTCATTTATTTAGTTCTCAATCCACTCCTGATTCCAGCAGAAATCTCTGTTTGTTTCTCTATTACCCAGTACAATCACTATTATTATATTTAAACTCTGTCTCCAGTGGAAAGCCATATCACAAGTATAATAATCAGATCCATCACTGGATGCAGTAATAAAGGAGCAAATTTCACCACGAACTTCATCAAACAGTTGCTTTTGCTCCCAGCCTGATGTATAATTTCCCTGTTTATTTACCTTCCTTACAGTTAACTTAGTAACAATTGTGATCCTGTCCCGAGGAAAGTGCGGCCTCTCCAAATGTGTCACTCGCTACCTGGTGGCCATGGCAGCGGCGGATCTATTGGTCGTTATCATCGATCTGATTTTGAGGCAGATTCCCATTGCTTATTACGAACTATTACTTTTACTCGATAACATCCCCGTGTGTAATATCCACGCCGTCCTGCTTTATGCAGCCACAGACTGTTCTGTCTGGTTCACCGTCACTTTCACCTTTGATCGATTTGTCGCCATTTGTTGCCAGAAACTGAAAACTAAATATTGCACCGAGAAAACGGCGGCTGTGGTTCTGGGAACAGTGACTGTGCTGAGCTGTTTCAAGGACATCACCTGGTACTTTATGTTATCGCGTTGGTATACTCTTGGCAACGTCCCCTGGTTTTGTACTGTCGAGGGCAGTGTTAACGATTGGCGGGTATGGGGAGCAATCGAAATTTTTCATTATATTGTAACCCCGGGGGTCCCATTTCTTCTGATTCTGCTGCTCAATGTTTTAATCGTCCAACAGAGCCCGCAGGAAACTCCGGGACCACAGCAGTGAAGAGAGTCCCAGTGACCCAGAAATTACGAGTCGAAGGAAGTCCATTATTTTACTGTTCGTCATCTCGGGGAATTTCATTCTGTTATGGGCGATGTTTACGTTGTATTCTATATGGATGCGGGTGCTGGGTTTCACAGATCGGAATTTAATTCCGCCTATCTTTCTCATGGAACTGGGATTCATGCTCCAGCTCCTGAGTTGCTGCACAAACACTTGTATTTATGCTGTGACCCAGACTAAATTCAGAGAGCAGTTGAAGAATTTGTTGAAATATCCCTTTTCTCTAATTGTTAAAACCATTAAATGATGAGAAGAACGGAAGAATTCCCAGCATCAGAACTCAATCCTCTTTCATATTCTGTCCGACCCGCTCCGCCCCCGGGGTCTGTGCTATAGAGATATTGGGGTCAATCGGCTATGACACCGAACCAGTCCAAAATGCGATCATCGGTTCCCAATTTGAATGGAGGTTTGGGGACGATCACAACCTCTGAGCTCCCTGCAGTGCTTCTTGAATGGGGCCGGGAATTTCACTACTGCTTCCTGTCGAGACATTGTGGGACTGGCCAATCGTTGGAAGATGCTTTAAATTATTGAAATAAATTGTCTATTAAACGTTCAGTAACATGACGGAAGACTCCTTTGAATATTTGCAAACTTAATTGGACAACAAGTGAACATTTACACAGTCAAGAAACACCCGGTAAACATTAACAGACTCAAGTAAATACGCTGTAATCATCAACAGTCGCACAGAATGGCTCTTTAGGTATTAACCTTCTCACAGGAACAACCTGTAAACATTAACATTCACATAAAACACCTGTCAACATGAACGGTCTCACAGAAACACCCTGTAAACATTAACCGATTCACAGAAACATGTTGTAAATAATAACATACGCACAGAAAGACACTGTAAATATTAAGAGAATCATAGAAACACTGTAAACTTTAACAGACTCACAAAAATACACTGTAAACATTAACAGACTGTCAGAAACATTGTAAACATTAACAGATTCAAGGAAACACCCTGTAAACATTGAAAAGTCTCACAGATACACGCATCAAGCCCTGAAATACTGACATCTTTCCTTGCTAATACATTGCCAGTCACTTCCTGTCAGCAAGGAATCACTCCCTGAGACCCCAGGATGAGTTAATAAAAGAACATAAGCATCCTGTAAATATTACAGTTGATGAACAGACACCCTGTACCAACCACAACACTGCCAGAGAATTCCAGTAAACAATAACATACTGCCAATGATTCATGAATATTAACACACCGATAGATTACAGAGCTTAATATTAACACTCTCACTGAGACACTCTGTACTTCATCGCCCCCGCCAGAGACACCATGTGACCTGTAAAAGACTCCCACTGATCTCAGGAATATTAACACCCTGACAGAGATATAGGTGAATATTAACAACAATAACTCGCATTTATACAGCGCCTTTAACGTAGTGAAACATCCCAGGGCGTTTCACAGGACCGATTATCAAACAAAATTTGAGACCGAGCCGCCGAAGGAAATATGAGGACAAGTGACCAAAAACATTGGTAAAGAGGGAGGTTTTAAGGAGCGTTTTAAAGGGGGAAAGGAAGGCAGAGAAACAAAGAGGTTTTGCGACGGCACTTCAGAGGTCAGGCAGCTGAAGGCATGGCCGCCAATGGTGGGGCGATGAAAATCGGGGAAAGGCAAGAGGCCAGAATTGGAGGGGCGCAGAGATCTCGAAGGGTTGTCGGGCTGGTAGAAGTTTCAGAGATAAGGTGGGGCGAGGCCGTAAATGGATTTGAAGACAAGGATGAAAATTTTAAAATCGGGGCGTTGCTGGACCGGGAGCCAATGTAGATCAGCGAACACAGAGGGGTGATGGGAGCACGGGACTTGATTCGAGTGAGAATTCCGGCAGCAGAGTTTTGGATGAGCTCAAGTTTGCAGAGGGTTCAAGGTTGGAGGCCGGCCGGGAGAGCATTGAAGTAGTTGAGTCTGGAGGTAACAAAGGCATGGACGAGGGTTTCAGCAGCAGATGAGCTGAGGCAAAGGGTGGAGACGGGCGATGTTGCAGAGGCGGAAGTAGGCGGTCTTGGTAATGGAGAGGGTATGGGGTCAGAAGTTCATCTCAGAGTCAATTTGGGCGATAAGGTTGTGAACGGTTTGATTCAGCCTCACACATTGGCCAGGGAGGGGGATGGAGTCGGTGTCTCGGGAATGGATTTAGTGGCAGGGACCGAAGAAAATGGCTTCGGTATTCCCGACGTTCAATCGGAGGAAATTTCTGTTCAACTAATGCTGGATGACGGAGAAGCAGCCTAACAAATGAGAGGCAGTGGGGTCGGGAGAGATGGTGGGGATGTGGAGCTGGGTCTCGTCAGCAGCCTGAACTGGTTCCTCCCGTACTGAGCAGGAATACTTTTGCAACAACAGGTCTACGTAGTGTGAAACTAACCTTTCTCTCGACGGTCTGATCGGAGCTCCCGTTCAATATTAGCGTGTGAACAATCCAGCGCTGGGTGAATTGTACCTCATAATGATAGGAACAGCCAACATCGAAGGATCAAAAAGCGACATCCCTACGAGCGCTTGATCGCCACAGGCCGTCTGGAACCTGACGTTGTGTTTTCGGATGATCTCGGCGAGGCGCAGCATGTGGAGGATAAATAGGCGGGGGCCAAGGGGAGAGCAATGGGGGATTCCGGGGTTAATTGTGCGGGAGCGGGAATAGAAGCAATTGCAATTGATTCTCTGACGATGACTGGAAAGGTGGGAATGGACCAGGCGATGGCATTCCGTCCTCGGCAAAGAGTGAGGGGAAAGACCCTACCAAAGTGAGAGGGAAAGGGAGACACACAGTGAAAGAAGTGTTGAGAAATAGAGCGGGATAGATGAGAGAGTCGGAGAGACAGAGGGGGAGAGAATTCAACAGAAACAGAGTTAAGGTGTGACACAAACTCAGACAGAGCACGAGAGAAAATGAGCATCGCACACTGGTCCAGGATTAAAATATAGAATCGCAAATAAGACAAGGTTCAATCGGCCTCCTGAACCCTCTTTTTAAACCTCCTTTTTATACCAATTTTATCCCCCCTTATTAAATCCACTTTAATTTATCATTTGAAACTTCATTAAACCCCTTTTAATCCCTTTTAAACCTCATTTTTAAACCCTACTATTTAAGTCATTTTGGCCCCTTTTTAAACCCATTTTTTGGAGAGACTGTCTTTCTCCAAACTCTCCGACTGTGGTTCCTTTTGAAACCCATCTCTTTCTCACCGCGCTCACAGTCTCTCTCCTAACCCCTTTTCAACCCCTTTACCGCCCGTTTAACTATTTAACCTCCTTAAACCGCTTACAACTGTCGTTTTTAAACCTTTTAACCTCTTGAACCACTTTTTTTCCTCCAACCCCCTTTTAAAAGTTTAACCCCCTTTTTAACCTTTCAACTTATTTAGCCCTCTTTTTAACCTCTTTAATACCATTTCAACCAGTAACTTATTTAACGCCGTTTAACCCTCTTTTTCATCCACTTTATAACATTTGTCTCCTTTTAAACCCTTTTGAAGCTCTTCAACATTATTCTTAATCCCCTCCTGTGAGAGAAGCAAAGCGAGCCCCAGACATTGAGAACAATGGAGGTCTGCAGAAAGGGAGAGGGGACAGGGGCTCTGGCCTCGGTGCGACTCACAGGAAGTGACCTCGCCGCGTAAGACAATGATGACCCAACATGGCCGCCTCCAACGCTGCTGACACGCCCACTCCGCATCCGACATTTTGTCCTTTCCCAGAAGTAAGCTCGCCACGTCGATGCCAGCTCAACGGATCCACCGCTGGGATGATCCGGATATAATCTTGATGATGGACATTGAAATTCCCCCATCCAAAGTACATTCTGTGCTCTTTCGACTCTCAGCGATTCCAACAAATGAAGTTCAACGTGAATGAGTACTGATTCATCAGCTGAGGGAGGACGATAATGGTCATAATCCGTAAGAGGTTTGAGCTGAAGAAAGGACACTTCATGGGGTCTGTAGGCAATGTTGAGTAATCACAAGGCCCTTTTCAAGTAGATATCCAATTCCATTTTAACAGTAACTATTGAATCTGCTTTCACCGCCCTTTTAGGCAGTGCATTCCAGTTCATAACAACTCGATGCGTAAATAAATTGCTCCTCATCTGTTCTCCGGTTCTTTTGCCAATTATATTCAATCTGTGTACTCTGGATATCGACCCTCCTGCCAGTGGAAACAGTTCATTTTTTTCTCTGTCAAACCCTCTCTTAATTTTGAACATCTCGATTAATTTTCTCATTAACCTTTTCTGTTCTCAGGAGAACCATCCCAGCTTCTCTAGTCTCTCCACATAACTGTAGTCCCTCATCCCTGGAATCATTCTAGTAATTCTCTCCTGCTTAATCTCCAATGCCTTGACATCCTTCTGAAAGTGTGATGCTCAGAATTGGACACAATACCACAGCCGAGACCTAACCAGTGATTTGTAAAGGTTTAGTGTAACTTCCTTGCTTTAGTACTGTATGCCTCTCTTTCAAGCCGAGGAACCCACATTATTTTTAAAAGCCTTCTCAACTTGTCTTGCGACCGACAAAGATTTCTATATGTTAACCCTCTTGTCGCTCTATTCCTGCACCCACTTAAAAATTGTACCAATTTTTTTACATTGCCTCGCCTGTTTCTCCCTTCAAAAATGGAACACTTCTCACTTCAATGATCGCTGCGTGAACTTATAACTATTTGCAGGATGTTTCTCTGTGTTTGTCCATATCCATATGACAGTTGTGTGAATCTATAAATAGTGATAGGTTGTTTCTCTCGGCATGTTAATATCGATATGTTAGTTGTGTGAATCTATAAATAGTGACAGGTTGTTTCTCTCGGTATGTTTATATCTATATGTTAGTTGTGTGAATCTATAAATAGTGACAGGTTGTTTCTCTCACTGTGTTTATACCTATAGGAGAGCTGTGTGAGTTTATACATATTTACAGGGTGTTTCTATGAGACTGTTAAAGTTTACAGTTTTATTCTGCGAGAATGCGAAAATTTGCAATGGGTTTAATGGAGTGTTCCGATGTTTCCACGCTAATTATTTCATTTGTTAATATTTTATACGTTTTCCTTTGATTCCTTGGTGTCAATCCTTTGCTTCTTTTATTTTTCCACCCCCTCTGTAAACAACATGATATGTTTGTCTGGGTAAGGTCACTCTTTCGAAACATGTTGTTGTTGTCTTGTTCTCGTTTAAGGCCTGAGTTGGGAGCAGCTCATCGTTCCATCGCCGGGATCCGTGCTTGGTAAGATTCTGCAATTTAGGAAGAGTTGTTTATCGTGAAATGTGTACCCTGATATCTTGGGATGGATTAAAACAGAGAACCAGTTTCTGCGATCCAGATATTTTTCCGCTGTCATTCCTTGCTTTTTTTCTTTCACTATCTCGTATTTCTTCCTCCGCTTTAGCTCAACACAGGAGGAGGAACTCGGTCTTTTCTGTTTTTTCCACGGTATTTTATGGGCAGTTGAAATATTTCGCATTCGCTTACCATCAATTTAAAAATGTGTATTATATGTTAAGCTAGATTCTGTTGTAGAAAAGTGTTACGGTGACAACAAGTCTGTTTGTTAAATGCCTGTGATTAATGCTCCCTGCTTTAAATAAGGAGCTCCCTTCGCTGTGTGAAATCATGCAGTCAGTTCATTGCTTTCGCATAAAAGCCATCAGTCACTCTCACAGAATTACAATCATGGATTCGCAGATCGATTTTCAATACGTTTTTCGAACAAATATTTAAAGTATTTCAGGATATACAGAAGATTTACTATCCCCTCCTCGCTGCTGCTGGTGTTCATCGTAAGATTCTACGTCCAGTGATTAATTCTATAAACCATGTTTAACTCTAATATTATTCTTCCTGTTTACCATCAGTTTTAATGGAATTCTGTGCTTCAACTTTTTGTGTCTTTGTTAATGCATTGATTGATAAATAAAAATACTGGCTTATCTTTGCTGCTATTGGTGTGGCTGGTAAATCTCTATACCCAGTTAATAATTCTGTAAATCCTGCTTAAATGTGTTTCTCTTCTTGTCATTTCCCAAACTATCCAGGCTTCTGTCGGCTAATGATTCTGTACGTGGTACGGTGTTGCCAAGATTCAAATATTCTCTACCAAACTCCAGCAATGATATTAGACGAGTCTATTTATTGAACAACTTTCAGTCTACTATCCACGCTGAACATTTCCAACAGATCAAACGAATGTGCTCATGGTTTAGGACACTTTGCACCTTCTGCTTCCTGTCATTACTGACAGAGTCACAGGACAAATCCTGGCCCATCACAAACACGCCTTTAAATGTCTGAAAATTTCCGCGAATGGTTCAGTTCCAGTCATAATATCAAAGAAGGTACAGCACCGGAAGTGGACATTCGGCCCATCGCGCCTCGCTGGATCTTCAAAAGAGCTATCAAAATATGACCATTCCACTGCTCTTTGCCCATAGCCCTGTGTTTTTGCCCTTCAAGTGTTTATCTAATGCCCTTTTGAAAGTTACTGTTGAATTGCCTTCCTCCATCCTTTCATGCTGTGAATCCCAGATCATTACAACTCGCTGGGTGAAAAAATATTTCCTCATGTCGCCACTGGCTGCTCTGCCGATCACCTTATACCTGTGTCCTATGGTTACCGGCCCTTTTTCCACTGGAAACACTTTGTCCTTA
Source organism: Heptranchias perlo (assembly GCF_035084215.1). Lineage (NCBI taxonomy): Eukaryota > Metazoa > Chordata > Chondrichthyes > Hexanchiformes > Hexanchidae > Heptranchias > Heptranchias perlo. The sequence continues at coordinate 5,654,427 of NW_027139453.1, read as the reverse complement.
TTGATTCTTTCAAAACCGTTCATGATTTTGAACAGTCAGTGTCTCCTTTCCTAACATCTCCAGTTCTGTATTAGTGCCGCAGTTTCTGCCGGTTAGAATAGGATTACAAGTACAATTTACATTCTCACAAAATGTTCATTTAGTTACATTGCAATATATTTATTTCCCATCTTTGTTTTGAAATTACAGTTGAATCCTACGCCTGTCTGGCACAGTTGAGTGAATCTCTCATTGAGTCCCAGAGTGTCCCTTTATTGTCTTCTGATGTACTTTAGGATAAGCGATCTCAGCTGATGGGAACGGACGTACTGATGATAGGAAAACACGTTGGGATTTCCTCATCTGTGTTTTCTCTGCACCATTGGTGAAAAACGTACCAGGATAAACCTCTCCCATTTGTATTCGGATACTTTACAAAATCAATCGGCGACCACTTTGGCTCGTGGATAATTCGTCTGATTTCGATACGAATCAATGCATTTAGTGGAACATTGCATGGTCAATGATATCACACTATTAGAAGTCAAAGCCCATTGTATTCATGTTATTGTGATGTTATTTGGAAAGATTTCCTTTCAGTGAGCTGAAATTTGTGTATTTCAACAAAAATATAGAAAACTCAATCTTCAAAACACTTTTTTACAGATTAGTTATCTTTACAACTGCACTGCACTTATATTTATCATCTTAATATTTACACGAGTGCATTTTAAACACAATTACCTGTAATTATTGCATGCCAATGTTGCATTTTATGCAGTTTACTGTTCCATTAATTTCAGTTCTCAATATGCATTAATATTCTAACCAGAAGCAGGAATCCAAGTGGCATTTCCAATTATCTCATGCAGGACACAGAAGCGAACCGCATCGCTCCAAATGTTGACACAATACTCCTCCTCCGTTTGTCTTTGGAGTGTGACAGTTCCGACAATGCAGCACACCCGCAGTGCTGCACTGAAGTGTCAGCCTAGATTATATGCTCGAATCTCTGGATTACGGTTCGATACAATGACCGTCTGGCTCAGAATCGAGAATTCAACCGCTTAGTCAAGGCTGACAGTATAAAGGAACAAATGTTAAATTGAGCGAACGGGAGAACAGGGCAATAGATGGCGGATTGGGAGAAACACACCGCGGAGATTTGCTGGTTAAACTAACCTGTAATACCAAATGATCCCACCTGTATTTATAAAGAAAGGGGTTTTTGAAGATTATGATACTGAACAGGAAATGACCCGCCTGAAAGTGGAACTGGCCCAATTGAATCGGCTGGAATGAAGGCAAATTCAACGGGACCAGCTGTGGGGCAGGCTGAATACCAGATGGATAAAGAACAGGTTAAAGGCCGAATGGGTCTCATCACTGACAGAGGTTCCAGGGGTAAACAGGGAGGTTGTAACAAAATGAGATAAAAGAAAGGGTTTTAAAATCTGGGGTGGTATTTTCAGGAGATAAATGTGCACACAGATTGGCAAAAGTCAAATAAGACATGAGTGAGGTACAATTTTCCCAATTGGAAACAATTGGGTATTGCAAGCAAAGAAATCCGTGAATAAACAGAGAGGTCTGAGCTAATAACATGTTAAAATGGTCAATGTTACTGAGTGACAAAGTGGAACAAAATGTGATTTATGAAAAGAACAGAATGCAAAGGATTTGCTTTGCGACAAAAAAAAGATAAGTGATCAACGGAAAGGAACGCACCAAGCGTTATTCGGAGCATTTAATAAAGGGAGTGTGTGCTTACAGAGTAAAGCAACATCAGAGCTTTGAGACAGGAAGGGGTAACTGAGACTCTCCCACAGGCGCGATGTTGGCAGATCGTCTTTGTGATCTCACGCAGGCGCAGAAGGTTAAGTGGTGTTTTGATTGAGGTTTTTCCGATTTTGAAAGGAATTGATGTAGTAGATCGAGATAAATATTGTTCGCTGGTGGAGGAGTCTATGACCAGGGGGCATAACCTTAGAATCAGAGTCAGGTCATTCAGTAGAGAAGTTCGGAAAGGGGTGGTGGAAGTGTGGAAATATCTCGCCCAAAAAGCAATAGTTACTCGCTTAATCAATAACTTTAAACCTGAGATCGATAGATTTTGGCAGCAATGAGTACAAAGGGATATGGAGCTAAGGCGGGTAAGTGGAGTTAGGATACAGATCAGCCCTGATCTCATTGAATGGCGGAACAGGCTCGAGGGACTGAATGACCTCCTCCTGTTCCGATGTTACAATGTATAGAACATGCGGTCTTTGTCACATATATCCCAGTGTTGGGTTTGGGAAGCGTCGGGAAGGAGAGCCAACCTGCTGGGACCCGCTAAAACCATCGAGGAGCACAGGGTGGGATATGAGACGGAATAAAGTTCCAATGCCGGGAATTCTGCCGCTATTGTCCTCGTTTAACTAATTTAAATATTAATTTGAGAGGATATTTCACCCCATTCTTCAGCTCCTCTCTGAATTTAGTCTGGCTCACTGCATAAATACACGTGTTTGTGCAGCAGCTCAAAAGCAGGAGCATGTAGCTGGTTTGATCTGCGATAAACATCGGGTCATTGAAACGTGTGCGATAATAACGGTTTGTAATTCGCACTGATAGGAAAAATAAAACATATGTCATCCATAGCAGTATGAAATTGCCGGAAATGGCAAACAGTAAGATGATGGATTTTCTTCGGTTCTCCATCTCCGGATCATTGTGATTCGCATCACTCTTGCTGCCCCTGAGCCTCCTGCGGACTCTACTGGCCACCAAAATGTTTCCTACAGTCAGAGAATTGAGCAGCAATATCAGGCATATTGGGAGCAGTGGAGTCAAACAGCGGTGAATCCATGTAAATGCGACCCATGCAGCTGAAGGATAAAAGTCTGGTTTTACAATACAGCCCCAGGGTACGTTCTCCAATATCATGTATGGTTCAAATGCAAAGTACCAGGGGATGTTTTTTGAACAGAACAGCGGGCACAAAGTTCCTATAACCACGGCTGCAGTTTTCTCGGTGCAATATTTAGTCCTCAGCTTCTGGCAACAAATGGATATAAAACGATCAAAAGTGAAAGCGACTGTTAACCAGACAGAAATGTCTGAGACAGCATGGTTAAGGGCAGTTTGGAAAGAGCACACAGGGGTGAGGAACAGGAAGTTAGTCGGGAAATAATACTCCTTAATCCGAAACAATATTACGTCATTGATAATGACCAATAGATCCGCCGCTGCCATGGCCACCAGGTAGCGAGTGACACATTTCGAGAGACCGCACTTTCCTCGGGACAGGATCACAATCGTCATCACGTTAGCTGTGAAAGGGAAAGAACCAGAAACAGTGAATCACACAACAGGTTACAGCAAAAGAGCCAATTTCACAGTATTTTGTGTGAAACATACATCTTATGAGAGTATATGAGAGTGCTGAGTAAATAATAACAAATAAACATTCCCAGTAAAGAGGAAGGAATGAATCGAAGATATTCTCTGTGAATTTACTCGGAACTGCACCCTCTCTGACGCCGTAAGTTCGCCAGAGGAGCAGTGTAAACCCGGCGCAGCACCAAGGATTTTTAATTCCATTGATGAACATTAGCCAAAACAAAGCGAGATAATATGTTATAAATAATTACAATCAGTTGTAAGTCAGAAGAGCAAATGACATAATGGAAAGAAAACGTAAGAATATAGATTGCAAGTAAGTAATAAATTGTCAACTATAAATTGGGAGAAAATTATTCAGTGCGGAGCAGTGAAAATGAAGCCAGCTCAAAATGCGGTCAATGCAAAATGGGGACCCCGAAGGGTGATCTCAACTGGCTGGGTTTGGACCCGTGAGCAGGAGAGGGGAGTGGACCAGGTGGTGGTCGGAAATAGTTCGGAGTTGTCAGATTTTATTCTCAGACTGGAGGTCGTGACAACAGATTGCATCAAAATTCTGCTGTCAAACATCATCATACAAGGGACCTTGGCAGGTTTGAACTCGACCAAGTTGCAGCAATTTCGTTTCACAAACCCCAGCTGAACCGTTCACATGGTCAACAGACTTTCCATCGCTGCAAAACCCATGTCTGTCATCGACAACTTCCACAGTCCAACACCATCTGGGGAAACTCCAACAATGTCCGCAAGGGGCAAAGGGTTAGAAATGAGCAGCAACGGACAACTTTATCTTGTTCGATTATGCCTAAAAAACAAATGTACCTTCCAAGTACAGGATGCAACAAGGGACACAGTCCGACCTCAAAGGGAAGTGATGGCAGCGATCCCGAGATCGAATAATAGACCAGTGCAAGTGACAATAGAGGCTGCAGTTCAATCCGGTCCCCGGATTACAGTACAGACCAGTGCAATTGATAATAGAGTCTCTCGTTCTACCAGGTCCACGGATCGCAGAACAGACCAGTGAAAGTGACAATAGAGGCTGGAGTTCCACCAAGGGTAACAAAGTACCTGCCGAGATTCAACTTCAGAAAGATTGTCTGGGACATTCATACCTCTGAATTGAATCCATCTGTAATATCGCCCCGACAAAAAATCGTTATGAAGAATTTGTCTCCATGGTCTGGAATGAAGGAATTGAGGAAATTGCAGCTGTTTTCGTAAGTCGTCTTCAAAATCTCATTATTCATTAATTGTGCTGTTGGATTGGAAAATTACAATGGACTCTCCAATATTTGAGAAGGGTGGGAGATAGAAACTATATAACGATATACCTGCCGCTCTAAAGTCAGTTGTGGGAAAATTACCAGAATCTGTTATTAGGGACAGAGTGACTGAGCACTTGGACAAATTTGAGCCACGTGCTAGTGAAGAGAAACACAGGGTAATTCGGCACCAACGCGTGGCGAAGGCTCTGGGGTCGGGACTCAGGCTTTCGTTTCCTCAAACAGTGGCACTCCAACGACATAGGTAGGACTAAGAAAGAGGTTCTGCTGAGGGAGTTTGAGCAGCTATAGACTGAATTATAAAGCAGAACTACAAAGGTGATAATCTCTGGATTATGACATGAGCCAGGAACAAATTGGCACAGATTAAATCAGATCAGAGAGAAGAATGCGTGGCTCAAAGATTGGTGTGGGAGAAGAGGGTTTAGGTTCCTGGAGCACTGGCACCAATACTGGGGAAAGAGGGAGCTGTTCCGTTAGGACGGGCTTCACCTGAACCAAGCTGGGACCAATGTTCTGGCAAACCGAATAACTAGGGCGGTAGAGAAGGCTTTAAACTAAATAGAGTGGCGGAGGGCTCAGGTGGGATGAAGTTTAGATTAATAAAAAGAAAAGACAAGGAAGTAGTACAGGAAAGCGATGTGGGTAAAGATAAACAGAGTGTGTCAGGAAGGGACAGAGCATACAAACATAAGAGTGCACTAGCAAATGGGGCCTGGGTAGGAAAGAATGGTAAAAAAAGACAAATTTAAAGTTTGTTTATCTGAATGCATGCAGCATTCGTAATAAGATCGAAGAATTGACGGCACAAATAGAAACAAATGGGTATGATCTCGTGGCCATTATAGCGACGTGGTTGCAAGGTGACCAAGTTTGGGAGCTAAATATTCAGGGTTATTTAACATTTAGGAAGGATAGGAAAAAAGGTAAAGGTGGTGGGCAGGCTCTGTTAATAAAGGATGAAATTGGTATAATATTGAAAAATGATCTTCGCTCAGAAGATCAAGGTTTCGAAACTATTTGGGTGGAGGTAAGAAATTACAAGGGAAAGAAATCACTGGTGTGAGTAGTATTTCGGCCCCCTAACAGTAGCTATACTGCAGGGCACAATACTAATCAGGAACTAAGGGAGGATTGTAAAAAAATGTAATGCAATAATCATGGGCGATTTCATCTTTCACATAGATTGGACAAATCAAATTGGCAAAAATAGCCCTGAGCAGCAGTTGACAGAGTGTATTCGCGACTGGTTCTTAGACCAATACGTCGGGGTACCAATCAGGGAGTAGACCATTTTGGATCTGGCAATGGGTAACGAAACAGGATTAATTAACGATCTCAAAGTGAAAGATTCCTTGGGAAGCAGTGATCATAACATGATAGAATTTCACATCCAGTTTAAGAGCGAGGATCTTGGGTCTTGCTTTCAACTGTTTAAGTTCAATTTTAAAGTGTACATTTATAAGTTTCTGTCAGGCTTCAGCAGAGAGAGCTGCTGTAGTAAGTAAATTGGTTAGATAGATTAAACTGGTACCTGAAGGTGGGGCAGGCCTGACTCATCTGAGTCACAAACTGTAGAAATACAGGCGCATGTCAGTGCGACAGGACGGTGTGCGGACATCACAGTGAACTGCTGAGAGTTTGGTAAATGTGGGAGTTTCAGGGTTAATCTCTTTAAAATCTAGTGTATATTGCTTTCAACTGTTTAAGTACAATTTTAAAGTTTAATTTTTTAAGTTTCTGTCAGGCTTCAGCAGAGAGAGCTGCTGTCGTAAGTAAATTGGTTAGCTGGATTAAATTGGGACCTGAAGGTGCGGCAGGCCTGACTCATCTGAGTCATAAACTGTGGAAATACAGGGGCCTGTCAGTGCGACAGCACGGAGTGCGGCAGGACAGAGTGAAATGCTGAGCTTTTGGTAATTGTGGGAGTTCGGTGAAGTGGGGGAAGGAGGTGCTGCTTTGCCTTGCTTTTCCTTACTTTTTCCACAGAGCGGCAGTGGACCTGAGCGTTGAAGACTGAGATGAGGGAATAAAAGCAGCAGCAGACCTGCAACAAGAGAAAACTACTGTGCAACGTCACAGGTGAGGCAGGAGACTCCAAGAGATGAGCACAGTATAAAAGGAGAGACCGAGAGCGGGAGGAGAGTCTGAAAGGCTAAGGCAAGTCATGGCAGCACAGCTCGCACCCGTGATATGCTCCGTCTGCACTATGTGGGAAGTCATGGACACTACCAGTGTCCCTGGCGACCATGTGTGCAGGAAGTGTGTACAGCTGCAGCGACTGGCTAACCGTATTTCGGAGCTGGAGCTGCGGGTGGATTCACTGTAGAGCATCCGCGATGCTGAGACTGTCGTGGATAGCAAGTTCAGTGAGGTGGTCACAACGCAGGTAAAGATTACACAGGCAGAAAGGGAATGGGTGACCACCAGGCAGTGTAAAAGGACGAGGCAGGTAGAGCAGAATTCCTCTGGGGTCAACTCCCTCTCAAATAGATATTCTGCTTTGGATACTGTTGGGGGAGATGGCTTATCAGGGGAAAGCAGCAAGAGCCAAGTTCGGGGCACCACGGGTGGCTCTGCTGCACAGGAGGGGAGGAAGATGAGTGGGAGGGCTATAGTGATAGGGGATTCAATTGTAAGGGGAACAGAGAGGCGTTTCTGCGGCCGCAAACGTGACTCCAGGATGGTATGTTGCCTCCCTGGGTCTAGGGTCACGGATGTCACGGAGCGGCTGCAGGGCATTCTGGAGGGGGAGGGTGAACAGCCAGTAGTCGTGGTCCATATTGGTACGAACGACATAGGTAAAAAAAGGGATGAGGTTCTGCAAGGTGAATTGAATGAGTTAGGAGATAAATTATAAAGCAGGAATTCAAAGGTCATGATCTCAGGATTACTACCAGTGCCACGTGCTAGTGAGTATAGGAACAGGAGAATAGACAGGATGAATGCGTGGCTGCAGGGATGGTGTCGGAAGGAGGGATTTAGATTCATGGGACATTTGGTCCGGTTCTGGGGAAGGTGGGACCAGTTCAAACGGAACGGCTTAAACCCGAGCAGGAACGGGACCAATATCCTCGCGGGGGTGTTTGCTGGTGCTGTTGGGGAAGGTTTAAACTCGAGTGGCAGGGGGATGGGAACCTGAACGGGGAGTCAGAAGGGAATAAAGTTGAGAGCAGCAAGAGAGGGGAAGACCCAGGGGAAATTTACAATACAAATAGTACGAACAGTTGTTAAAGAACAAGTGAAAGGGAAAAGCGTTGAGCAGCGGAAAGAAAGTGCACTTGAGGCACGACTCATAAAATAAGAACTAGAAGGCGTAAGGCAGCAAAGCTGAAGGTCAGGCTAGGGTGTGTGGCCCAACTAAGAGTTCTATTTACAAATGGACGGATTATAATGAATAAATTAAATGAACTGCAGGTTCAAATTCAAATTGGAGGGTATGACATGATAGATATTACTGAGACTTGGCTGCAGGATGGTCAGGATTGGGAACTAATTATACCAGGTTATAAGGTCTACATGAGAGATAGGGTAAATGGAAGAGGGGGAGGAGTAGCCTTAATGATTAGAGATGAAATCACTTCAATGATAAAGGGGGATATAACGAGAGGTAAGCAGCCAACAGAGACCTTATGGGTTGAATTGAGAAATAGGTTAGGATCTAAGACTATAGTTGGAGTTGTATACAGGAGCTCTGGCAGCAGCTCTGAATTTGCTAGGTTGTATAAATGCAGAGATTCGACAAGCGTGTAAGAAAGGCATAGTGGTCTTAATGGGGGACTTCAATCTTCACACAGATTGGGAAAAGCAGACGAGCAACTGTCAGAAAGGTAGTGAATTTCTTGAGAGTGTCTGGGATAGTTTTCAACAGCAGTATGCCCTAAAGGCAACAAGGGGGCAAGCCATACTCCATTTAGCAATGAGTAATGAACCAGATTTAGTTAACGGCTTAACTGTGCGTGAACATCTATCCAATAGTGATCATGACATGATCGAGTTCAATGTAGTGTTTGAAAGGGAAAAATTGAGTCAGCTGCTAAGATTCTAGACTTGGGCAAGGCCGACTTCAATGGGATGAGACAGAGACTGTCCACAGTGAACTGGGCAAACCTGTTCATGGGTAAAACGACTGATGATCAGTGGGAAATGTTTAAAGAAACATTTAACGTGATACAGAATCGGTTTATACCCCTGAGGTGAAAGAACTCTACATGCCAAATAAAAACAGCCATGGACAACAAAAGAGGTAAGCGACAGTATAAGACATAAGGAAAGGCCATACAAAAAGACATAAAATGGTACAGATCCTGGCGAATGGGACAGATACCAAGAACAACAAAGGGTCACAAAGCAGATAGTAATGGCTGCAAAAAGAAAGTATGACATGAAACTCGCAAGGCATATCAAAAGCAATACGAAGAACGTTAATAGTTATATTAGGAAAAAGAGGGTGGTCAGGGGAGCAGTGTTGGCCCCTTGAAAACTGAAAGTGGGGATATTGTCATTGACAATGGGGAAATGGCTGGCATGTTGAACAATTACTTTGCGTCGATATTCACAGTTGAAAAAGAGGATAGCCTGCCGGAAATCCCAAGAAAACTGATATTGACTAGGGGACAGGAACTCGATAACATTAACATAAGTAAAGCAACAATAATGAAGAAAAAAAAAACACTAAAGAATGACATTGTGACTCGTGGAGTCCCGCAGTCATCTGTCTTGGGGCCTTAATTATTCACAATATTTATTAACGACTTAGATGAATGCATAGAAAGTCTCATATCTAATTTTGCCGATGACACAAAGATTGGTGGCATTGTAAGCAGTGTAGATGAAAACATAACATTACAAAGTGATATTGATAGATTAGGTGAATGGGCAAAACTGTGGCAAATGGAATTCAGTGCAGACAAATGCAAGTTCATCCACTTTGGATCAAAAAAGGATAGAACAGGGTACTTTCTAAATGGTAAAAAGTAAAAAAAAACAGTCGATGTCCAAAGAGACTTAGGGGTTCAGGTACAGAGATCATTGAAGTGACATGAAAAGGTGCAGAAAATAATCAAAAAGGCAAATGGAATGTTGGCCTTTGTATCGAGAGGACTGGAGGACAAGGGGGCAGAAGTTATGCTGCAGCCATACAAAACCCTGGTTAGACCGCATGTGGAGTACTGTGAGCAATTCTGGGAACCGCACCTTCGGAAGGACATATTGGCCTTGGAGGGAGTGCATCTTAGGTTTACTGGAATGATAGCCTGACATCAAGGATTAAGTTACGAGGAGAGATGACACAAATTGGGGTTGTATTCTCCAGAGTTTCGAAGGTTAAGGGGTGATCTGATCGAAGTTTATAAGATATTAAGGGGAACGGATAGGGTGGATAGAAAGAAACTATTTCCGCTGGTTGGGGATTTTAGGAGTCGGGGGCACTGTCTATAAATTCGAGCCAGGCCTTTCAGGAGCGAGATTAGAAAACATTTCTGCACAGAAAGTCTTGTAGAAGTTTCGAACTCACTTTCGCAAACGGCAATTGATACGAGCTCAATTGTTAAATTTAAATCTGATATAGACAGCTTTTTGTCAATCAAATGTATTAAGGGATATGGGCCAAAGGCAGGTATATAGTGTTCGATCACAGATCAGCCATGATCTTATCAAATGGCGGAGCAGGCACGAGGGGCTGAATGGCCTACTCGTGTACCGATGTTCCTACGTTCCTATGTCTGAAACTATTATTTTGAATTAAAAGAAGGGCAATTATAAAGGAATGAGGGCGGAATTGGCTGAAGTGGATTGGGGAAATAGATTTGATGGTATGATGTTGGAAAAGCAGTGGCAAACATTTAAAAAAGATACTTTGTGACTCGCAACAAAAATATATCCCTGTTAGGACGAAAGACTCCACAAAAATGGTGAACCAACCAAGGCTAACTAAGATGTGGAGATGCCCGTGATGGACTTGGGTTCACAATTGTAAACAATTTTACAACACCAAGTTATAGTCCAACAATAAAAATTGAACCAACCAAGGCTAACTGAGGAAGTTATAGATGGTATCAGTTTAAAAGAAAAAAACATACATCATGGCAAAGATTACTGGGAAAACTTTAAAAACCAGCAAAGGAAACTAAAGGAATAATAAAGAGGGAGAAAATAAATTATGAGAGTAAACTATCAAGACATAAAAACTGACAGTAAATGCTTCCACAAGTAAATAAAAAGGAAGAGGGTAGCTAAAGCAAACATTGGTCCCTTCGAGGATGAGACTGGCGAAATAATAATGGAAAACAAGCAAATGGCAGAGGAATTGAACAGATATGTTGTATCTGTTTTCGCATTAGAAGACACTAATATTATAACAATAGTAGTTGAAAATCAAGGGGCAAAGGGGAGAGAGGAACAAAAAACAATCACTATCACTGGAGAAGAAGTACTAGGTAAACTAATGGGTCTAAAGCCTGACAAGTCCGCTAATCCTGATGGCTTGTATCCGAGGATATTAAAGGAAGTGGCTACAGAGATAGTGGATGCATTGGTTGTAATCTTCCAGAATTTACGAGATTCTGGAAAGGTCCCAGCGGATTGGAAAACCGCAAACGTAACATTCCTATTCAAGAAGGAAGTGAGACAGAAAATGTTAACGAAAGACCAGTTAGCCTAACATCTGTCATTCAGAAAATGCTAGAATCCATTATTAAGGAAGTAGGAGCAGGACTTTTGGAGACTCATAATACAACCAAGAAGAGTCAACATGGTTTTATGAAGGGGAAATCGTGCCTGACAAATTTAATAGAGTTCCTAGAGGAAGTAACGGGCAGGGTGGATAAAGGGCAAGCAATGGATGCAGTGTATTTGAATTTCCAAAAGGCATTCGATAAGGTGCCATATAAAAGACTGCTGCACAAGATAAGAGCTCATAGTGTTGGAGGTCATATATTAGCATCAATGGAGGATTGGCTAACAAACAGAAAACAAAGAGTCGGGATCAAAAGGGTCATTTTGAAAATGTCAATCTGTACCTATTGGGGTGCCGCAGGGCTCAGTGCTGGGGCCTCAACTATTCGCAAAATATATCAATGACTTCGATGAAGGAACAGAGTGTCTTGTGGTGGAATTTGCTGATGATACAAAGATAGGTGGAAATTCAAGTTGCGATGAGAACACAAAGTGTCTGCAAAGGGATATTGACAAGTTAAGTGAATGGGCAAAAATTTGGCAGATGGAACATAATGTGGGAAGAAGTGAAGTCATCCACTTTGGGAGGAAAAGTAAAAAAGCAAAATATTATTTGAATGGAGAAATCCTACAAAATGCTGCGCTACAGAGGGTTCTGTGTGTCCTCGTACATGAATCAGAAAAAAATCATCATACGCGTGCAGCAGGTAAAGGGAATATTGGCCTTCATTTCGAGGGGGATGGAGTGTAAAAGCAGCGAGATCATGCTACAACTGTACAGGGTGCTGGTGAGATCAAACTTGGAGTAGTGCGTACAGTTCTGGTGCCCTTATTTAAGGAAGGACATACTGACATTGGAGGCAGTTCAGACAAGGTTCACTAGGTTGATTCGGGATATGGAAGGGTTGTGGATATGGAGGAAAGATTGAACAGGTGTGGTGTAAACTCATTGGAGTTTAGAAGAATGAGAGGAGATCTTATTGAATCTTACAAGTTTCTGAGGGGACTCGATAGGGTAGATGCTGAGAGGATGTTACCCCTCATGGGGTATCTAAAACTAGGGGGGCATAGTCTCAGAATAAGGGGTCGCCAGTTTAAGACGGAAATTAGGAGGAATTTCTTCTCCCCGAGGGTAGTGAACCTTTGGAATTTTTTGACCCCAAAAATCTGTGAAGGCCGAGTCATTGAATCCATTCAGGGCTGAGTTAGACACATTATTGTCAACAAAGGATTCAAATGATATGGACAAAAGGCAGGAAAGTGGAGTTGAGGTAAAAATCAGATCAGCCATGATCTGATAGAATGGCGGAGCATGGTCGAGCGGTCGAATGGCCTCTCCTGATCCTAGCTCTTATGGTCTTATGGTCTTGTGGTCTTTTGCAATAGGGGGAGCCTTTACAAACCGGATGGCCTCTACCTGTATAACGGTGGTGCGAGGTGGTTGGGGTTAGAGGTGTTGGCAGGCAAGATAGCTAGAATGATGGGGGAGGGTTTAAACTGGATGCGGGGGTGTTTGCGGTCAGTGTAAGAGAACACCAGTACCGACTGGAGCAACTTTCAGTTTTACCAGTGAAAACACAAATCAAAGCTTAATGAGTCTAATTCCAATAGTGGGAGGTCAACAAAGTAAAATTATTGATAAAGTAAATGGGAAAGCCAAATATCAGAAAGCTAAAAAAGTTGCGCTTGCATTAATAGAAGTCTGATAACTAAGATGGGTGATATGGAAGGTCTGGCAGCGGTTCATAGATTGGACATTAGTTTCGTTACAGAGACATGGTGGAATGATTCCAATCAATGGTATAACTATCTGGTAGGGTATAAATTGTTTCGAGTAGACCGTGTCAGGAGAGAGGGCGATGGTGTTGCAGCATATGTGAACTCCTGGATTGAGGCACAAGTCAGAGAGGATATATAAAAGGAAAGTGCTCCTCTACTTTTCCGAGTTGCTCAGCATTTAGAATATCCCCCGATTTATCTTTCTTAGGTCCAACATGGATGACCTCACACTTGCCCACATTAATCTGCACCTGCCATAATTTTGCAGCGCGTTTACCGCCGAATATCCTGCTCTGCTCAACCGACAAGTTCTGTGAGCGGAGCGTCGGTCGAATAGCGCCACCCGGTGGGAGGGTATCGAACTGATCACCAAGCCAGTTGAATCCCAGAAAGGACGTGCCGTGGGCAAGGTGAAACCCGAACTCAGGCCAGCCAAGATGGCTTTAAAACTTCCACAATTACGGAGCTGCAGTTGTCCAACTGCTTACCTCACCGTGAAACGTCGTGTAATTATATTGAAACTGGTAAGAATATTGATAAATATGAGGCGGTCGTAATGGATGGTCAGAAAGGTCGGTGGCATATTCAATGGAATGGATTGTCCTCGGTCTCAGTGCGAGCACCCCATACCAATCAATGTGTACACACATGGCCACCTGAATTGCCTGAGATGCAAAGATTGATTGATGTAGATGAAAGATTCAGTTCAGTCCTCTCCACCGAACAACTTGAGCAGTTTTTTAATGATTTTCTAGACCAGGGATAAATCTGACAATTAAAGGCCATTCAGCCGAACGTCGTTGGTGGGGAAACTTTAAGAAACAATAATTTGGGAAAAAAATAATTGGCACATTGAAAAATATGGGTTAATACATGACAGCCAGCAGGGATTTGTTGAAGGCAAATCATGCATGGCGAACTTGGATGAGTTCTTTGATGAAGTAAAGGAGAGGGGTGATGAAGGTTGTGCGGTTGATGTTGTGTACTTGGAATTTCCAAAGGTGTTTGATAAAGTATCACATAATAGACTTCTTAAAAAAATTGAAGACCACGGGGTTCAAGGGGCGGTGGTTGCGTAAATACGAAATTGGCTCAGGGTCTCATGTTTCGCTGCTGGTCCAATATCCCGAATATAAACATTTTAATGTGTTTTATAACTGCCTGCACAATTTTCGGCCGTAGGCCATAACTGTGCTTGGTGCACGATCGCAGCTCTGAATATAACACATCTCCACACTGGTTTCACCAACTCCTTGAGTACCAATAGTGTTAACAGCGGTCTACCTACTATAGAATTAGAACAAAAAAAATAGCAACCGGAGTAGGCCATATGGTTCCTCGAAACTGCTCCGCCATTCAATAAGCTCATGGCTGAACTTCGAACTCAACTCCACTTTCCAGCGCGATTCCCAGATCCTTTGATTGCCCTAGAATCCAAAAATCTGTCTTTCTCAGCCTTCAATGTACTCAACAACTCTGCATCCACAACCCTCTGGGGTAGAGAATTCCAAAGATCCACTGCCCTCTGATTGAAGAAATTCCTCCTCATCTCAGTCTTAAATGGCCGTCCCCTTATTCTGTAACTATGCCCCCTAGTTCTAGGCTGTCCAGCCAGGAGAAACAACTTCTCAGCATCTACCCTGTCAAACGCCCTCAGAATATTATGTGTTTCAATGAGATCACCTCTCATTCTTCTAATCTACAGAGAGTATAGGCCCATTCAACTCAATCTCTCCTCAGAGGAAAACCTCTCATCGCAGGAATCAATGAAGTGAAAATTCTGGCACCGCCTCCAAGAATATCCTTCCTCAGCTATGGAGACCAAAACTGTACACATTGCTCCAGGTGAGGACTCACTAAAGCCCTGCACAACTTCAGTAAGATTTCCTTACTCATGTAATCCAACCCCTTGCAATAAAGGCCAACATGCTAATTGTTTGCGGGACCAACATGTTTATTTTCGAGTTCCTTGTACGAGGACATCCGAATCTCTGTGAACACCAACATTTAAAAAATTCTCAACATTTTAAAAATAATCTGTATTTCTATTCTTCCTACCAAAGTGAGTAAACTCACATTTCCCTACGTTGTACTCCTTCTAACACCTTCTTTCCCACTAACTTAACAGGTGTATATCCCTTTGCTGACTTTTTGAATTCTCCTCACAGCTTACTTTCCCAACTAGCTTTGCATCATCAGCAGACTTGGATACATTACACTCGGTCCCTTCATCTAAGTCATTAATAGAGATTGTAAATAGCTGAGGCCCAAACACCGACCTTTCGACACCCAACTAGTTACAGCCTGCCAACCTGTAAATGTCCCGTTCATCTCTACACTCTGTTTTCTGTCCGTTAAGCAATCCTCTATCCATCGAATCACAAACATAGAAACATAGAAAATAGGAGCAGGAGTAGGCCATTCGGCCCCTCGGGCCTGCTCCGCCATTCAAAATGATCATGGCTGATCGTCTCACTCAGTACCCTGATCCCGCTTTTTCCCCATGTCCCGTGATCCCTTTAGCATTAAGAAATATATCTATCTCCTTCTTGAATACATCTAATGACTTCGTCTCCACTGTCTTCTGTGGTAGAGAATTCCACAGGTTCACCACATTCTGAGTGAAGCAATTTCACCTCATCTCGGTTCTAAGTGGCATACCCCGTATACTGAGATTGTGACCCCTGGTTCTGGACTCCCCAGCCATCGAAAACATCCTCCCTACATCTAGTCTGTCTAGTCCTGTTAGAATTTCATATGTTTCGATGATATCACCTCTCATTCTTCTAAACTCGAGTGAATATAGGCCGAGTCGACCCAATCTCTCCTCATACGTCAGTCCTGCCATCCTAGGAATCAGTCTGGTAATCATTCGTTGCACTCCCTCCATGGCAATGACATCCTTCCTCAGATAAGGAGACCAAAACTGCACACAATACTCCAGATGTTGTCTCACGAATTCCCTGTATAACAGCAGTAAGGCTTCCCTGCTCCTGGACTCGAATCCTCCTCCTCCCACCAGTGTTTTCTACTCCTTGTTAAATCTTTCTTCCACCCAAACTGATTCTACTTCCTGTTCTTCTGAACCAAGATCCATTCTTTCCACTGTCCTTATGTCATCCTTTATTATCAGAGCTACACCCCTTCATTTGCTACTCTGCTTGTCTTTTCGGAACGTCAAGTTCCATGGAATATTTCATTCTGAACCTTGGTCACCTTGCAATCACGTCTCTGTAATGGCGATTAGGTCAAACCCTTTTATCTCTATTTGTGCAACTAATTCGTCTCTCTTATTAAGAAGCTCCGTACATTCAGATAAAGAGCCTTTAATTTTAACTTTTTATCATTTCCTAAACTTTGAACTTATTTTTTGATGCGTTAATGGAACAGCTCCCTCTTTCGATCGTACAGTTGCCAATGTTCAATGAATTGAAACCCTTGTCTCCCACATCACTCTTTGAGCCACGCATTTAACTCTTTGACCTGTTTGTCCCTATTCCAATCTGCACGTGGCTCAGGTAGTATTACAGAGATTATCACCTTTGAGATTCTGTTTGTTAATTCAAACCCTAACTCCTCAAATTGCCTCAGCAGAACCTCATTCTTCTTTCTACCTGTGTCGTTGGCTCCTACATGGACCACGGCAAATGAATCCTCCCCCTCATGCCCTAAGTTATTCTCCAGCCGCGAGGAGATATCCATAACCTTGGCAAACGGTTGGCAACGCATCCCACGGGAATCTCGGTCGCGGCTGCAGAGAACTGTGTCTATCCCCCTGAATATAATATCCCCGACCACTACAACATTCATTTACTCCCCCGACTTGAAAGGCCTCCTGTGCCACAGTGCCGTGGTATCTTTGCCCATCCTACCTGCAATCTTTGCTTTCAACCTTAAAGGTAGCAAGTGCCTTGTACCTGTAGGACAAGGTCAAATGCTGTGGCTCCTCCAACATTACATCCAGGGTCCCCATAACAGCCTGACTCGCAATCACACCCTCCTGTTTTTGACCACTGAACGAATCTAAACTACAACCTAATCTAAGGGGTGTGAATGTCTCCTGGATGAAAGTGTCCAGTTAACTCTACCCTTTCCGGATGCATTGCAGTGTCTGCACCTCGGACTTCAGCTGAACAACTTTGAGCTGAATCGCCTTGAACTGTGGACACTTACCACATATGTGGTTGCCTGGGATCTCTCTGATCTCCACAAACTCCCACATGCTGCTTTTCCATTCACTTAACAGAAATACAGTGTTCATAACCTGACAACAGCCCACTGGCTGAATATTGCTCACATTCTCACTTACAGCCGCATCAACTTGAAACATTCAATGTATTTCGTTGGAGAATAAAAACACATTATAACATCAATTAACATATCACACAAGAAAGATGGAGGAAAGGGAGGTCGTGATATTCTCTGAATTTCTGACACTCACCCGAAATCAGCAAAAGAATCACTTCAGGACAAATACAGCAAATGACCAGACCCGCAAGAGCAGCAGTGACACAGTGAGACCCGGATTTATACGAACAGGAACCGGTTTCTATGATTTACCGGGAACTCGAAGGGTTCCAAGATTAACACAGGAATTAATTTGCACCTCCAAAGGTTTCAGTTACTCTGGAAATGGACATACGATGAATGCAACTCTCATTTCAGAAATTATGGCTCATGGTCCTAGATACGGGATATAAGGACATAGGAACAGGAGGAGATCATTCAGCCCTACGAGCCTGTACCTCCATTGAATTAGATCATGGCGGATTTGTAACCGAACTCCATTTACCGACCTTTGCTCCATATCCACTGATATTCTGACCCAACAATGATCTATCGATCTCAGTGCTCATTTCTAGATTTCCAGAATCCTTACTGTGAAAAAAATGTTACCTTATTTCACTCAAAAATGGCCGAGCTCTAATGTTAAATTTAACCTCTTCTTCAGGACCCCACCATACTAAATTGTTTCTCTGCATCTACCTCATCGAATCCCTTTACCATTTTAAATAGCGAGATCAGATCATCGTTCAACCATCTAAACTCACGGAAATACAACCACGCTCATGCAACCCGGCTTCATAATTGAACCCTGTCAGCCCCGGTATCATTTTGATGAATCTGTGCTGCATCCCCTCCAAGGCCAATATATCCTTCCTGAGATTCTGTGCCAAAATCTAAAAAGAGTGCTCCAGATCGGGTCTGACCAAAGCTCTGTACAACTGAAGTAGCACTTCCACACTTTTCAATTAAACCCCCTGGCGATAAAAGACAACATTCCATTAACATCGACCCCTACTTTCTGTCTCCTATCTCACAACCAATGACCGACTCATGTCACAATTTAACTCCAATTCTAGACGTTCGCAATTTTGCTAATGTTCTCTTGAGCGAAAACTATCAAAAGCACGGAAATAATTGACATTGTAGCATAACTTGAGAATGTGGAGTTAGGGGTATATAACATTTCACACAGTACTGAAGATATTCTCAGATAAAATTACACCAGCTGACAGCACGTTCAATGATTGTAACAGATTGGAGCTTTTGCTGGACATTATAAGTACATTATGATCCCAATGAAAATATCACAAAAGGAAGGTGGGGGGAAACGCAGATTTGATATTCAATGAAATTTTGACATTGAGAGAGAAACAGTAACACAAATGCTTCAGAATAAACAACAACTTATCGGACACATAACAAGAACATTGATTTATTTAAACCCTGATTCATAAAGTAAGTAATTGTTCTGAATCAAACATCAAACACCACCTGGAGAACAGGAACACGGCGAACGGATATACAATCAATTAAACTTTATTTGTGTCTGAGAATTGATGGTGACTCTGGGTGCGGAACACCGAGCTACAACTGACCCTGTAAGTTGATATATTCAGAGAAACCCTCATTAATAGAGGCGCGATTTTTCCAGTGGGAGTATTAGGCTGCATTGACATTAAGACTGGTGACAGTCAGAGGGACAGTCAGGCAACTCACTTCACTCGGTTCTTACTGAGCAACATCTTTAAACAGACTTCACAGTTTTATAATCAAACAGCCGAAATATTGATGGTTTATCCGATCACAGGTGGATGGAGGAAGAGGTGATGAAGGGATATGGGGACAGGGCGGCAAAATGCGATCAGAACAATCCTCTCACTCTAAGGATCTGAGTGATATTAAAGGTGAATTTGTATCGAGCAGCGTTTTGACCGGGCGGACAGACTTGCTAAAAGTGCAGCAGGTGTATCAACCTGCAAGTGAGTGATCTAACTGATAAAAGTGTCCGGTTAGTATAAAGGGGCCATAACCCGGCATCTAATCGATGCTATGGGTAAAATACAGGTGTTGGAGGATGAAACGGGTTTCTCAAATCGGGTCAAACCCAGGACAGTTTCATGGAGCGCCGCTCCGTGTTTCAATCGCTCTATCACTGCATTGGATTCCCAATCTCACCTGCATCGTGACAGAAAGGGGTCTGACATAAACTAGCTGCTTCCCACCGGCAGAGGGCAGCAAAATGCCGGCCCGTTGGTTGAAGAGGTGGCAGATTTCAGGCTGACAACCGTTCATGGGAGAAGATCAGGGGGAGAATCAGTGTTCTACGTGGAGCACAAACCCACCCTGGGAATGGATTGTGATCACCAGGAATAATATCAACACTTTGGTGGGAAAAGACCGAAAACAGTCTGAAAGTTCTGATTAATGGGATTGAACAAATCCCACTCCTGATTGTTCGGATTCACAGTTATATGTCCAGGTTTAGAACGGATATGAACGAGCGTTAGATCAGCGGAAGGAGGGGAGGAGAGGGAGTCTGTTATATGTCCAGTTCTTGAACGTATATTACCGAGTGTTAGATGAGGGGAAGGAGCAGAGGAGAAGAAATCTGTTATTTGTGCAGGTATTGAACGGATATTGCCGAGTGTTAGATGAGGGGAAGGAGGAGAGGAGAGGGAGTCTTTTGGGACCACGGGAAATAACTTTAAATCTAAATATATCCACTGTATCACAAACTGCAAGGATTCTCAGTTAAAAATGCATCAATTTGAAACTCATTTGATGATCAAAATAAGCTGCAGCTTTTGATGGAGATGAACAATAACATTATACTGTCAATAGAATGATCAGTCAAGGAACAAGATAGAGCGGGAAATACAGTCACTGAATTTCTGCCTTTGATTTAACTTGGAAAAAACACAGTGAAATAAGGACAGTTACCGAGATAAGAGTCGTAATACGGTTAAATTCTGAATCATACATTTAGGAAATGAATATAATAACTTACCGGGGACTCCAATGGCTGCTATAATCGGATAGTAAATCATTACTGTCTGTATAATTGGCGGCAACACGGTAAATGGATACACGGCGAATGGAACTCTCATTCTGTCAGAGAAGTGATGGTGAATCTTGACGCTGGACACACGGCTCCAACTGACTCTGTGAGATGAGAGATTAAGAGAAAATCATTATTTATAATCGAGGGAAACATCCAGTGGGATCAGGGAACAGCAGCATTGACATTACTTCCAGTCATTCGGACAGCCCCCAATTCCCTTCACTGTGATGTTTGTGCTGCACTAATTAATTCCAAAGGATATTGCAAGTATTTTCAAATGGAACAGCCCAACGATTGGTGCAATATTATGTTCATATTTCTATCTAACAATATACAGTAAGCCGGACTCTGACAGCATCACTGCAACACGTTAAACAGAAGGAGGTTCAATTTCCCTCCTGTTTTGTGACATGGTTCACTCCTGTCGATGCACCTACTCAATACCAAGAATTCTCAAACATGCTTCAAGGGTTTGCATTGCTTCCCGCGATGAAAACACGTGGTATCATATTGTCATATTATGTTTCAGCACTGGAGGAGGCCATTCGGCCCATTGTTCCTTTGCCGGTTCTTTGAAAACGCTATCCATTTCGTCCCATTCCCCTATTCTTTCCCCGTACATTTCTATATGTTTTCATTTCAAGTATTCATCCAATTCCCCTTTTTATAGTTACGATTGAACCTGCTTCCACCACCCTTTCAAGCACTGCTGTTAAGACCACTAAAACTCGCTGTGTAAAAAAAATGTTTCCTCATGACCGTTCACGATTTTGAACACCTCTATGATATCTCCCCTTAGCCTTTTTTGTTCTAAGGAGAAAAACCCCGGCTTCTCCAATCTCTACACATAACTGAAATGCATCATCCCGAGTATCTATTAAATCTCTTCAGAGCCCTCTCTAAAGCATTGACATCTTTCCTAAAGTGTGGTTCCCAGAATTGAAAACAATATTCCAGTTGCGGCATTACGGGAGTTTTCTAATGGTTTGGTATAACTTCCTTAATTTTGAACTTGATGCCTCTAATAATAAAGCTCAGGATCCCCTATGCCTTTTAATAGCCTTCTCAACTTGTCCTGCCACTTTCAAATATTTGTGTATGTGCACATCGAGCTCTCTCTGTTCCTGCACCTCTTTGAAATTGTACCATTTAGTTTTTATTACCTCTCCTCATTCTTCCAACCAAAATATATCCCCTTGCACTTCTCTGTGTTAAATTTAATCTGCCATGAGTCTGCCCATTTCACCAGTCTGTCTATGTCCTCCTGAAGTCTGCTGCTATCCTCCACATTGTTTGCTACATTTCCCTGTCATCTGCAAACTTTAAAATTATAACATCCATACCGATGTCCAGGTCATTAACATATATCAAAAAGAACTGTGGTCCTAATACTGACCACTGGGGAACACCACTGTATACTTCCCACCAGTCTGAAAAACTAGCGTTCACCACTACTTTCTGCTTTCTGTCTCTTAGCCAATTTTGTATTCACACTGCAACTGTCCCATTAATCGCACGGGCTTTAATTTTGGTAATAAGTATATTATGTGTTACTTTATCAAATTCCCTTTGAAAGTGCATTTACACAACAACAATTGCACCACCCTCGTCAACCCTCTCCACTATTTCATGAAAGAACTTAATCAAGTTAGTCAAACACGATTTCCTTCAACAAATCCGTGCTGACTTTATCTTATTAACCTTTTCCAAGTGATAATTAAGTTTGTCCCAGATTATTGTCCCTAAATGTTGCCCCATCGCCGACGTTAGGCTGACTGACCTGTAATTGCCTTCTTTTCCCCCTTTGTGATCAGACGTGTGACAGATGTAACGTTTTCATTTGGTTCCTCAGCCATGCTATCTGCCTCCACAAGAACATCTCCTTTTATTGTCCCTGATCGGTCCCACCCTTCCTTTGACTTCTCATATTTATACAATTATGATACTTTTGTCTTCCCTTTTATGTGAGCCACTAATCTATTCTCATATTCTCTTTACCCCTCTTATTCCCTTTTTTAGATCTCCTCTGTACTTTCTGTATTCAGCCTAGTTCTCTACTGTTTTATGAACCTTACATTTGTCATAAGCCTCCTTTTTCTCTTTCATTTTAGTCTCCGTATCTTTAGTCATGCGTGGATCTCTCGCTTTCCATGCCCTTCCTTTCTACCTCTCAGTGATGTGTCCACTCTGTACCGGAAACCAACTCGTCCTTGACCTTCCCCGTAATTATTGTAAACCTAATGATATTATGATCAGTGTTCGCCAAATTCTGCCCCACTGTAACATGCTCCACCTGCCCAACTTCATTCCCCAGAAATAGACCCTGCATTGTATTCTTACTCGGTGGGCTGGAAACACCCTGTCCCATAACGTTATCTTGTACACATCTCAGGAACTCCTTCCCCACTTTGCCCTTTACACTCTTTACTGTCCCATTCTATATTGGGACAATTGAATCCCCCGTGATCAGAACTCTATAGTTCTTGCATCGTTCTGTAATTTGCCACCAAATTTGCTCCTCTATCTCCTTCCCACTATTTGGTGGTCTACAGTTTACATCCAGTTGCGTAATAGCTTCTCTATTGTATCATAATTTTAAACAAATAGTTTCTGTCTTTGAACTCTCGACTACATCATCCCTTTCCAGTGCTATATTAGTGCATTCGATCAATACTGCCTCTCTTTCCTTCACTTCCCTATCTTTCCTGAATGCCTTGTGGCCGGGAATATTAAGTACACTGTCCTCCCCTTCATTGAGCAAGGTGTCTGTTATTGCCACAAAATCATAGAACCATTAAGCGACTTGAGCCTGCAGCTCACCAACCTGTTTTGCCACGCTACGTACATTTAGGCACATGCACTCCAAACTCATCTTAGACTGCTTTGGATTTGACCCTGTCTGATATCTCCTGTTTCTGAACTCTCTTTTTAATCTAGTGTTATTTGACCTTCCCAATCCTCTGTGTTCGTTGCTTCCCCCCTCCATTGTTTCCATCTGATGCTCATGCCCCTGCCAATTTGGTTTAAACGCTCCACCACTTCACTAGTTAGCCTCCTCGCGAGGACATTCGTCCCAGCTCTGTTGAGGTGCAACACGTCCATTTTGAAAAAATCCCTCCTGCCCCAGAACTAATCCCAGTGTCCCAGGAATCTGAAGCCTTCCCTCTTGCACCATTTATCCATCTGTTTGAATGTGGCCGTTCAGGCTCTTTCTTCAATTAGGAATTTATGTCTTTCGGGCGGGAAGACATAAGGCTTTGCCCGAACACCTCAGGTGGACTAATGTAACCATAGACAAGGGCTTGAAATAACGTCGGTTTCATTGAAATGAAGAACTTTAACGGTTACAGATGATGATGAAACTGACACCTTTCTATTTGAAGAGCGCTACCCGAGGTATCGGGACCTGGACGATATCGGAATAGGTTGTGACAAGTATGAAGCAGAAGCTCTACGGAAATTCACATCCCCAGGAGTCTGTGGGCTGCGGTGGGGATTCCAGTTTCTGCTCCGTTCATTAATTTCAATTATTATCCATTCCATAGAGTTTCACTTTGATGTTTTATGTGGTATTATAATAGTTCACGCCAAGGACAACATGAACATTAGGAACAGGAGGAGGCCTCGCTGCTCTCTGGAACACAACGGTTGGAAAATGGGAGCAAAGAAACAAAACGAGCTAAAGGCACTGCTGGGATTTGAACCCTGGATTCCCTGTTTACAAGACAGGTGCTTTAACCACTGAGCCACGGCGCCCACATCCATGTCAGCTTTTTCCAAAGTTATCGTATTGATACTTTTGCAAGCGACTGTGTTGCTGCTTCCCCTTCATTTCGTCTGCGCAACAACATCAATCATTTGTTCATCGGTCTCTGCTTGAGAAACCATGGATATCAGTCATGACCCTCTCTTCCTTATCCCCTGGCAGTAGATCTTATTTCTAGCCCTATTCATCCTGTTGTATTCCCACACTCTCTCCACACTATCTGGTCTCATCCTATTACATTTCGCATCTCTTCCCACGAAATGTTGGTAAGTAATGTCTGTGATACACCAGGCCTTGACCTGCTCCTTTGGGTGACCTCCCACAACTACTGCAGAATAGTTTAATGTGTGTGTGTTTTACATTAGGAAATGAGTATTAGCGCTAGTCTACCTGGAGTACCTATTCTCACACAAACGACAATGTGGATTCAGAGCATTTAAATTTTAGGTAGTCTTACTGGACAAGACATGTTGTACATTCAATATTTGGTGATATTGCTCACTTGAAATAATTAGTGCACAAATCGATGGTGCTGTACATGGAATAGAAAGCGAGATTTGATGGATAAGAACCGTTTGAAAGGATGGCTGATCGGCTGTGGGTGGCAGCGAAATTTTCTCGTGGCCGCGTGGATCTATTGCCAATCGTTCGTTGATCTCCGGGTGTGAATCTCGCTTTGGGGCTTTCACTGATTACCAATTGAGAAATCCGGGTTTCGAATCTCAGTTAAGCATCACTAGAATTTTGTTCTTCGTCAAAAATCATCAAACCGCTTGTTGCAGATGGCAGGAGCGCCATTTTTCAAAGAAAGAAGGCAGTGATGGATAGAAGTAAGGAAGACAGGAAGGAGAAGAAGCAAGAACGACTGAAAAGGGACAAAGGACTGAGCCTGAGAAAAAGAGAGTGAGAAGCTGAGAGGCTGAAGTCTGTGACTTTTCTCAGTCATTTCTTGCTGCCTCATACTTCATTTGCTGTTTTTGTCCAATCGTAAGGTGCTGCGGCGCGATTAATGACGTAAATACAGCGATTTGGCGATCGCCGTTCAAGGCAACGTTGGGCTGAGCGACGAAAGCAACTTTTATCGTTTAATTCAACATTTCGGAGGAGCGGACTCACCAAATGTGACACTCGTTATCTGGTAGCCATGGCAGCGGCGGATCTACTGGTCGTTATCACCGATCTGATATTGAGGCAGATTCGGATTGCTCATCAAATAAGCTTTGTGCGATTCATTCCCGTGTGCAATATTCACGCCGTCCTGCTGTACGCAGCCACAGACTGTTCTGTCTGGTTCACAGTTAGTTTCACCTTTGATCGATTTGTGGCCATTTGCTGCCAGAAGCTAAAAACTAAATATTGCACCGAGAAGACTGCGGCTGTGATTCTCGGAACAGTGACTGTGGTGAACTGTTTAAATAACATTTTCTGGTACTTTATGTATCAACCTTGGTACACGATGTATAATAACCCCTGGTTTTGTTATGTGAGCGTCCTTGTTAAGATTTCAGGATTATGGACAGCAATCGAACTCCTTCATTATATCCTTAATCCGTGTGTCCCATTTGTTCTGATTCTGCTGCTCAATGTTTTCACCGTCAGACACATTTTAGTGGCCAGCAGAGCCCGCAGGAGACTCCGGGGCCACGACAGTGGGGAGAACCCCAGAGACCCAGAGATGGTGAGCCGAAGGAAATCCATCATTTTACTGTTCGTTATCTCAGGGAATTTCATCCTGTTATGGGCGCTGTTTATGATGTGTTCGATAGCGCAGCGAATGTGGTATCTTGGTTATATGTCTTTCGAACCACCTCTTTTTGTACTAGAAATTGGATTCATGCTCCAACTCCTGAGTTGCTGCACAAACACTTGTATTTATGCAGTTTCCCAGACTAAATTCAGAGAGCAGTTGAAGAATGTGGTGAAATATCCCATGACTATAATTGTTAAATTCATTAAAAACTGAGATGAATGGAAGAATTTCCAGCGTCAGAATTCAATCCTGGTTGATGTTCCACTCGAGCCGATAGTACCTGCCGCACTGTCGAATGTCAGTACTGAGGGAGCGCTGCACTGTCGGAGGGGCAGTGCTGAGGGAGCGCGGTACTGTCGGAGGGGCAGGACTGAGGTAGTGCTGAACTGTCGGAGGGTCAGTACTGAGGGAGCGCTGCACTTTCGGAGGGTCAGTACTGAGGGAGCGCTGCACTGTCGGAGGGTCAGTACTGAGGGAGCGCTGCAACTGTCGGAGGGTCAGTACTGAGGGAGCGCTGCACTGTCGAAGGGGCAGTGCTGAGGGAGCGCTACACTGTCGGAGGGGCAGTGCTGAGGGAGCGCTAGACTGTCGGAGGGTCAGTGCTGGGGAGCGCTGCACTGTCGGATGGGCAGTGCTGAGGGAGCGTTGCACTGTCGGACGGGCAGTACTAAGGAGTTCTGTTATGTCAAGAGCTGCTGTCTTTTGAATGAGATGCTAAACCTCTCAGGTGGACTTGATTGAACCCACCGCGCGATAACGTAGAAGAACAGGGGAGAGTCCTGGACAATATTTATCACTCCACCAACATCACTAAAACACATGATCATTGCCACGTTGCTGTCTGTGGGACCGTGTTGTGCACAAATTAGCTGCCGCGTTTCCTACATTAGCACCGCAATGACTGCACTTCCAAAGTACTTCATTGGCTGTGAAGCGCTTTCGAACGACCTGCGGTCGTGAAAGGCGCGGAATAAATACAAGTCGCTCTTTCTCAAATGGCGCTAATGAGCATTTTCTAATGTAAAACACACACACTCCAACTAATTTTGCTGTAGTTGTAGGAGGTCACATACAGGACGAGGTCAGGGCCTCGTGTATGACAGATATTATTCACTAACAGTTGATCGGAACAGATGAGAAATGTTATGGGCATAAGACCAGGTAATCTAGAGAGAGTGTGGGAATGCAAGATTATGAACAGTACTGGGTATAAGATGGGTTTTATCATTGAATTGATGAAGAAAATATATTAACCATCCGTCACACTATTTACGAGTCCCCGAATTTGTACTAATGATAAAGATCAACGACTATCCCACAAACCCAACCTAACTGGCGAGCTGTCTGGACTGGAATTCATTGGGTTTTTGAATGTCTGATTTGGGTCGGGCCATCTCTCGTCAGACCAATTTCGAGCTGATTGGGGAATGTGGAAGAACTAGGCGAATATATAGATGTGTACTCGGTGCACCATGGCGAGACATCTCTAAGGATCAGTGATCTTCTGGGAAAGACATAGCCCCCTGACTGAGTTAGCCTGTATCATTAAAAAGGACATTCTGCAGATCTCGAGGAAGGTGAGAACCAAAATTACATTGCTGCTCGTGGCTGAGATCCGAGTCCAATAATGGTCTCAGAAAGGAGTGAGAAAGATTGAAGGAATGAAATAAACAGCAACAAGAGGATAGGGAGATGGAAATGCACGATGAGAAGGGGAAGGCAGAGAAAGAGTTAAATATAAAGGTAGAGAAAAGAGATAAAGTTGAGACACTTGCTGCACAGGTTAGAGCAAGTAGGATTCCACGTGCTGAAGTTCTGCTAAAGATAAGTCGTGGGGTGGAGGAGTTAGAAAGCGCTGTAGCGGAATTATAGATGAACAATGGTCCAGATTTTACAGGAGTAGGGACCATCAGGCAATTCCGCTGTAGTTACAGTATTACAGAATGAGTCTAGTCCATCTGACGCCTGTCGCTCAACCTGTTCAAAGAATAGTCACCAACATCTGTTCCTCCACCTCCACTTTATCCACCGTTGAGTACCGCCCCTGTGCTATTCCACACTACGCATCACTTCCACCATCTCCAGCAAAACCCCAACCTATCATTCATTTGTCGCTGCCTCACCTCCACCTCATACTTACCCACCACTCCGAGCTGCCCCAATATCAAGCCCAATCTATCCTCCACTTCCAGCCGCTTCAACTCCACCTCCCACTTATCCACGCCTCCCACCTGTCCCACGCTATTGGCCGTTACCTTCCGCCATTCACTGCCCCCAATTCCAGCCTGAACATGTCCATCAGCGACTCCTTGTCTGCAGGTGGAATCCATAATCTCCTCAACAGCTACTCAGTGACCAAGATGATCCTAGTTGAGCAGTGCGTGTCGGTTCAGGAGTTTTGATTTTCGCTTCGGTATTTTAACTAATTGAAATACGAGTTTAAATCCCGCAAGAGCGCTGCTGTGTTACCATTTTAAGTCAAAAATCAACAATTGGCTTCTCACATCTTTTCAGCGTCATCACCAAAATCATCGTATTGACCATAACCTGGGACCAGTGAGGATTTTCACACTATTCCGCCACCTCCTCATCACCGTTGTCATAGTCATCAAAATTCACACACCCTCATTCTGAAAAAAGACCTTTGGAGAGGAAATGAAGTCTGTTCAACCCCCAGAGATTGTGCCAGGATAGGGACAGTCTGTAGTTCGTTCTTCGAAGTGGTGGATCAAATGAAGGACGTTCAACCAGTCAAACGCTGTCAGGACACGCTCGCCAGTGACGACATTGGGATTTGGATCAAAGGCGGTTAAATTGAGTTAAGATGGCGATCAGCCAGAATCTAAAAGAACGGCTCGAGGGGGTGAATAGTCAACACCTGTTACTTTATTCCCAAGGTGTCGCCAACCTTGAGCCAAGTTTCAGTCGAAGCCATGATGCCAATGCAATCATCCATAGTATGTACTTGGGTGGAAATCTGAACTATAAGATTCTATAACTCTGAGAAATTTCCTCTGACAAACCCCAGTCAGAGGCTTGTTTGATGCATCTGCTCAAAGCAGACTGGCGCATGTCCCCTGCAGTGTTGGATGGCATCAATAATACAAGGCCAGCAGCGGGTGGTCACAACTTGGTCACAACTTGGTCACAACTTGGTCAGTGCTTCCCCAGGCACCACTACGGTGATTTTTAATTCGGTTCCAGGTGCATTGTTCCCCGATGTGCCATCAAACCTGAAAATGTTGTTCCAGTGTTACCTTTACCCAGATCATGCAGACAGAACATCTGAAATCCGAGCAGGAGTAGGCCATACGGCCTCTCGAGCCTGCTCCGCCATTCATTAAGATCATGGCTGATCATCGACCTCAACTCCACTTTCCTGCCTGATCCGTTGAGGACCCTAGTGTCCAGCAATCTACGGATCTCAGCCTTGAATGTACTCAAACACTCAGCATCCCCAGCCCTTTGGAGTCGAGAATTCCAAAGTGAAGAGTGAAGAAATTTCTCCTCATCTCAGTCTTAAATGGCCGACCACTTATTCTGAGACTATGCCCATTAGTTCTCGACTCTCCAGCCAGGGTAAATAACCTCTCAACATCAGCCCTCTCAAGCTCCTGCAGAATCTTATATATTTCAATTAGATCACATCTCATTCTTCTAAACTACAGAGAAAATAGGCCCATTTTATCCAACCTCTCCTCATAGGAGAACTCTCTCATCCCTGGAATCAATCTAGTGAACCTTCGTTACACCGCCTCTAAAGGCAAGTATATCCTTCCTGAGAAAGGGAGAACAAAACTGTGCACAGTACTCCTAGTGTGGTCTCACCAAAGCCCAGTACAACTGTAGCAAGATTTCCTGACTATAAGGAAGTATTGCTGCAATTGTTACAAACTTGCAATAAAGGCCAACATTCCGTTTCCCTTCCTAATTGCTTGATGTTCTGGCATGCTAACTCTGTTTTTCTTGTCCGAGGACATACAGATCTGCCTGAACACCAACATTAAATATTTTTCACCATTTAAAAATATTCTTTTCTGTTCTTCCTACCAAAGTGAATAACCTCACATTTCCCATTCAGCGTGGATGGAATCTCCTGACCTTGTAGACCTGCCCTTTTTACATCAGCGGTCGGGACCAAGGCAGCGTGACATTGACCATTGGAAAAATGCAGCCTGCAGTACAGAAAGGACCAAGAATAGGGACATCTAACAATGTACACTTGTACGAATGGAGGAACACAGAAAAATCTGATCCACACTGCAGCTCGCAACCCTCCCAATAGCTGGTGTTGAAACGAAAGTGTTAGTCTGACGAACTTCATGTCTGTTGATGTAATAGAGTTTCCTTCATTTTGTAATAACGTTAGTTCTTAGCCCTTGTTTCGTTCGTATGAAGGATGAATCAAAATTCTCAGATAATTGATAAAAGAAGCATAGGGGAATGAGGTGACTTTTTAAGCAACGAGTTGTTATGATCTGGAATTGCCAGAAAGGTTGGTGGAAGCAGATTCAATAGATTGTAAAGTTCATAGAATCATGTAATCATAGAAAGGTTACAGCACAGAAGGAGGCCATTCGACCCATCCAGCCCGTGCCGGCTCTTTGTAAGAGCAACTCGATTAGTCCGATTGGCCCGTTCTTTTCCCGTAGCCCTGCACGTTTTTTTTCAACTGCAAGTATTTCTCCAATTCATTTTTGAAAGCCACAATTGAATCTGCTACCATCACAGTTTCAGGCATCTCATTGCAGGTCATCACTACTCATTGCATAAACATGTTTTTCCTCCTGTCGCCTTTGGTTCTTTTGCCAATCACCTTCGATCTGCGTCTTCTGTTTCTCGAACTTTCCGCCAATATGAACAGTTTCTCTTTATTTACATTATCTAAACCCTTCATGACTTTGAACACTTCTATCAAAACTCCTTTTAACCTCCTCTGCTGGAAGGAGAACAACCCCAGCTTCTCCAGTCTATCCACGTAACTGAAGTCCTTCATCCCTGGAACCATTCTAGTAAATCGCTTCTGCACCCTCTCTAAGGTCTTCACATCTTTCCTGAAGTGCAGTGCCCAAAATTGGACACAATATTCCAGTTGTGGCCGAAGCAGTGTTTTATAAACGCTCAACATAAATTCCTTGCTTTTGCACTCTCTGCCTCTATTTACAAAGCCCAGGATTCCGTGGGCTTTTTAACCACTTTCTCAACCTGTCCTGCCGCCTTCAAAGATTTCTAAACATATCCCCCAAGATCGCACTGTTCCTGCACCACCCCCGCCTACAATTGTATCATTTAGTTTTTTATTGCCTCTCCTCGTTCTTCCTGCGAAAATATATCACTTCGCACTTCTCGACATTAAATTTAATTTACCATACGTCCGCTCATTCCACCAGCCTGTCTATGTCTTCCTGAAGTCTTTTACTATCCACCTCACTTTTCACTACGCTTCCAAGCTTTGTGTAATTTGCAGATTTTGACATTGTGCTCTGTACACCCAAGTCCAAGTCATTAATATATATCCAAAAAAGTCGTACGGTGCTCTGGGGAACACCATATTATTCCTACCTCTGGTCTGAAAAGCAGCCACTCACCACTTCTCTCTGTTTCCTATCACGTGATCAATTTCGTATCTCTCTGGCCACTGCGCATCTTATTCCATGGGCTCAAATTTGGTGACAAGCCGATTATATGGCACTTCATCAAACACTCTTTGGAAGTCCATATACACAACATCAAACGCATTACCTTCATCAACCCTCTCTGTTACCTCATCAAAAACTAAATCAAGTTATTTAAACACGATTTGCCTTCAACAAATCCGTGCTGGGTTTCCTTTATTAATCCACACTTGTCCAAGTGACTATTAATTTTGTCCCATATTATCATTTCTAAAAGCTTCCTCACGACCGAGGTTAAACTGACTGGCCTGTCGTTGCCGAGTTCATCCTTACGCCCTCTTTTAAACAAAGGTGTAGCATTTGCAATTCTCCGATCCTCTGGCATCACTCCCACATATAAGAAGGATTGCAAGATTATGGCCAGCAACTCTGCAATTTCCACCCTTCCTTTCCTCAGCAACCTAGGATACATCCCATCTGGATCGGGTGAAATATCTACTTTAAGTACAGCCAGCCTTTCGGATAGTTGAAGTCCCCCATTATCACTACTCTATAGTCCTTGCACATCTCCGTGATTTCCCTGCAAATTCACTCCTCTGTATCCTCCCCACTAATTGTTGGCCTATAGAATAAACTCAGTGATGCAATGACACCTATATTGTTTCTTAACTCTAACCAAAGAGACTCAATCCTTGATCCCTCAAAGACACCCTCTCGCTCCAGCCCTGCAATATTCTCCTTAATCAATGCTGCCACCCCCGCCACTACCTCCCCCTACACACCTCTTTCTTGTCTTTCCTGAACACCTTGTATCGAGGAATATTTAGTACCCATTACTGCACTTCTTTGAGCCAGGTCTCTGTTACCTCTACCACATCATATTCCCATGTGAATAATTGCGCCTGCAGCTCACCAACCTTATTTACCACGCTTCGTGGGTTTAAACACATCCACTCTAAATCTATCTTCGACCTTCTCGTCTTCTCTCTTAGTCTGATCCCACATAATAATGTGTTATTTCTTACTCTACTGCTATCTCTCTCTCTCAATCCTTTGTGCACCTCGTTTCTCCTTTCTAATGCTACATCCTGTTGCCCATCCCCCTTCCAAATTAGTTCAATTCCCCCCACCACTTGTGAACCTTCCCATGTGTACATTGGTACCAGCTCGTTTGTGGTACAACCCATCCATCTTGAACGTGTTCCCTCTCTCCCAGAACTGGTCTCAATGCTCCAAGTATCTGAAACCCTCCCTCTTGCACATGTCTTTAGTCACACATTACCCTGTCTTATCTTCCTATTTCTCTCCTCACTGGCGTGTTGCACTGGGAGAAATGCAAAGGTTACTAACGTTGAGGCCCAGCTTTTTTACTTCCTCCGAGCTGCGGAAACCCTAGCCGAAGGACCTCATACCCTTTCTTTCCTGTGTCGTTGGTACCCACATGGACCACGATATCTGGCTGTTCCGCTTCCCCACGCAGAATGTTCCACACTGTCTCCATGATGCCCTCTACCCTGGCAATAGGGAAGCAACACACCAAGTGGGACTCGCGGCGACGGTCAATGAAACGCCTGTCTGTGCCCCTTACTATCGAATCCAAAATGAATAGTGCAATTCTACACGTCACTGTGCTCCCCCGTACAGTCCTTTGCCCCATGGTGCCATGCTCAGGACTGCTCTCCTTCGAGGAGTCATCACCCTCACTGACATTCAGTGATGAACACCGGTTTGGCAATGGCACGCATCCAGCAGATTCCTGCACTGCCTGCCTCTTCCTACCCTTTCGGATGGCCACCAACTTGCTATCCTGAACTCTCTGTGGCTGCGGGGTGAAAACCTCCTGGAATGTACGATCCAGGAAATCATCAGCCTCGATTATGCTCTGCAGTGAATCCAGCTGCCCCGAAATCTCAGAATCCCTCAGCTTGAGCTCGAGGAACTGGAGGCATTTCCTGCACACTTGGCCCTCCAGGACATATGAAACGCCCTGAAGTTTCCACATGGAGCCAGAATTGCAGGCGATGGGTCTCAGCTCCCGTCTATTGCATTCAGTTTTTTTTTCTCATCTCCCTTAGGACACTCCATTATTATTAATTTACTTATTGTTTACTTAACCCGATTAACCTCCCCTTTTATTCCGGGTCTCTCAGAGATCTTCCTCGCTGCTCACTGTCTTTCCCCCTCCACACCTAATGCCCCCTCTCACCAAATTCTCAAGTTTCCACTCTGTTCACAATCCACTCAATTCCCTCTGTGCTTCAGCGTGCACCTTTTACTTGATACACCTTTTGAGAACAGCAGTTACAACTATTCAATCAGCTTCCAGCTCACAGTAATTACCCTCTATTCAGACCATCACCGACAACTGATTAACGGCCACAGACATGCAGTTTCTGTTTACTGTTACTGAACTTACAGTTTCTGTTAACTGTTCGTGAACGTGCAGTTTCTGTTCACTGTTACTGAACTTACAGTTTCTGTTAACTGTTCATGAACGTGCAGTTTCTGTTAACAGTTACTGAACTTGCATTTTCTGTTCACTGTTCCTGAACTTACAGTTTCTGTAATCTGCCACTGACGTGCAGTTTCTGAACTTGCAGTTTCTGTTAACTGTTACTGAACCTGCAGTTTCTGTTTACTGTTACTGAACTTGCAGTTTCTGTTAACTGTTACTGAACTTGCAGTTTCTGTGAACTGTTACTGAACTTGCAGTTTCTGTTAACTGTAACTGAACTTGCAGTTTCTGTTAACTGTTACTGAACCTGCAGTTTCTGTGAACTGTTACTGAACTTGCAGGTTCTGTTAACTGTTACTGAACTTGCAGTTTCTTTTCAAATTGTAAAGCTCTATTTTGAATTATAAACTAAATTTTAATTTCAATTCACCGATTACTTTAATAGATCCCACCTCTCACCAACATCACATGAGCTGTATAATCTGGTACAGAAATAGTCATCAAATTGCTTAGTTTAACTTAAAATGTGCACCGTGTGGTCAGGACAATGTTGCAGCCAAAAGACACATTGAATTGGTGAAAGTGTCAGATGGTGAACCTGACAAATAAATATATAAACCCAAAGTACCCGTTCCAGGGTGGGTTGGAACCGCCAACCTTTTAATTAATAACTAAGCACGCTGAACGATTGCACCACAGAGACAATTGAACACATCAATCACTAAAAATTTACAGAGCTATGGGCAAAGAGCAGGGGACAAGAATGGGACTCATTGGATAGCTCTTTCGAAGAAACGGCATAGGTAAAATGGGCCAAATGGCCTCCTCCTGTGCTGTGCTTAACATGATACTACGATAATTAAGATATAATTCATGTATGTGAAGCAATTTTGGGCGGGATATGGCGTTTCAGAAATGTAAGTGCTCTGTTTTTTTTGTGTTGATTTTTATTGTATTTCCGTTACATCAGGTCAGGGACTCTTATAAATGATTGGGTTTAAAAAGTTCCAGGCCATGTAGGGCACTTTACCAACCAGTGTGTGAAACGACCTGGGTAGAAAGTCGATTTTGTGCTAACAGCACCATTAAAGCCGAAGTCAGACGCCTGATCCTTTTGACCACGCAATCACTGATAGATACTCGTCAGCAAATGATCTTAAACCCGGAACAGAAGTGATTGCACACTCCGATTGTATCTGGCTCTTGCTTTCACTTTATTGATGTTGTTCATTCCATGTCTTCTCTCTTCTTTTAGCATGTTAGCTCTAGAAATGAAGCCCTGTGCTTGGTTTGAATTTTTATGGCTTTATTCACCTCCATCGCTACTTTTAGTGATTTGTGTGTCTGTAACCCGAGATCCCTTTCCTCCAGTGCCCCATTGAGTCCCTTATTATCCAAGAAATATGTGGCCTCCTTAATCTACATACCAAAGTCCACCACCTCACACTTATCTTTATTGAAATTAATTTGCCAAATACACGCCCATTCTGCAAGTTTATTAATGTCTTCTTTCATTTTGACGCATTATTCCTTTGTATTAACTACACCTCCTAATTTGTTGTCATCTGCAAATTTTGAAATTGTACTTCCGATTCGCGAGTCCAAATCTTTCATGTAAATTGTGAACAACAATGATCCCAGCACTGATCCCTGTGAAATACCACTTCCCACCCTTTGCTGGTCTGAGTAGCTACCCTTAGCACCGACTCTCTGTTTTGGGTTTTGGAGCCAGTTTGCTATCCACGCTGCTACCTGTACCCTAACTCCACATGCTCTGGCCTTACCCATGATTTTACAAGGTGGCACCTTATCAAAGCCCTTTTGAAAAACCAAATATATTACATCTACTGCATTGCCCTTGTCTACGATTTCTGTTACTTCTTTAAAGAATTCAATAAGGTTGATCAAGCATGATTTTCCCTTCTGAAATCTGTTCTGACCACTCTTTATTATATTTTCGTTTTCCAGATGATTTTCCTATTACATCTGTGAGCAAAGATTCCATTATCTTTCCAACCACCGAAGTTAAGCGAACTGGTCTGTAGTCCCCTGAACTTGTTCAATCCCTCTTTTTAAATACAGGAAGAGCATTAGCTGTCCGCCAGTCCTGCGGCACTATTCCATTTTCTAATAATTTTATACACATGTAATAGTTCCTCTGCTATCTCTTCCCTAACATATTTTAATATATGTGGATGCAATCCACCTGGATCAATAGGTGGTTGAATTGTTTATCAATTATTTATCCCCCCCGCCCCCTCCCGTGCTTTTTACTTTAAATGTCTTTAGATCCATTTTAATCCATTCATCTGATATCATACCCACTTTACTCCCTGGTAAATACTGAGACAAAGTAACTATTAAATATTTCTGCCATTTCACTGTCATTACCTGTGAGCTGATCTTGTGCATCCCTTAGTAGCCCTATCCCTATCCTGATTTTTCTTTTGTTATTTATGTGTTTGTCGAATACTTTAACTATTTCTTTTTATATTCCTTCATACTTTAATTTCATAGTTCCTCTTTGCTTTCTGAATTGTTTTTTGACATCTTTCCGAACCTTTTCTTATTCCCCTTAGTCAACCTTTCCTTTCTTGTCTGTACACTTGGAAGATGCCTTTTTCTGCAGTTTCAATTTCATCTTCAGCTCCTTATTCATCCAAAATGTTTCATTATTGGCTGGATTTCTTTTGTTTTTTAGAGGAATATATTTCCCCTGGACTCTATTGATCACCATTTAAAATATTTCCCACTTTTTTTCTATCTCTTTGTCTTTCAAAATTTTTTTCAGTTTAACTTCCCGAGTTCCATTCTCATCCCCTCAAAATGTGCTTTTTTTACCCAATCTATTACTTTGGTCTTTGTCTTACTTACGTTTTTCTCAATCATTATTTTAAACCTTATTATGTTATGATCGCTATTGCCAACATGTTCCACTATGCGTCCTTCTCTTAACTGCTCCTGTTCCTTTCCCATTAATAGATCCAGCAGTGATTCCTCTCTTGTCTGGCATCTCACATACTGAGTAAGAAAGGAATCCTGTACACACTGTAAAAATTCCGTCTCCCTTCCCCCTTTCCAGACCTCTTCTTGCCAGTTCATTTTGGGGTAGTTGATAAACTCCGATGATTATTATTCAATGTTTTTTACTCATTTCATAGATTTGTCTCCCTATTTCTTCCTCCACTTGCCTTCCATTATTAGGTAGTCTGCAGAATATACCTATTTCCGTGGTCGATCACTTGTTATTCTTTGCCTCAACCCACATGGATTCCCTTTCTATCCTAATATTATTCATGTCCCTTTTTTCTATTGCTATTTTTTTGTCTCTAATTACTACAGCTACCCCTCCCCTCTCTATCCTTTCTAAATACGTCATATCCTGAAATATTTAACTGCCATTTCTGTTCTTTCTGTAGCCATGTTTCAGTTATCCCGATAGCATCTGGCTCCTCGCTTCGAATTACTGCCCCCAGTTCCCCCGTTTTGTTTTGGATGCTGTACACAATGCTGTACAGGCAAAATAATTTGATTTTAATATTTGCTCCCCCTTGCTTCATTATTAACAGTCATTTTGTACTGATATTCTTCACCTAAATTCATAGAGTCATAGAGTTATACAGCACGGATAGAGGCCCTTCGGCCCATCGTGTCCGCGCCGGCCATCAGCCCTGTCTACTCTAATCCCATATTCCAGCATTTGGTCCGTAGCCTTGTAGGCTATGGCATTTCAAGTGCATTTGTATTTGTTCCCTGACTATTTAGTTCCTTTCCGTGTTCTGGCCTTTACTCTCATATCCTATTCCTTTTATCTTCAGACTTATGTCATTTTCACGCGATCTCTCCCCGTTTTACTAGTTTAAGGTCCTATCCACAAACCCTTTTATCCTTTCCGCTAGGACATTGGTCCCATTCTGTTCAGGTGGAGCCCGTCCTAGCGGTAAAGCTCCAACCTGTCCCAATACTGATGACAGCATTGCATGAAATGGAACTCTTCCTTCCCACACCAGTCCTTCAGCCACGTATTCACCTTCCTGATCTGCCTATCCCTGTGCCAATTAGTATGTTGCTCGGGTAACAATCCCGAGATTATCACCCCTGAGGTCCTGTTTTTTTTTCATTTAGTTACTAACCTCATATATTCCTTTCGCAGGACTTCCTTCATTTTCTTCCCGCCGTCATTGGTCCCAAGATGGCCCACGAAAACTTCTTCCCCCTTCCATGTTCCTGTCAGGAATATAAGATGTTGAGAACAGGATTTAATATTCTTCAGGATAATGCATATAAACAGCAGGAATGTTGTTGGTAAAGTTGGATAAGGGCCGCTTTTGGGTGCAGCTGGCGTAATGCGCTATTAACAGCGCCCAATTACCCTTGCACAGGCAGGCCGCAAGGTTCAGCTGGGCCGAGGAATTCGCTCCCATCAGCGTTCCATTCTGGGCCTGACACGTGGAATCAATGCAATTCATACTGTCCACCACTAGGGGAGTTCAATCTCTGAAACGCAGGATGGTTCTTCGAAATTTCGAAAAGGCAGCTGGTACATTTTATTTGCTCAAAAAATAACAGCCGACTGTCTGCACGGAGTCTGAACGGAGATGAGCCATTGCACACGTAAAACACAGATGCAGGTTGCATCCCTATGTTTGCACACTGATGTTTAAACATTGAATAAAAGTTGTGCACTACTAAATCCCACATCCTCCAATCTGCACGCCAGACATCACCAATCTGACGATCTGAGTTGGTACCAGGTCTGGAGAGTCCATGCACCAAGGTTCTCTGCTGATGATGGGAGATTTTCTTCCAAAAGGTGGACAGAAGGAGTGACATCCTATATCCGCTGAGCGGGAGGGGTGTGGGGCGGTGCAAGAGGTCCTCCAGACATATATCCAAAAGGCAGCGGGAGGCCGTGGGGGACGAAGTCAATGCCAGGCGCACAGCATCATGAACATGGAAGCAGTGCAGGAAGAAGTTCAATGCTCTGACTTCAGTCGTCAAGGTGAGTGAGGTCAACTCTCAAGTGGCGTCTCCTATGAACTGCACCAAGCAATACACCCCCCATCCCCCACACACCAACAAACTCTTTCCATCAGTACTCAACTCTTCGAACCAGAGGCTTTCTCTCGCCCTCACACATTACCATTGTTGCATGCCGCCCACCCACAACTCACAGGTCACACAAACTGTCAGCTATTCAAACATGACAGGTACATCACACAGACACACGTCCTGCTTTCTTGCAGGAATAGGCGGCGCATATCAGGAGGCAGCAAGTGACAGTGGCATTTAGCCCGCCGAGCCTGTTCCACCATTCAATGAGATCATGGTGGACCTGTGATCTAACTCCATATACCCACCTTAGCCTTAATACTATTGGTTTACAGAAATCGATCAATCTCAGATTTTACATTCACAAGTGAGTTACATCAACTACCGTCTGCAGAAGTGCGTTACAAACTTGTCCCACCCTTTGCGTGTAAAAGCCGAGGTTTTGTGCATGCAACACACGTGGAGAAAAGAAAATGTCTCCAGATGTTGTACAGATTGAAGCTGAATTTGAATTTATCCCAATTCACGCGATGTTATGAATGCAGAATGGAAATGCTCCTGCATTGGCCGGTAATCGAACGCCAGCTTCCTCGAAGGCAGGCAAGAAATCGACCCCGAAAACACCAATGCCCATGCGGCAGTTGGCTGCATGTGTCCACTTGGAAACCTGTCTGAAAGAACATACAGTTTCACATGCCGAAAATATGAGTGTTTGATGAGACCATCTCAAGTGGCGCAATCGGTTAGCGCGCGGTATTTATATAATAGCATCAGGCTCGAGAAATACCAAAGTTGTGAATTCGAGTTTCACCTAGAGCAGTTCAACGTTTTGCTTCTGAATATTTCCACCGGAGTTCAAGCTGCAGCTGGTCTGCTCCATAAAGCATCTCCTTCTTCGTGTTCTCATGTGGGCACTTAGGGTCCTCTGGCCGGCCGTATTGCAAGAGCAGGTGTGAGTTTAGTTGTTAATAGGCGGGAGAGGGGGCGATTGGCGACAGCATAAAATGGGAAAGTAGACGGCGCGAGATCTTTAAATCTAAAGAACCGAACACACAATTCTTCTTTATGTGAAATAGACATTGTTCTGTTTGAAGTGTCGTGTAGGAAAATGGGGATCGGGCGGGAAAATAGAGTGGAGCTCGAAGATCAGCCATGATCTCATTGAATAGCGGAGCAGGCTCGAGGGGCGGTAAGGCCTCCTCCTGCTCCTATTTCTTATGTTCTTATGCAACAGCTGACCCGCCCCTCGTTGCTTGGCGGTTGGTTTTGCAATATCCTGCCCCGCCTGTCGCTTGATCCAGTTTGTTGCTCCCACTTTCACATTCAACTTGTTTCACTTCCTGGTCATGTGATACAAATGGCGGCGTGCAGAAGGTTCCGAGCCCGCAGGAAGATGAACGGTGGAAGGAAAGAGAGCAGCGATTTTGCTTCGCCACCAAAGATGAAACGCTCACTTTTCCTTTATTTTTCGTTTTTCTTTCTTAGAGTAAACTTTGCGGAAAGTGAATCGAACTTCAGTGACTGTAAAATCACCAGAGGTTCTGGCTGCACAAGATGAAATTGGCGACATCGGCATCTGAGAGGCTGAAATGATTAACATTGTTTCCGAGTTTCGGTAAGAGGCAGCACGGATTGATTTGAAGCGCTGAATGTCTCTGCATTCTACCGCCCACGGAGATGATGCTGGAAGTGTCTGCAAGGAGTGGGTGGGGGTTAGAAAGTATCGAATTTATTCGAGCAAAGAAATCAGATCAGCGCAACTAAACTCAGTGTTAACCATCCAATTAACAAGCTGCAGATAACTGCACCAATCCAAACATTTCCAGGTAACTATGGAAAAGACTCACTTTGAAGCAGTTTAGACACTAAACTGCAATTTCTGTACAAACAAGGGACGGGTGGTGTGAACGGGCAATCAGTGGTTTTCTAACTGATCATCTGCTGACCAAATGTTTCAGGTAAAAACGATGATCAGACAAGAACAAAGCCCTTTGCTGAGAATGTTAACCAAAGGTCAACATATTGACAATACTTCGCAGGCATCGTCTGTCCCGCAGTTACTTCTCTGCTGGAAAGGCAGAACTTGCCAGCTGTTTTAAAATTGACAGCGTGAACAAGGATTTGAATCCTGAACCCTGAAATCATTTAAACATCTGAAGCTCCACCGATTGAGCTATCCAGGCTTAGCGCTGCAGCAGTTTCCATCATACAGATTCATGGTCGGTCTCTGAATGTTCCATTGTGGGCGTCGAACTCGGGTGAGGGTTCGTTTTATTAAATTCTCAGTAACGTTTTGAGGAGAATCCTTGTTTGTGTTGAACCTGATGTCAGAAACATGGAGAGGAAACTCGTGAGTTTACAATTCTTCTTGTTTGTGCCAAATGTCTTCTCATTCGTTGGCACCAATTAAAAAAAACTCATTACCCAGTGGCTCAAAAGTTAAACTTCTACCACACGGGATCTGGAAAAGGTCTCTCGACCTGTCAGCGGACCAACAACTGAAAGCGGAATAATTCCACCCGTTACTCAGTGACACCGGGAAAAACTTTAACCTTCCGAATTTTCCTACACGACACTTCAAACAGAAGAATGTCTGTTTCACGAAAAGAAGAATTGTGTGTTCAGTTCTTTCTATTTAAAGATCTCGTGCCGCCTCCTTTGTCATTTCACGCTGTCGCCAATCGCCCTCTCTCCTGCCGATTAACAACGAAACTCACACCTGCTATTGAAAGACGGCCGGCCAGAGAACCCGAAGTGCGCACATGAGAACACCAAGAATGCAATGCTTTGTGGACCACACCAGCTGTCCCTTGAACTCCGGTGGAAATGTTCAGAAGCAAAAGGTTAAACTGCTCCAGGTGAGACTCAAACTCACAACCTCGGAATTTCTCGAGCCTGATACTGTTATATAAGTACCGCGCCCTAACCGATTGCGCCAATGGAGTCACACAACCGAGTGGCGATTGGTTTTATATTCCGTCATTGTTTCAGGTATGGGCTGTTCAAAGTTTGTGTAACAGTAATTATCATAATTATTTCCAGCTCCCCCTGCTCACTGGTGCTCGGTGCTTCACCCTGTGAGATACCCTCAGTCTCACTATATACATCCTCTCGAGAGGGTGCATCTGGGCTGGTGATGGAAACGGTGATTCGGGTGCAGCAATAGATGCTTCGTAGTTACCAAGCTTACTGTCATATCCTGACTTCTTTTAATGGTGGGAGACCTTACAATTAACAACAGCTCACATTTATATCGCGCCTTTAACAAAATAAACTGTCCCAAGGCGCTTCACAGGAGCGTAATCAGATACAATTTGACACAGATCCACAAAAGGAGATATTCGGACAGGTGACTTAAAACTTTGTCAAAAAAGGTCGGTTGTAAGGAGCGTCGTAAAGGAGGAGAGAGAGGCGGACGGCTTTAAGTCGGGTATTCCAGAGATTTGGGTCCAGGCAGCTGAAGGCATGGCCGCCAATGGTGGAGCGATTAAAATCAGGAGTGCGTAAGAGGCTGTAATTTGAGGAACTTCGTGATCTCGGAGGGCTGTCAGGCTGTGGGAGGTTAAATCGATAGGGAGAGACGAGGCCACGGAAGGATCTGAACACAAGGATGAGAATTTTAAAATCGAGGCAATGGCGAACCGGGAGCCAATGTAGGTGAGCGAGCACAGGGGTGATGGACAGTTTTAAAGCTAAGCAACGTGTGCAGGATCGGAGGGACAGGATGACTCGGGAGAATGGGCCTGGGGCAGTGAGAACATCTCTTGAGCATTAAGATTTTCAGTCGCTGAGAGAGGCAGGGAGATGAGATCTATGTGTCTATTCATCCTGGCATCTGCAAAATCAATCGTCTCTCAATGCCCAACATCTTTCTTCCCCTCTCCCTGCTTTCCTGGTAAAGGTTTATTTTTCAGTCTCTGTATTTGCTTCGAACATCTTATTCCCTCGGCATCTGGAGGAACAGAGGAAGCTGGAGGAAAATAACAGAGAAGCAGAAAGAGACGGCAGGTGAACCTGGCAGAAAATGTGAGTGTCACTTGCTTCAAATGAGGCCTGATAGGCCGGCGTTGCATTGCACCTTT
The DNA here is from genome assembly GCF_035084215.1 of Heptranchias perlo. Lineage (NCBI taxonomy): Eukaryota > Metazoa > Chordata > Chondrichthyes > Hexanchiformes > Hexanchidae > Heptranchias > Heptranchias perlo. Next base: position 5,611,256 of record NW_027139453.1, on the reverse strand, counting down.
CCAAGGAGATGCGTTGATCAGGTAGGTGGGGTTTGGAAATGGAAACATTTACACCAGTAGCGTGTGATAGTATTTCCCCTAACTGTCCATTCCATGTTCATGCCTACCCGCACTTGGGGATTTCATTCTCTGAACAAGTCTTTCGTGTTCTTGCAGTAAATGTCATTTTGTTTGAGCAGCTTGTCTGGTGCGAAAGTGACCTAAATTTCAAAGGGAGAAGCAGGAAGGGCAGCGTTGGTCGGCTTGCTTGCAGGAAAATTGCAGCACGTTCCCTGGTGATCTGGATTCGGATGCAGGTCGGGTTGGTTTTATTGAAGGAACAAATCAACAAGGCCGAAAGTCCCATCCAGCCGAATGCATCAAAAATTGTCCCGTCTTTGTAAAGGACTGAACGTCAGGACTGGGATTGGAACCCACGTCTCCACGAGACGTGAACGCAGCGCCTCAGACTCCCGACTCCTGGCTGCAGTGGTCACATTCTCTCATTTCCCGATAAAAACCCAAATACATTTTCACTCATTCCGGACTTCGTTAAATGCTTTCTGTGGGCTGAGTGATTGGGATACAATCTCCCCAGTATTTCCTGCCCATCTGCTCGGTGCATGGGGAGGTTTGACCGGACCGTGGCATCTTGTTTCCCAGGGTGGGGCAGGAATGCGAGGCTGCATTCGTTGCTTTCCACCGGCAGTGGGTGATTGGAGAGAGCGGGGCCGGACAGGCGGCCTCAATGTTGCTGCTTGTCGCGGCCTCACTCACTCCGGGAGCTGTGGAACAGTGAAAAACTGATGGCTTTGTTGCCGCTGATAAAATCCGGTTACAACCACTTGTTATTAACAGAAGCAGCGCGGCAGGATCATTTAATGATCTCTCACAAATCAACTGAATGTGCAGCTTTGAGAGGGGTTTTCTGCATCATCAGGGCAGGGAATGGGAGTGAGGGAGATACACTGCCGGTATCTGTGTCCTGTTTGTGTGTAGAACTGTACAGAGAAAGAAAGAATACACCGGGGCTGTGAGATATTGTATTTTATTCATATTTAACCTCAAAATGAATTCTTCAACTTTTGAATTTTTGCGTCCTTAATGAGGAATGTTTTCAAAATAATTCCACGCAATTTCAAACCCGGGACTTTTTTGTATATTAGGCGAGAGTGATAAACATTATACTACGGAAACTCAGCGCTGTAAATTATTATAGGAACAACTCAGAAGAGAACAGCGGTCTGCAAATATTTTTAATGCGGGAGGCGGATACGAATCCCGTTTCGGAGAATTCACTTTTACAAAACAGTTTACTGTATTAATTACGAGAAACTCAGCAAACTCTTTAAAGAAGATGAATAATTCTTCTATTCGCTATTAATCAACCGATAACTTTGTGTTTCAGACTGAAGGAAATCCGAACATGGTTACCGAGTCAGTCAAAGCTTAAATAAGTTTTTGTGTTTTGCATGTGTTGAATTGTTAAATTCCCCACCTCACTAAAACACAACGGTAATTACTGCTCCACTCTATCATACAAGCCCAACTAGTGCCGCCTCATTGAAAGAACATAAACTAGTGCCCCCCACTATTGTACAACCTCAAGTGGTGTATATACAAAGTGTGAGTGTGTTTATTTGACTGTGATATTTATGTAATAGCAGCCTCCAATCCCTCCGTGTCCATGGAAAGTTTGTTAGTGACGGAAGTCGAATCGCGCCCTGATAACACTGGAGCATCAATGTCCGGGCTCAGGCCACTTGACCACGCTCTATGCCTGTGTTGTCCAATTGAAATTGCTGACTCACCGCGGGTGTGGCTATGGTGATATCGTTTTATCCACATGAACGGATTATAATAGAAAACATCTCCCACACACAATACAGGGAAATGGACTTCACATGTGTGTATTTAATAACATCTTTCACCATTCAGTAACCAAGGAAGTAAAACACTCACAACGACGGAACAACACTCGCACACTCTGCTTTTCATCTTATCATTATACCAACAACACAAAAAGGTTAAAGTTCACATGCAAACCGCATGCAAATATGAGTATTCAGAACACAGGCCCAAAGACTGTGTTCATGACTCATTTTTATTTAGTGGCCAAGGTATTGGACAACACTGGTCTGTTTCACAATGGATTGATGGGACGGGCCGTGTTCTGCTGAGCCCCAGGACTATACATTCTTACAACAAATAGAAATAAACCTGCCGTGGAAGGATGGCGGATTTGTTTTCTGGAAAGAACAAATAAACTGGGCCCAAAAATCGCCTGCAGCCGAAAGCATTAAAAATCAGTCTGTGTTGGCAAAGGTCGAAATGTCAGAAGTGGGATTCGAACCCACGCCTCCAGAGGAGACTGCGACCTGAACGCAGCGCCTTAGACCGCTCGGCCATCCTGACTCAACAATTGCTACTTTAGTAACCCTGATTTTCCACAGAGGCCCAGTGACCGTTTCACTCTGGTTCTTGGTCATTCCTGGAGGGAGACCGTGTGAAAAGGATACCAGTTCCCCAGATTTCCCTGTGCCTGTGCTCGGTCTTTGGGGAGGTTTGGTCGCGCGGTGGAATATTGTTTCCCGGGGAGGGGCAGTAACGCGCGGTTTGAGATTGGATTCGGAGCTTTCCGTCCGCAGCGGTTGATTGGAGCAAGCGAGACCGGACAGGCGGTCTGAATGTTGCTGCTGTCGTGGCCTCAATCACTCAGGGAGCTGAGGAACAGCGAGAAACTGATGGGTTTGGTACTGAATCCGAAATGCGGCTTAGAAATGTTGTTATTAACGGAGGCAGCGATGCAGGATCCTTTAATGATCGCTCAGAAATCAACTGAAACTTGTCGGAATGTGAATATCATTTTACTTTTCCAAAATGAATGGAACGACATTTATTTTGGAAAAAGGGAAAGAGTCTGGTGTCGCTCACCGAATTAATGTCCATGTCACAGTGAGCCAGCTCTCTTGCAACAAGTGAATCCTCCCTTCAGACCTTGTCTGTCAAGAGGAATTCTGATTTCCGTAAAGCCAATCTCGGATTTTATCGTAAAATATTGCGGATGATGGAAATCTGAAATAAAAACCGAAAATTCGTCTGGGCTTTTGACGAAGGGACTTCGACCTGAAATATTAACTCTGTTTCTTTCTCCACTGATGCCGCATCACTTGCTGACCTTTACAGCATTTTCTGTTTTTATTCAGGTTTCTTTTTATTTTGTTCCTGCGCCTGCTATTGGACCACTGGGTAAATGGTGAAACATCTGCCATGCTCAGCTGGGAATGATTCCGGCCCATTTTCTTGCACCAAGACACACATTAGAAACCGGGAAAGGCGAGACCATGAAAGTTCGGGTAAAAGTTACCCTTTCGCTCCTGGATGGAGTCGAAACACCAACTTTGAACAATTAAATAAGCAAACGCGATAACCGATTGCGCTACAGACAGATCATTAGCAACACTTCGCCTTTAATTCACTGAGTTAAAGCTTCAGATTGCAGCGAACAATAGAACAGCTCTTTATTATCAGTTTCTTTTTCCACAATAAAGGGGGTGAATCTTGCCCGAGTGAAAATCTGTGCCGTATTATTTCTGAATATCAAACTCCTCTTGCCATTAAACACCTGAAGTTTGGAAGACTCCGTCCCCCGGTGATAGAGAGGATTGATTTTTCCAGCTGTGATTCACCATCCTCTATTTCAGTAATGTTCAGGTTTGCTGAAAATGAGATGAGTTGAAATGAGCCTGTCCGATGGGCCGGTCTGTAACACTACACGGCGTCTACAAAGTTGTCCCTTGCACGAATAGTGAAGAGGACGGAAACATTCCCAGCTGAGCGCGGCTGATATTCCACCATTTACCCAGCGGTCCAAGAGCAGGCGCAGGAACATTACATAAAAATACGAAATAAAACAGAAAATGCTGGAAAAGGTCAGCAAGTCAGGCGGCATCTTTGGAGAAAGAAAGAGAGTTAACGTTTCAGGTCGAAGACCCTTCGTCAGAAGCACAGACGAAATTTCTGTTTTTATTTCAGATTTCCATCATCCGCAGTATTTTGCTGTAAAAATCCGAGATTGACTTCACGGAAATCAGAATTCTTCTTGACAGGCAAGGTCCGAAGGAAGAACTCATTGGTTGCAGGAGAGCTGGCTCGCTGTGACATGGATATTTCTGCAGCAAATGACAACAGGCTGTTTCCATGTAGAATCATAGAATCATAGAAAGGTTGCAGGACGGAAGGAGGACATTCGGCCCATCGAGTCCGCGCCGGCTCAAGGCAAGAGCAAACCAGCTCGTCCCGCTCTACCCCGTCGCCCTGCAATTTTTTCCTTTCAAGTGCTTATCCAGTTCCCTTTTGAAGGCTATGATTGAATCTGCCTCCACCAGCCCCCTCGGGCAGTCCATTCCAGATCCTTACCACTCGTTGTTTAAAAACGTTTTCCCCTCATGTCACCTTTGGTGCTTTTGAAAATCACCTGAAATTTGTGTCCACTCGTTCTTGAAACTTCAGCCAATGGGAACAGTTAATCTCCAACTAATCTGTCTCGATCCTTCATGATTTTGAATACCTCAAACACATCTCCTTGCAACCTTCTCTGTTCCAAGGAGAACAACCGAAGCTTCTCCTGTCTATCCACGTAACTAAAGTCCCTCATCGCTGGAACCATTCTCGTAATTCTCGTCTGCACCCACTCTAAGGCCTTTACATCTTTCCGAAAGCGTGGTGTCCAGAACTAAATACAATACTCCAGTTGTGGTCGAACCAGTGTTTTATCATGACTTCCATACTTTTCTAATCTATGTCCCTATTTTCAAGCCCAGGATCGCGTCTGCTATTTAACCGCTTTCTCAACCTGTCCTGCCACCTTCAACGATTCATGCACAAGTCTCTCTGTTCCAGTATCCCTTTTAGTGTTGTGCTCTTTAGTTTATATTGACATGGTGTTTCCACAATGAATGTCGCTCCCTTTCTATTGGAAAATTAAAATGGTATTCACATCCCGATAGGTTTCAGTTGATTTGTGAGCGATCATTAAAGGATCCCGCAGCGCTGCCTCCGTTAATAACAGAAGTTGTTGAGTACATATTTGGGACGCAGCAACAACCCATCAGTTTCTCGCTGTTCCCCAGTTCCCTGAGTGAGTGAGGCAGCGACAAATCACAACATTCAGACAATCTGTCTGGCCCCGCACTCTTCAATCACCCGCTGCCGACGGAAAGCAGCGAATTCAGTCTCAGACCGCGCATTGCTGCCGCTCCATGGGAAACAGGATATCACAGCCCGACCGAACATCCCCATATACCGTGCGGAGGTATTGCTGCAGTTATATAAGGTATTGGAGAGACCACACCTGGAATACTGCATACAGTTTTGGTCTCCATACTTAAGAAAAGACATACTTGCTCTCGAGGCAGCAGAAAGAAGGTTCACTCGGTTAATCCCGGGGGTGAGGGGGTGGACATATGAGGAGAGGTTGAGTAGATTGGGAATCTACTCATTGGAGTTCAGAAGAATGAGAGGCGATCTTATTGAAACATATAAGATTGTGAAGGGGCTTGATCGGGTGGATGCGGTAAGGATGTTCCCAAGGATGCGTGAAACTAGAACTAGGGAGCATAATCTTAGAATAAGGAGCTGCTCTTTCAAAACTGAGATGAGGAAAAACTTCTTCACTCAGAAGGTAATAGTTCTGTGGAATTTGCTGCCCCAGGAAGCTGTGGAAGCTACATCATTAATAAATTTAAAACAGAAATAGATAGTTTCCTAGAAGTAAAGGGAATTAGGGGTTAAAGAGAGCGGGCAGGAAATTGGACATGAATTTAGATTTGAAGTTAGGATCAGATCAGCTATGATCTTATTGAATGGCGGAGCAGGCTCGAGGGGCCGATTGGCCTACTCCTGCTCCAATTTCTTATGTTCTTATGTTCTTATTCGACCCAATCTCTCACGCGTCAATCCTGCCATCCCTGGAATCAGTCTGGTAAACCTTCGTTGCACTCCCTCCGTAGTAAGGACATCCTTCCTCAGATAAGGAGACCACAACTGCACACAATACTCCAGATGTGGTCTGACCAAGGCCCTGTTTAACTGCAGTAAGACATCCCTGGACCTCTACTCAAATCATCTTGCAATGAAGGCCGACATACCATTTGCCTTCCTAACTGCTTGCTGCACCTGAATGCTCGCTTTCAGCGATTGGTGTACAAGGACACACAGGTCTCGTTGCACCTCACCTTTTCCCAATCTATCACCATTCAGGTAATAATCTGCTTTTCTGTTTTTACAACCAATCTGGATAACCTCACATTAATCCACGTTATACTGCATCTGCCATGTTCTTGCCCACTCAGCCAACTTGTCTAAATCATATTGGAGCCGATTTGCATCCTCCTCACAGCTCAGATTCCACCCCAGCTTTCTGTCGTCTGCAAACTTGGAAATATACAATTAGTTTCCTCATCCAAATCATTGCTATTTATTGTGAATAGTTGGGGTCCAAGCATTGATCCCTGCGGTACCCGACTATTCGCTGCCTGCTGCTCGGAAAAAGACCCGTTTATTTCTGCAGACAGAGTGGATAAATGAAAAGAAACAGGATGAGAGAGAAACAAAGACAAAGAGAGACAGACTGAGAGATGGAAATGAACAGTCAGAGAGGGAGAGAGTGAGGGTGAAATAGGAAGGGAGAGGGGGCAGAGAGAGAGAGAGATGAAGACAGAGTGAGAGAGGGAAAGACAGAGAGATGGAGAGAGAGAAACAACGATCAACAAGCAGAGACAGAGAGAGAAAAGGCTGAGGCAGATTGAGAAAGACCGGTAGACGGAGAGACAGAAATACAACGAGCGGGAAAGACAGATAGAGAGACATTGACATAGAGTGACAGAGAGCGAGTCAGTGAAAGAGAGAGTGATCTTGTTCTGTCCCTATATCTGCTTAAAAGTGTTGTGCTTTCAGTCCCGGATCATTCTGTGTCTGTTTAAAAGGGGTGTGCTGTCAGTCCCGGATCATTCTGTGTCTGTTTAAAAGGGATGTGCTGTCTGTCCCGCATCATTCTGTGTCTGTTTGAAAGGGATGTGATTTCAGCTGCGATGACCCATAAGTTAATGTCGTTGGACTCAAAATCCATTGTGCTTTCCCCGGGCAGATTCGAACCCTGCTCGCAGCGGATCTTTTCAGTAATTCGAAACCTGTTATTTGTCATTCACCCTTTCACCCTGGAGACGACTGGCCCTGAAACTGCTCAGAATTCTCTCCAATACATTTTGCTCATAAACCATTGGCCGTGTGGCTTAATGGATAAGCGGTCTGATTTTGGTGTATGTTGTGGTGTTAGCGGAAAAGTGCAACTTCGAGTCCGATGGTGGTGGTTTTACACACTGGGCATTTCCTATTCCGAATGTGTTTTGCACCCGACCATTGCTAACTCAGAGTCTTCAGTCTATCCGCCATTTGTCCATCCCGTGGCGAGAGAGGATCTCACACTGAAGTTTACTTCCAGCAGTTGAATTTACATTTTCAATAATCCCATTCCCTCAAAGAAGGAAGCCAAGCAGAAAGAGGGAATAACATAGAATTACAGGGAATGTACAGCGCAGGAACAGACCATTGGATCCAACAGGTCCATGCCGGTGTTTATGCTCCACACGAGCCTCCTCTCACTTCACCCTATCATCATATCTTTATATTCCATTCTCCTTCTTATACTAATCTAACTTCCCCTTAAATGCATCTCTGCTATTCGCCTGAACAACTCATTCTGCTAACAAGCTCTACATTCTAACCACTTGCTGGGTAAAGACGTTTCTCCTTTATTCCCCATTGGATTTATTGCTGAAATTATGCATCGCAGTTTTGGTCTCCCCCACAAGGGGAAACATCTTCTCTATGTCCACCCTATAGAACCCCTTCTTAATTTTAAAGACCTCCATAAGTTCACCTCTCAGACTTCTCTTTCCTAGAAAAAAAGCAGCACAGCCTGTTCAGTCTTTCCTGATAGTTACAACCTCTCAGTTCTGATATCGTTATTGTAAATCGTGTTTGAACGTGTTCCAGTGCCTCTCTCGGCTTTTTGTAATATATGGACTCGAACTGTGCTCAGTGCTCGAAGTAGGTTCTAACCAAGTTTCGATATAAATTTAACATAACCTCTCTGCTTTTGAATTCACTCCTCTCGCAATTAACCCCAGTGATTTATTTGCACATTCTATGGCCTTGTTGACTGCATTCAGCTGCCTCGGCCCGAAGTTCTCACCCTCTCTACCTCTCTCTCACCCTTCAAGAAGATCCGAAAAAACTTTACCTTTGACCATGCATTTGGTCACCTGACGCAATATCTCCTTATGTGTCTCGGTATCAAAGTTTGATCCATAGTGCTCATGTGAAGCGCCTTCACTCAGTCTTCTGACTATCTGTCCCGGTGCCGAGAACATAACAAGTCTGCCCTTACAGATTGTGAGTCCATCAATGTTTGTTCACAGGTTCTAATATTGTCCTGAATATGACCTGCTCATTTGCAGATTCCTTGATTTAATATGTGTAAGTGACTTTAATATTGAGAAATGTGCAATAACGTTTTTAGAATTATTTGGGGTTTCAGCGCCTGGCCTACCCCTGTCTACAGAGATTATTCCATCACATTTTTGACTTGTGCCTTGTCGGAGGTTGTGAATATTTGGGGAGTGAGGAGGTGAGCCACCTGCCACAGAATACCCAGCCTCAGACCTGTTCTAATAGCCACAGCATTTATGTGATTGGTCCAGTTGAGTATTTGGTCGATAGTGGTCCCTTTGATGTTGATGGTGGTGGATTCGATAATGGTAATTCCATTGATTGTCAAGTGGAGGTGGTTGCAGTCTCCCTTGTTGGAGATGTTCATTGTTTGGCACTTGTGTAGCACGAATTTACCAGGTTGAAACCAGGGATGAGGGAATTCTGTTATGGGGAGAGACTGGAGGAGCTGGGATTTTTCTTTTTATAGTGGAGAAGTTTAAAGGGAGATTTAATGAAGCTGTTCCTAATTACGGGAGGTTTTGAAAGAGTAAATGGTAAAAGAGGAGAACCTGTTTCCACTGGCAGGAGGGTCGGTAACCACAGCAAACAGATTTAAGATCATTTACAAAACAACCATACGGGAGGTTAGGAGAATTGTTTTTGTGCAGCGAGTTGTCATGACCTGGAGTGAACTTTCTGAAAGGGCAGTGGACGTTGATTCAATGGTAACTTTGAAAACGTAATTGGATATGTAATTGAAAAGGAAATATTTGCAGAGTTGTGGGGAAATGGCTTAATTGGCCACCACAACTCACGATTGTCTGTTCTCGCCGCACCTGCCACAAGCCCAAAATGGCAGCGATGGGCTTCAAGACATGGCCAACTCTTGCACTGGTGATAATGCTGAGCCAATCTTGGTGATGGATATTGAAATCCCCCCACCCAGAATACATTCTGTGCCCTCACTACTCTCAACGATTCCAACAAATGATATTCAACGTGAAGGAGTACTGATTCATCAGCTGAGTGAGGGCGATAATGGTGATAATCAGCTAGAGGTTTGATCTGAAGCCATGACACGTCATTGGGTCTGTCGGCAATGTTAGTAATCCCAAGGCAGCTCCCCTTTTCAAGTATATAACCAATTCCTTTTTGACAGTTACTATTGAATCTGCTTCCACCGCCCTTTTAGACAGTGCATTCCAGTTCATAATAACTCGATGCATCGAGAAATTGCTCCTCATCTCTCCTCCGGCTCTTTTGCCAATTATCTTCAATCTGTGTACTGTCGATATTGACCCTCTTGCCGTTGAAACAGTACCCATTTTGTTTCGCTATTTTTTTTTCTCTTAACTCTGAACACCTCTATTAATTCTCGCCTTAATCTTCTCTGTTCCAAGGAGGACAACCCCAGCTTCTCTAGTCTCTCCACATAACTGAATTCCCTCAAGCCCAGCACCATTCTAGTAAATCTCTCCTGCATCAACTTCAAGTCCATGACACCCTTCTGAAAGTTTGATGCTCAGAATTGGACACAAGACCACAGCCGAGGCCTAACCAGTGATGTATAAATGTTGAACATAACTTCCTTGCTTTATTACTCCCAGCCTCTATAGCCGAGGAATCCGCATTATTTTTAACAGCCTTTTCAACTTGTCTTGCCACCTACAAAGATGTCCATATGTTAACCCCCTGGTCGCTCCAATCCTGCACTCACTAACAAATTGCACCACATAATTTATATTGCCTCGGCTTATTCTCCCTTCCGAAATGCATCACTTCACACTTCAATGTTAGCTGCGTGAATTAATAAGTATTTAGAGGATGTTTCTCTGATTTTGTAAATGTCTATATGATATTTGTGTCAATCTATAAATAGTGACAGGTTGTTTCTCTGAGTGTGCCCCGTCTATATAATAGTTGTGTGAATCTATAAATTGTGACAGGTTGTTTCTCTGAGTGTGTTTTTGTCTATATGTTAGTTATGTGAGTTTATACATATTACAGGGTGTTTCTATGAGATTGTTAAAGTTTACAGTTTTATTCTGAGAGACTGCAAAAATATCGAATGGGTTTCACTGAGTAGTCAGATGTTTCCAGGATATTTATCTCATTTGTTAATATTTTAAACGTTTTCCTTTGAATCCTTGATATCAATCCTTTGCTCCTTTTATTTTTCCATCCCCTCTGTAAACACCATAATATGTTTGGCTGGGTAAGGTCACTCTTTAGAAACACGTTGTTGTTGTCTTGTTCTAGTTTAAGGCCTGATTCGGGAGCAGCTCAATGTTCCATCGCCGGGATCCGTGCTTGGTAAGATTCTGCTACTTTAGAATAAGTTATTTAATCTGGAATTTGTACCCTGATGGCTTGGGATGGAATAAAACAGAGAACCAGATGCTGCAATCCAGCTTTTTTCCCGCTGTCATTCCATGCTTTTCTCTGTCACAATCTCGTATTTGTCCCTCCGCTTTAACTCAATACAGGAGGAGGAACTCCGATCTCTCTGCTTTTTCCTCGGTATTTTATGGGCGGGTGAAATATTTCGCATTCGCTTACCATCAGTTTCAAAATGTGTATTATATGTCAGGCTAGGTTCTGTTGTGGAAAATTGTTATGGTGACAACAAGTCTGTTTGTTGAATGACTGTGATTAATGCCACTTGCAATGAGGCCGAATTATGTGACTGGGGGATTTCTCCCTGCTTTAAATAAGGAGCTCCCTTCGCCGTGTCAATTTATACAGTCAGTTCATAGCTTTCAGCATAAAAACCATCTGCCACTCTCACAGAATTCCAATCATGAATTTGCCGATCGATTTTCAATACATTTTCGAACAAATGCGGATACTAAATGTATTCCAGGATATCCAGAAGATTTAATATCCCCTCCTCGCTGCTGCCGGTGTTCCTCGTAAGTTTCTACGTCCAGTTATTAATTCTATAAGCCATGTTTAACTGTAATATTATTCTTGCTGTTTACCTTGGGATATTCAGTTATTAATGGCATTCTGTGTTTCAAATTTTTGTGTCTTTGTCAATGCATTGATTGATAAATAAAAATGCAGGCACATCTTTGTTGCTCTTGGTGTGGCTGGTAAATCTCTATATCCAGTTATTAATTCTGTAAATCATGCTTAACTGTGTTTCTCTCCTTGTCATTTCCCAATTTATCCATGCTCCTATCGGCTATTGATTCTGTACGCGATACAGTGTTACCAAGATTCAATTTGTTCCATATACAACTCCAGCAATGATATTGTACGAGTCTATTTATTGAAAAACTTTCAGTCTGCTATCTACACTGAACATTTCGAACAGATCAGATGAATGTGTTCATGGTTAACGACACTTTCCATCTTCATATACTTTACAAAAGCAATCACCGACCACTATGCCTCTTGGATTATTCGTCTGATTTCGATACTAATCAATGCATTTAGTGGAACATTACATGGTCAATGATATCACACTATTTGAAGTCAAAGCCCATTCTTTTTCATGTTATTGTGATGTTATTTGGAAAATCTTCCTTTCAGAGAGCTGCAATTTGTGTATTTCAACAAAATTGGAGAAAACTCAATATTCAAAACACTTTTTACAGCCTAGTTTTCTTTACAGCTGCAGTGCACTTGTATTTATTATCTTAACATTTATATGAGTGCATTTTAATACTCAGCATTAGGGTTAGGGTCAACCCTCACGATAATGCACCTGTAATTATTGCATGTCAAGGTTCCCTTTTTTTCCTTTTTCTGTTGCATTAATTTCATTTCTCTATATAATGCAACCGCATTAATATTCTAGCCAGGAGCAGGAATCCAAGTGGCATTTTCCCCTTCCCTAATACAGGGCACAGAAGCGAATCGCACCGCTCCAAATGTTGACTGATCCCGGGACACGAAAGATTCCGAAGAGGTTCTGGTGATTCAGTCCCTGTGACCTCGGGTGGTGTTTTTATCTGCTGGGCTGTCGGCAGCTGTCATTTAATCTCTCATTGATCGTACATCTGTTCCTTTCATCATGTATTTATTTCCATTTATTTATTGATTCCACCGATTATTTTAATAATAAACCTTCTTGTCAGCTTCAAAGGGAATGGAAGTGGATTCTATTATTGAATGTCAGTAATGATTTATGATTTCACCCCGAACTCCATCAAACTTGTTTATGTTCACAGCCTGATGTATAATTTCCCTGTTTATTTTCCTTCCTTACAGTAAACTTAGTGACGATTGTGATCCTGTCTCGGGGAAAGTGCGGTCTCTCCAAATGTGTCACTCGCTACTTGGTGTCCATGGCAGTGGCAGATCTACTGATCGTTATCACCGATCTGATATTCAGGCAGATTCCGATTGTTTATTTTCATCAGCTTAATTTCGTGTTGTTCATCCCCGTGTGTAATATCCACGCCGTCATTCTTTATGCAGCCACAGATTGTTCTGTCTGGTTCACCGTCACTTTCACTTTTGATCGATTTGTCGCCATTTGTTGCCAGAAACTGAAAACTAAATATTGCACCGAGAAAACGGCGGCTGTGGTTCTCGGAACAGTGACTGTGCTGAGTTGTTTAAAGGACATCACCTGGCACTTTATGTTTACCGGTAAATATGCACTTCATAATGATCCCTGGTTTTGCTCTGTAACACTCGAAGTTGCTACATCACAACTGTGGACAGCAATTGAACTCCTTCATTATATTCTCACCCCGTTTGTCCCGTTTGTTCTGATTCTGCTGCTTAATGTTTTAATCGTCAGACACATTTTAGTGGCCAACAGAGCCCGCAGGAGACTCCGGGGCAACGACAGTGGGGAGAGTGCGAGTGACCCAGAGATGGTGAGCCGCAGGAAATCCATCATTTTACTGTTTGTTATCTCGGGGAATTTCATCCTGTTATGGGCAGTGCTGATGGTGCAATCTGTAAGGAACCGGATGTGGAATTTTCTCCGTGATATTAGATCACTTCCAGAATTTATACAAGAAACAGGATTTATGCTGCAACTTTTGAGTTGTAGCACAAATACTTTTATTTATGCAGTGACCCAGACTAAATTCAGAGACCAGTTGAAGAATGTGGTACAATATCCAATCACTTTAATTGTTAAATTCATTAAATAGGTTGAGACGCAGGATTTTTGAATCGAACTCAACTCTATTTAATATTGTGTCCAATCCACTCTACCCCGGTTTCACCCCAGAGTGTCCTATGACCTGTTCCCTGGAGAGAAGGGGTCTTAAATTAAAACCAGGCCAGTACAAGAATCTGCCTGTGTACAATCTAAGATGACTTATCGCAGGAACGAGTACGAGTACATTCCCAGAGTTCGTCCAGCAAACATTTACATTCCCAGTGGTCGTCCAGTAAACACTTACATTCCCAGGGATCGTCCTGTAAACACTTACATTCCCAGGGATCGTCCGGTAAACAATTATATTCCCAGGGATCGTCCAGTATGCATTTACGTTCTCAGGAACCATCCAGTAAGTACTTACATTCCCATGTAGAATCTGCTAAACACTTAAATTTCCATTAATCATCTGGTAAACACTTACATTCCCAGGGAGATTCCTGTAATCACTTAGATTCCCAGGGATCGTCCAGTAAACATTTACATTCCCAGTAATCATCCAGTAAACACTTACATTCCCAGTGAGAATCGGTTAAAAACATACATCCCAGAGACCAGCCAGTAAATATTTAAATTCCCACAGACCCTCCTGTAAACACTTGCATTCACAGCGAGCATGTTGATAAACACTTATATTCCAACGGATTTTCCGGTTAACACCACAATTCCCAGGGACTAACCGATAAAGTCTTACATTCCCAGGGACCATCCGGTAAACACTTAAATTCCCAGTCACCATCCGGTATTCACTTACATTCCGTGAGACCATCTGGTAAGCACTTACATTCCCAGGGACCATCCGGTAAACACTTACGTTCCCAGGGATCATCCGGTAAACACTTACATTCCCGGGGGCAATTTGGTAAACACTTCAAATGCAAAGGACCATTCAGTAAACACTTACATTCCCAGAGATCATCTATTGAAAAGTTACATTCCCAACAACTATACGCTAAACACTCAGTTTCCCTAGAACGTCCGGCAAACACTTTCATTCCCAGGGACCATCCGGAAAACACTTGCATGCCAAGGGACATTCCCATAAACACTTACATTCACAGAGATCATCCGGTAAACACTTACATTCCCAGAGACCATCTGGTAAACACTTACATTCCCAGAGATCATCTGGTAAACACTTACATTTCCAGAGATCATCTGGTAAACACTTACATTCCCAGAGATCATCTGGTAAACACTTACATTCCCAGAGATCATCTGGTAAACACTTACATTCCCAGAGATCATCTGGTAAACACTTACATTCCCAGAGATCATCTGGTAAACACTTACATTCCCAGAGATCATCTATTGAAAAGTTACGTTCCCAACAACTATACGCTAAACACTCAGTTTCCCTAGAACGTCCGGCAAACACTTTCATTCCCAGGGACCATCCGGAAAACACTTGCATGCCAAGGGACATTCCCATAAACACTTACATTCACAGAGATCATCCGGTAAACACTTACATTCCCACAGACCATCTGGTAAACACTTACATTCCCAGAGATCATCTGGTAAACACTTACATTTCCAGAGATCATCTGGTAAACACTTACATTCCCAGAGATCATCTGGTAAACACTTACATTCCCAGAGATCATCTGGTAAACACTTACATTCCCAGAGATCATCTGGTAAACACTTACATTCCCAGAGATCATCTGGTAAACACTTACATTCCCAGAGATCATCTGGTGAACACTTACATTCCCAGAGATCATCCGGTAAACACTTACATTCACAGAGATCATCCGGTAAACACTTACATTCCCAGAGATCATCTGGTAAACACTTACGTTCCCAGAGATCATCTGGTAAACACTTACATTCCCAGAGATCATCTGGTAAACACTTACATTCCCAGCGATCATCCGTTGAAAAGTTACGTTCCCAACAACTATACGATAAACACTCAGTTTCCCAAGAATATCCTGGAAACACTTGCATTCCCAGGGACCATCCGATAAACACTTGCATTCCTAGAGATTATCAGGTAAACACTTACATTCCCAGAGATTATCCGGTAAACACTGACATTTCCAGAGACCATCCGGTAAACACTGACATTCCAAGGGACAATCCCATAAGCACTTACATTGCCAGGGACCATCAGTTAAACATTTACCTTCCCAGGGACGATAAGTTAATCACTTACATTTCCAAACGCCAAAGGGGAAATATTTACGTTTCATATGACAGTCCGGTAAACACGAACATTCCCAGGGTCCATCCAATAAAGTCTAACATTCCCAGGTAGCATCCAGTAAATAGTCACATTCCCGAGGCCATCCGGTAAACACTTGTATTCCCAGAGAACATCCGATAAACACTTACATTCCCAGAGATCATCAGGTAAAAAGTTTCGCTCCCAGCAACTATCTCGTAAATACTTAATTTTCCAAGAATTTCCGGCAGACACTTGCATTCAAAGGGACTATCCAGTAAACTATTCATTCCCAGGGATCATACGGGAAACATTTACATTCCCAGGGACCATCTGGAATCACTTACATTCCCAGAGGCCATCCGGTAAACACTTACATTGAAAGGGACCGTCCGGTAAACTTTTATGATTCCCAGGGACCATCCAGTAAACACCAACATTCTCATCGACCACCCAGTAAACGCATACATTCCTAGGGAACGTCCGCTAAATACTTACATTCCTCGGGACCATCCGCTAAACAATGACAATTCCCAGAGACGACCCAGTAAACAATCAAATTCTCAGGCACATTCCGGTAAACACTTACGTTCCCAAGGACTATCTGGTAAACACTTACAATCTCAGGGGCATCAGGTAAACACTTACATTCCCAGAGACCATCCGGCACCGACAATCCTGTGACCGCCGCTCACTCCTGCCCCATTAACACAATGGTCACCGGCACTTCATTTATTTTATTTCCCTGTTCATTTTATTTCCTTTTACTTTTTCCAATATGATAAAACATTTGGTGCAATGAGTAGCCTCATGTTATTTTACAACTTATAACTGCATGAGATGTAAACATTCACAAACGCTGTAAAATGATTTAATAGATAGCATCAGGTTATAAATGTTTCATTGATTGCGGGATAGAATCATAGAATCATAGAAGTTTACAACATGGAAACAGGCCCTTCGGCCCAACATGTCCATGTCGCCCAGTTGATAGCACCAAGCTAGTCCCAATTGCCTGCACTTGGCCCATATCCCTCTATAACCATGTTACCCATGTAACTGTCTAAATGCTTTTTAAAAGACAAAATTGTACCCGCCTCTATTACTGCCTCTTGCAGCTCATTCCAGACACATTTTAAGAGACACAGTCTTTGCAGCACCGCGGCCTGATGGAGAGAGGATCAGACATTCGATGACACAGGACTGACTCTGCTCTTAGAAAGTCTTCAGATCTTCACGTTGGTCACCGACGCCGACAGGACCTCCTCTACCTCCCGCCCCATTAACACACTGGTCACTGGCGCCTACAGTCCCGGGACATCCTCTACCTCCCGCCCCATTCACACACTGATCACCGACGCCTACAGTCCTGGGATCTCCTCTACCTCCCGCCCCATTGACACACTGATCACCGACACCTACAGTCCCGGGACCTCCTCTACCTCCCGCCCCATTCACACACTGATCACCGACACCTACAGTCCCGGGATCTCCTCTACCTCCCGCCCCATTCACACACTGATCACCGACACCTACAGTCCCGGGATCTCCTCTACCTCCCGCCCCATTGACACACTGATCACCGACGCCGACAGTCCTGGGATCTCCTCTCCCTCCCGCCCCAATAACACACTGATCACCGACGCCTACAGTCCTGGGATCTCCTCTACCCCCCGCGCCATTAACGCAATGGTCATCGGCACATATATGTTGTCATATTGTCATAGTAGGTAAATCACAGGAGGAGGCCATTCGGCCCATCGTGCCTGTGCTGGCTCTTTGAAAGAGCTATCCAATTAGTCCCATTCCCCTGCTCTTTACCCAAAGCACTGTATTTGTTCCCTTCAATTATTTTTCCCATTGGTCAATTGCTGTTTTGCCTCCCAATTCATGATTCCAATTCACCAAGGATTTTCAAAAAAAGGAATTGGATAAATACTTAAAGGAATAATATTCAGGGCCACGGGAGAAAGGCGGGTTAACGAGACTAACTGGATTGTGCTTACTAAGAGCAGGTACAGGCTCGATTGGCCAAATGGCCTCCGTCCTGTGGTGAAACCATTCTAAGATTCTATCAGGCAAGGTTACTTCTTAACTCACTGAAATTTGCCACGCTCCAGTTAAGTATTTTTATGCTTGGTTTTTCCGTGTCCGATTCCATAACTATTCTAAATCTAATAACATTGTGATCATTGTTCCCCAAATGCACCCCCAATGATACTTGCTCCACTTGCCCACTTCATTCCCCAGAATTAGGTCCAGGACTGCTTCCTTCCTCATTGGGCTGGAAACACACTGATCAAGAAATTGTATACATTTCAGGAATTCCTCCCCCTGTTTGTCCTTTACACAGTTACTGTCCCAGACTATATTGGGATAATTCAAGAACCGCATTATCACTACTCTATACAATAATTTGCATCTTTAATTTATTAGCCTGCCCATTTGCTCCTCTATCTCCTTCCCACTATTTGGTGGCCTATAACATATAACCAGTTGCGCAATAGGCCCTCTTTTGTTCCTTAATTCTCACCGAACAGATTCATCCCTTTCCATTGCTAACATACTTTACTTGATCAAAACTGCCACCCACCCCCTCCTTTCCTTCCTTCCCGATAATTCCCGAATATCTTGTAACCCGGAATCTTAAGAACCGAATCATACCCTTCGTTGAGCCAGGTTTCTGCGATTACCACTATATCATAGCCAATGAGGCCACTTGCACCTGTAGTTCAACAACCTTATTTACCAAGCTGCCAGCAATTACACGCACTCACTCCAAACACATCATAGAATGCCTCACTTTGGCTCCCTGTTTGATTGCTCCGATTTCTGAACTACTCTTTATTCTACTGCTATTTGTCTCTCCCAGTCCCCTGTGCACCTTGTTTCTCCTCGCCAATGTTTCGTTAAGGTGCCCATCCCCCTGCCCAATTATTTTAAACCCTCCCCCACAAAAACAGTTAAACTGAAATTGTTTCCAGCTCCATTGAGGCACAACCCGTCCAGCTTGTCCAGATCCCTCCTGCCCCAGAACTGATCTCAGTGCCGCAGAAACTTGACGCTGTCCCTCCTGCACCATTGCTCCAGTCACACATTAACCTGTCTTATCCAACTATTTCTATTCTCATCACAGCGTGGCACTGGGGGTAATCCAGAGATTACGATCTTTGATGTCCTGCTTTCTTAACTTCCTCCGTAGCGACTGAAACTCTGAATGCAGGACCTTAAGCTTTTTGTTTCGTAAGTCATTGGTTCCCACGTGGAGAACGACTCCTCGCAGTTCCCATTTCCCTCAAAATTTTCTGCACCCTCTCCAGGATATCTTTTACCCTGGCACCAGGGAGACAACACGTCGTGTGGAACTCACGTCTGCGGCTGCACCGCTGTCTATGCTGCTGACGATCGAATATCGTGTAACAACTGCGTAAAAAATGTTTCCTCCTGTCACCTCAGGACCTTTTGCCGATCATCTTAAATCTGTGTCTTTTGGTGACCGACCTTCTGCCACGAGAAACAGGTTCACTTATTTACTCTATCAAAACCGTTCATGATCCTGAACATCTGGATCAAATCTCCTCTTAACCTTATCCTTAGGATATTAACCCCAGCTTCTCCAGACTCTCCAAATAACTGAAGTCCCCTGTCCCTGGTGCCATTCTCGTTAATCTCTTCTGCAGCCACCCTAAGGCCTTGCCATCCTTCCTAAAGTGTGGTGCCCCGAAGTGAACACAATACTCTAGCTGAGACTTAACCAGTGTTTTATAAAGGGATCGAATAACTGCCTTGCTTTTGGACTCCATGCCTCTATTAATAAAGCAAAGGATCCCATATGATTTCTTAACAGACATTTCAACTTGTCATGCCACCTTCAAAGATTTCTGTACCTGCACCTCAAGTTTCTCAAAATATGGTGTCTTGTAGAATTCACCCAGTAGTGTAATGGCAGCTAAATTGTTTCTTAACTGTAACCAAAAAATTCTGCCCTTGAACCCTCAAGGACATCCTTTCTCTCCAGCAGTGCAATATTCTCCCCAATCAATACTGCCACCAGCCCACAACCCACACTTCTTTTTTTTCCCTTCCCTATCTTCATAAAAACATTTTATCCAGCAATATTTAGTACCCAATCCTGCCCTTTTTTGAGCCAGGTCTCTGTTATTGGCACTACGCCATATTCCTTTGTCGCTATTTGCACCTGCAGCTCACCAATCATCGTTACCATATTTCGTGCGTTTACACGCATGCGCTCTAAACCTACTTTAGGCCTCTTATTCTCTCTTCGTCTGATCCCACCAAATACTGTTGTATTTCTTACTCGAGTGCTATCTGTCGCTCCCAATCCTTTGTGCACGTTGTTCCTCCTTTCTAATGGTACATTCGGGTGCCCATTCCCCTGCCCCGTAAATAATATTCCAGTTTTCAATTAAGGAAACAAATTAATATTTTACATGTATGCTTCAAAACAGCATTTGTGTAATTTAATACATTAAGTTTGAATCAAATGGCCTCTCTTTCAATCCAAACAACATGTACATAATCTAAGGCAGCGTTTGTACAATTTAGCAGAGCATATTTATCTCTCAACACAACATATATGTTTAATTGAAATACCGCCAAGTTGTATTTATAAGCTAAAATTATTCGTGTAAACTACATATATGTGTGTCCATGTGTAATTTATTGCAAAATATCTATAAATTAAAATCGCTTATCTTAAATTTTAGAGACCAAGTATAACTTCAAGCAATGGATGAATCATTTAAAGCCATGAATTTATTAAAGCAATTTTTACTTATTTAAATTGGCATTCTTGTAATCGAAAGCCAATATTTTTACACCCGATATTGATAATTTAAACCAGCTTGTGGCAATCGATCTCTATCACCTCATTTGAAAACACTTTTTCCAGTGTTTCTTCTTCCTATATGCCCATGTTCAAGTTTACGGGACACTGACCAATTCAATGGGAGTAAGGAGAGAATGGGTGACCCTAAAATGGACATTCATACTTCACTCCCTCCAATTATATCCTGCCCTTTGACCGAGCTCAGTTGTTAGCTCTATCGCCTCTTAGTTAATAGGTCGTGGATTCGTTGTCCAGTCCAGAGACTTAAGCCCACAATCCTGGCCGCCAATACTGAGGGAGTGCTGCAATGTCGTTGGTGCCGTCTCTCGGATGAGACGTTGAAATGAGGCCCCCTCTGCCCTCTCAGGTGGATGTAAATTATCCCACGGCCACTGTTGGAAGAACAGCAGGGGAGTTCTTCCCTGGGTACAGGCCAACATTTAACCTTCACCGAACATCACTAAAAACAGATTATCTGATCATTCTCCCATTGCTCTTTATTTGATCTTGCTCTGCACAAACTGAAAGCCGCGTTTCCTACATTAGAACAGTGACTGTATTCATTGGCTGTAAAGCGCATTGGGACGTCCTGAGGCCCTGAAAGGCGCTATATCAATGCAAGTTCTTGCCTTCTGTTGCCTGAAGACTGCGTGTGATCTTTCCTCTGAACGTGTTCAACAGTCTCTCACGGGAATATCTCCGGGTTCTCTCTACTTCATATCCTTGGGGTAATAGACAGGTACTCAAATTGGCAGGATATGAATGTGGTGTCCCACAGAGGTCTGAGTTGGGACCTCAACTATTCACTGTATTTATTAACGACTCAGATGTCGGGGTAGAGAGCCACATATGCAAATTTGTCGATGGCACAATGATAGGCAGCATTGTAACAGTGTAGATGGAATCATAAAATTACAGAAACATATTAATAGATTAATTGAATCGGCAAAACTGTGGCAAATGTATCGCAATGTAAACTACTATGAGGTCATCCACTTTCGATCTTAAAGGATAGATCAGAGTGCTTTCTAAATGGTGGAAAGCTCGAACCAGTGGAGGTCCAAAGAGACTTAGGGGTCCATGTATATAGATCATTAAAATGTCATGGGCAGGTCCAGAAAGTAATCAGAAAGTCTAATGTAATGCAGCCTTTATATCTGGACGACTAGAATACAGCTATGCAAAGCCTCGGTTAGACCACACCTGGAGATCTATCTTCAGTGCTGGACACCGCACCTTAGGAAAGGTGTATTGGCCTTGGAGGGAATGCAGCGTAGAATCACTAGAATGATAACTGGACTACAAGGGTTAAATTACGAGTAGAGATTATACAAACTAAGGTTGTATTCCTTGGAATTTAGAACATTTTAGGATGATTTGATCGAAACTTTCAAGCTGTTAAGGGTAACTGATAGGATAGACAGAGAGAAACCTTTTCCGCTGGTTGGTGAATCTGGGACTCGGGGACAGAGCCTAAAAATTAGAGCTAGGACTTTCAGGAGTGAAGTTAGGAAACACTTCTTCACGCAAAGGGTGGTATAAGTATGGAACTCTCTTCAACAAACGGCAGTTGATGATTGTTCAATTGTTGATTTTAAATCTGAGATTGATAGATTTTTGTTAACCGAAGTTATCAAGTGATTTGGGGCTAAGGCGATTATGTGGAGTTCGGTCACAGATCAGCCATGATTTCATTGAAAGCGGAAAAGGCTAGAGGGTGTAAAAGGCCTACTCCTGTTCCTATGTTCCTTCGAAACTAAGAGAGGCGATCCCAGGCTTCAGTCTGTCCTCATCCAGCAGAGAGAGCTGGTCTTCCGCTGAACATTCCACACAGAAGTTGTCTCTACATTTTAAACACTGTCAGTATTGGATTCACGGACAAGGCACAATGAAAAGGAGACTTTCTTGCTGCTCAGCATCTGAATCCAGGACTTTGGCTTTTAGTTGGCTCCTCCACAGTGAACTGGATATAGTTATGGAGCAATGTTAGGCAACACCTTTATAAATCTCTGGGTTAGGACTCGGCTGGAGCATTGTGTCCAATTCTTGGGCCCCACACATTAGGAAGGCCTTGGAGAGCATGTAGAGGAGATTTACTGGTATAGTTCCAGGGATGGGGGAGATCAGTTACGTGGGGTGAATGGAGAATCTGGAATTGTTCGCCTTACAGCCGAAAGGGTTAACGAGAGGTTGTCGAGAATAGAGCCAGGGATAGGGGACTTCAACTGGCAAAAAGGTCGGTAACCAGAGGAGACAGATTAAAGATAATTAGCCAAAGAACCAGAGTGGGGAAATTAGGAGAATTCTCGTTTATTGGCGAGCTGTTGTGATCTGGAATGCACTGCACGAACGGGTGGAGGAAGCAGATTCAATTGTGACATTTCAACGGGAATTAGATAAATACTTGAAGGGCTAACATTTTCAGTGGCATGGGGAAAGATCATTGGAGTAGAGCTAATTGGATTGCACTTTCAAAGAGCCGGCACCAGCAGGAAGGGCCGAGTGGCCTTCTCCTGAGATGCATAATTCAACGAACGCCGAGGTGTAATACTTCCTGCTACCAGAAGATGGCAACTTTGTCTGAAACATTCCCGCTCCCCACGAGGCCTGTTGGTGAAATCCAGCTCAGTTTAACCCTCCACATTTAACAGTAACTCTGGTAACATTAGTGATTCACTTTATATTGAACTTTCCTTTCTCCCTGCTCTCACCCCCACAGGTACTGACTAACCTTGAGGGATGGGCTCAAAAAAGACAGGATGCCTCATTGGCACGTCATCCCAAGGGCCTTGTCTCCTGTGTCAGAAAAGACGCTCCTTGTCAGCACCGACTGCACCTTCCACCAGGGAACCCAGCTAACCAGGTCTGATGGAGAGATAAAGGGCGAAGATAGAGCGATTGAGGGAGAGAGGGAGAGAGGGAGAGAGAGAGGCAGATAGAGAGAGAGGGGGTGACAGAGACAGAACAACGGAGACACACACACACACAGAGATAGCGGGACCAAGAGAGACGGAGAAAAGGGCGGATGGAGAGAGACAGAGACAGAACGAGCGATAGAGACAGAGAGAGGGACAGATAGGGTGATATAGAGAGAGATGGAAGAGGGAGAAAGCGAGAGAGAGAAAGGAAGAGAAAGACAGAGAGGCGGAGTGAAACAGAGAGAGCGAGAGATAGGGAGACAGTGGGAGAGACAGGTTGCAGGGGAGAGAGAGGGAGATAGATGGTGAGAAAGAGACAGAGAGAGAAAGACACACACACATTGACATACGCACACACACAGACAGAGAGAGAGAGACATAGATATGGGGAGACAGTGAGAAAGAGAGAGACTGGAGGGAGAGAGTGGGAGATAGAGGGTGAGAAAGAAAGAGAAGGATAGAAAGATGTACACACACGGCGTCAGAGAGTGAAACAGACAGAGAGAGACCTGGAGATGTGGAAGCAGTGAGAGAGACACAGAGAGAGACAGATAGAGAGAGGGAGATGGAGAGAAGCAGAGAAAAAGAGACAAAGACAAACCGAGAGAGAGGGACAAATAGAGAGAGAGCGGGGAGGGAGAGAGCGGGAGAGAAAGAAACACAGAGAGAAGGAAACACACATACAGAGTGACAGAGAGTCTCATAGAGAGACTGAGACAGAGATAAAAACAGACAGAGAAAAAGAGCGATTGAGAGACAGAGAGAGAGAGGTAAAGAGAGAGACAGAGAGAGAGAGGTAAAGAGTCTCATAAAAGGACAGAGAAAGAGAGAGATGCAGAGTGAGAGAGACAGACAGATAGACAGAGGGAGAAAGAGACAAGAAGTTCGACAGAGAGTGTGAGACAGGGAGAGTGAGAGATAGAGAGACAGTGATATAGACAGACAGGAGGGAGAGAGAGAGATAGAGGGTGAGAGAGAGACCGAGAGAGAAACGGTGAGAGAGAGAGAGAGAGAGAGAGATGAGAGCGAGATATAGAGACACAGATAGAGAAAGACCGGAGATGGAGAGAGCGGGATTGAAAAAAAGAGATTGAGAAAGAGACGGAAAGAGAGAGAGCGAGAGACAGCGAGAGAGACAGAGAGAGAAAGAGAGAACGAGAGGGAGAGACTCATAGAGGGACAGAGACAGAGAGAGAGAGAGACAGAGAGAGAGGGAGACAGAGAAAGAGAGACAGACAGGCAGATAGAGAGAAACAGAGTGTACAGAAAGAATGAGACAGAGAGAGAGAGAAAGAGAAAGACAGAGGGGCAGAGAGAGGGAGAGACAGAGAGAGAGGAAACAGTCTGTAATGATCAACGGAAATAAAAAGAAGAGAGTGAAAGAAAGACAGAGGCACACACACACACACACACACACACACACAGAGCCAGACAGAGAGGGAGACAGATAGCGAGAGATAGAGAGACGGAGAGCGAGAGACAAAACAGAGAGGGGCAGAGGATAGTCAGGGAGAAAAAGAAAGACACGATAGAGAGAGAGACATGGATAGAGACAGACAGAGAGAGAGAGAGAGAGAGGGACAGATAGGGAGAGAGAGATGCAGAGAGCCAGAGAGAGAGAGAGACAGAGAAAGATCGGGAAAGAGAGAGGGGAAATAGAGACAGAGAGAGAAACAGAAAGAAAATCACAGACAGCGAGAGTGTGACAGAATCACTGTCAAAAGGGGGAGAGCGAGACAAAGAGAGACTGTGCTGTGTGAGGAAACAACTCTCTAATTATAAACAGGAACAAAAAAAGAGGGGGAGAGAGAGAGACATATGGAGAGAGAGAGAGCGAGAGAGAGATCAGAGCAGGAGACGGGGAGATAGTGAAAGGGAAAGTCAAAAGGGGGAGACAGAGAGAGATACATAGCGAGAGTGAAAGAGGGAGTAGAGTCAGAGACAAAGTGCGTGGACGGAGAGAGAGACACAACAGACAGAGAAAGACAGAGCGACCGAAAGAATGGGAAAAGGAAAGAGTTGAGGTGGAGGCAAGAATGAGAACGTAAAATAAATACGGAGAGGAAAAAATAAAGATAGAGAGAGTGGAGAGAGAGAGAGGAAGAAACACAGAAAGGAGTTAGAGAAAGAAAGAAAAGATGGAGGGACAGAGGGATAGTGAGAGAGTGAGATTTAGAGACAGAGACAAGGGGGAGAGAAAGAGAGCATAGAAAGAGAAAGAGGCAGAGACAAGAGGGAGAGAGAGAGAGATAGAGAGAAAATGAGACAGAGAAACAGAGATCGGGGCAGAGAAAGAGAGAGAGGCGGGGCAGAGAGAGTGGGACCAAGAAAGTGAAAAAGTGTCAGAGAGCAAAAGGGACAAAGAGAAACAGAGACAGAGAGATAAATATGAACAGACAGAGAGAGACCGACAGGGAGAGAGAGAGGCAAAGGGAGAGACAGAGATAAAAGGGGAGAGAGAGGGAGCGACATGGAGAGAGACAGAGAGAGAGATACACACGGAACGACATAGAGAGACAGAGAAAGAGTGTGTGGGACAGAAAAATAGAGAAAGAGAGAGATTATGAGCGAGAGGAAGAGAGAGTGAGAGAGGAACAGACAGAGAGAGGGAGAGAGAGAAACTGAGGTTAACAAGGAGAGACAGTGAGAAACGGTTGAGAAAGAGTGAAGAATACAACTGGAGCAACAGGCAGATAGAGAGACGGGGACATAGAATGAGAGAGAGTGAGTCAGAGAGAGATATAGAGTTCTGTGTCTATATCTGTTTAAAAAGGGTGTGCTATCAGTCTCCGATCATACTGTGTCTGTTTAAAAGGAGTGTGTGTAACATGAGACAGAAACATTTCTAATCTCTGCAGAAATGTATGAAAAGGGCCTGAAACATCTCTACTCATTGCAAAATGTGCAACATAGACCTGAAATATCTGTAATCTTCAGAACAATTGATAACATAGGCCTGAAACATCTTTACTCATTGAAAAATGTCCAACATAGACCTGAAATATCTGTAATCTTCGCAACAATTGTCAAAATAGGTCTGAAACATCTCTAATCTCCGCAATAATGTCTAACATAGGCCTGAAGTGGAGATCTCCAATCTCTACAACAATGTATAACATAGGCCGAAAGCTTATCTAATTTCTACATAAATGTATATCATACGATCTGTAATCTCTGCAACAACATGTAACATGGTCCTGAAACATTTGTATTTTTAGCAAAAATCGACAACACAGGACTGAGACATCGGTAATCTTTGTAACAATATATAACATGGGTCTGAACTTGTATAATCTCTGCGTGTAAAACACGTCCAGAACACCTACAATCGCTACTTTAATGTCTAATTTCGGTCTGAAGTGCTTCTAATCTCAACAACAGTGTGTAACATGAGCCAGAAACATCTCTAATCTCAGCAGAAATGTGTGGAATAGACCTGAAACATCTCCACTCATTGCAAAATGTGCAACATGGACATGAAACATCTGTAATCTTCATAACAATTGATAACTTAGACCTGAAACTTCTGTAATCTTCACAACATTTGGTAACATATGCCTGAAACATCTTCAATATCCACAGCAATGTACCGTATAGTCCTGAACCACATCTAATCTCGACAACAACCTGTAACATAGACCTCGAACATCTGCATTTTCTCAAAACTGCGCAGCAAAGACCTGAGATACCTGTAATATTTCTAACAATGTGTAACTTTGGTCTGAAAGTCTCTAATCCCTGCAACATTGTGTAACATAAGCCTGGAACATCAACAATCGCTACATCAATGTGTAACACAGGCCTGACCTACCTGGTTCAGGCCTATGTTATAAAATGTTAAGAGTTTACAGATGCTTCAGGCCTATGTTATACAAAGTTATAGAGTTTAGAGATGTTTCAGGCCTATGTTATACAATGTTACAGACTTTACAGATGTTTCAGGCCTATGTTATACAATGTTATAGAGTTTAGTGATGTTTCAGGCCGATGTTATACAATGTTACAGAGTTTAGAGATGTTTCAGGTCTATGTTACACAATGTTACAGAGTTTAGAGATGTTTCAGGCCTATGTTATACAATGTTACAGAGATTAGAGATGTTTCATGTCTATGTTATACAATGTTACAGAGTTTAGTGATGTTTCAGGCCAATGTTATACAATGTTACAGAGTTTAGTGATGTTTCAGGCCAATGTTATACAATGTTACAGAGTTTAGAGATGTTTCAGGCCTATGCTTTACAATGTTACAGAGTTTAGAGATGTTTCACGCCTATGTTATACAATGTTGCAGAGTTTAGAGATGTTTCAGGCCTATGCTTTACAATGTTACAGAGTTTAGAGATGTTTCACGCCTATGTTATAGAATGTTGCAGAGATTCGTGATGATTCAGGCCTATGTTGCAGTTTGTTAGAGTGAATACAGATGTTTCAGGCATATGTTATACATTGTTGCAGAGATTACAGATGTTTCAGGCCGATGTTGCACATTTTTGTATAGTTCTTTGTTGTCTCTCCCTTGTGTCACTGCATCTTTCGAGTTGATTTCCTTTTGTCACTTTACTCCATCAGATTTTATGTTGTTTCCATTTGACATTCACTTGCAGAGGTTTCTGAACAATCCTTGCTTTGAATGTTAGTGGTTTGTCATTAGCAGGTTGCAGCTGTTCATGAGATTCATTTTCTGAAACAAAGGATCTGGGCTGGGGAATTGTTTTTATTTCTGTCTGAAACCCCCATTGAAAACAAAACAAAGTGCGCTGAGGACTTTCTCCACCTGTTATTTTGCACCGGACTCGGGCCGAGGAGCAGATCTCAGCTCCCGCTGAAATCTCCGTTTTGCTGAAACAGACGGACAAGCTGAATTGAAAGCGGCGCCTGCAGCACCAGGTGGTCGGGGAGGGGCGGAAAGTGGACGGGGAGCGAGGTTCGTCGCAGTACGGAAGGAACCGAAAAACTGATTCCTGCACCGGATATTGAACAAGCCCCTGTGTATATTTTGCATTAACTGAATGTTACAATTTGGGGAAATGTTCAGATAAAAGCAGCTGCAATAAAATCTTTATTCTCAAACAACCAGTGAAATAAACGTCAGCTTTGAAAAGCAACGTCCGATCAAAAAAATGTGATCAAATGGTGATTGCATTCTAGTGTTTGAAAGGGGTGTACTGTCTGTCCCGGATCATTCTGTGTCTGTTTGAAAGGGATGTAGTGTCAGTCCCGGATCATTCTGTCACTGTTTAAAAGGGACGTGCTGTCAGTGCCGGATCATTCTGTCACTGTTTAAAAAGGATGTGCTGTCAGTCCCGGATCATTGTGTCACTGTTTAAAAGGGGTGTGCTGTCAGTCCCGGATCATTCTGTGCCTATCTAAAAGGGATGTGCTGTCAGTCCCGGATCATTCTGTCTCTGTTTTAAAGTGATGTGATCTCAGTCCCGGATCATTCTGTCTCTGTATAAAAGGGATGTGCTGTCAGTCCCGGATCATTCTGTGTCTGTTTAAAAGGGGTGTACTGTCAGTCCCGGATCATTCTGTGTCTGTATAAAAGCGATGTGCTGTCAGTCCCGGATCATTCTGTGTCTGTTTGAAAGGGGTGTACTGTCAGTCCCGGATCATTCTGTGTCTGTATAAAAGCGATGTGCTGTCAGTCCCGGATCATTCTGTCTCTGTTTGAAAGCGATGTGCTGTCAGGCCCGGATCATTTTGCCTGATTCTCTGACCCTCTCCTTTCACGGGCCGCGCTCCAGGTTTGAAGCCCGAGCTGAGCGAGCGTTGTCTCCCATTGTGACGTCAGAGACGCAGCGACAGGATCCCGAGACTCAGTCACCCGGTCGCACAGCGCTGATTCTGCAGGATATTCGGGGCTGAATGTTCCCTAATGGGGCATTGTGTCAATGTACATACAGGAATGGTCAGAGCAGGACTCAGTCTGGGCTGCAATTGGACACTAGTTCAATGTACAAACTGGAAGGGCTCAGTGTGGGGCTTAGTCTGGGCTACAGTGTGACACTGGGTAAATGTACACACAGGAAGGGAACAGGATAGAACTCAGTCTGGGCTGCAGTGGGACAGTGGGTTAAATATACAGACAGGAAGGGAACAGGATAGGACTCCGTCTGGGCTGCAGTGAGACACTGGGTGAATGTACTGAAAGGAAGGGACCAGGGTGTTGCGCAGTCTGGGCTTCAGTGGGACACTGGGTCAATTGACAGACGGAAAGGGCCCAGGGCTGATCTCAGTCTGGGCTGCAATGGGATTCTCAATGTACAGAAGGGTCCAGGAGGCGCTTAGTCTGGGCTGCAGAGGGACACTGGGTGAATGTACAGACAGGAAGGGCCCAGGATAGGACTCAGTCTGGGCTGCAGTGAGACACTGGGTAAATGTACAGACAGGAAGGGCCCAGGGTGGCGCTCAGTCTGGGCTGCAGTGGGACACTGGGTGAATGTACAGACAGGAAGGGGCCAGGGTAGGACTCAGTCTGGGCTGCAGTGGGACACTGGTTAAATGTACAGACAGGAAGGGCTCCGGGTTGGTCTCAGTCTGCGCTGCAGTTCGTCACTTGCAATCGGACTCAGTATTCCTGGGTTTGGGGAGTGAGAACACCCAAGGTTCGCGGTGACTGCTGGAAAGTGCACCTATGTGGGTGTCCGATTGGCCCCACAGTGTGGGATGAGAATGTATTCATAAATCTCTGATTGGCCCCACAGTGAGGGAGGAGGTTTTACCTGCTGTACTCTTGATGAGGGGTGGGGATCTCCGGTTCAAAGAGAATCGGATTTTTTTGTACCCGGTTTACGCGGGAAGTAAATCATCCGAATGGCACGAAAACCGGGATCCAGGGGGAGGCGTTGTTATCCCGAGTCGGAGCATCATGGCGATCACAGAGCCTCTGATATAATGTGGCCAGTGAATGTGGCATGGCATTGGCGATTCGAGACTGTTTCAAAGTGCAAGTCTAGTTGTTATAAAACAGCGCTAGGATCGTGGAACTAAAAAGTACTGATATTACTGAGAGTATGGTTATTAATTATAGAGCCGATATTACGGACATGTTTTGATTACAGAGCAGATATTAATGACAATATCTGTCCTGGTTATACAGCTGATAATAATTAACGTATCTGTATTGATAATAAAGATGATATTACTGACAGTATCTGTACTCATTTTAGAGCTGACATTAATGCCGGTATCTGTACTGATCATAGCGCTGATTACTGCCATTATCTGTACTGATCATAGAGCTTTTATTTCTGACAATCTCTTTATTGATAGTGGAGCTGGTATTAGTAACAGTACCTGTACAGATTATAGAGCAGATATTATTGACATTATCCGCATTGATTATAGAGCTGGTATTGCTAGCAGTACATGTATTGATTGCAGGCTGATGCACCTGGCAGTGTCCGTAATGAGCTTAGAGCTGATATTACTGAAATTATCTGTATTGATTGTGGAGCTGCTCTTGATGACAGTATCTGTACTGATTATAGAGCTGCTTTTACAGACTGTATCTGTACTGATTATAGAGCTGACATTACTGACAGTATCTGTATTGATTACAGATCTGACATTACTGAGAGTATCTGTATTGATTGTAGATCTGACATTACTGAGAGTATCTGTATTGATTATCGATCTGACATTACTGAGAGTATCTGTATTGAATATGGAGCTGATATTACCTGTATTGATTATAGAGTTGATATTACTGACAGTATCTGTACTGATTATAGAGCTGATATTACTGACAGTATCTGTACTGTTTATAGAGCTGACATCACTGACAGTATCTGTATTGATTATAGATCTGACATCACTGAGAGTATCTGTATTGATTATGGAGCTGATATTACTGATAGTATCTGTACTGATTATCGAGTTCATATCACTGACAGTATCTGTATTGATTATAGATCTGACATTACTGAGAGTATTTGTATTGAATATGGAGCTGATATTACCTGTATTGATTATAGAGTTGATATTACAGACAGTATCTGTATTGATTATAGAGCTGATATTACTGACAGTATCTGTACTGATTATAGAGCTGACATTACTGACAGTATCTGTATTGATTATAGATCTGACATCACTGAGAGTATCTGTATTGATTATAGAGCTGATATTACTGATAGTATCTTTACTGATTATCGAGTTCATATCACTGACAGTATCTGTATTGATTATAGAGCTGATATTACTGACAGTATCTGTACTGATTATAGAGATGATATTACTGACAGTATCTGCATTGATTATGGAGCTGATATTACTGACAGTGTCTGTATTGATTATAGAGCTGATATTACTGACCGTATCTGTACTGATTATAGAGATGATATTACTGACAGTATCAGTACTGATCATGGAGTTGATATTACTGACAGTGTCTGTATTGATTATAGAGTTGATATTACTGACAGTGTATGTATTGATTATAGAGCTGATATTACTGACAGTATCTGTACTGATTATAGAGTTGATATTACTGACAGTATCTGCATTGATTATGGAGCTGATATTACTGACAGTGTCTGTATTGATTATAGAGCTGATATTACTGACAGTATCTGTACTGATTATAGAGCTGATATTACTGACAGTATCTGTACTGATTATAGAGATGATGTTACTGAGAGTATCTGTACTGATTACAGAGATGATACTACCGACAGTATAAGTTTTGATTATGGAGCTTATACTTCTGAGATTAGCTGTATTGATCATAGAGCTGATATTACTGACTGTACCTGTGCTCAATATAGCGCTGATATTACTGACTGTATCCCTGCTCAATATAGGGCTTTTATTACTGACAGTATCCCTGCTCATTTAAGTGCTGTTAATTCTGACACTGTTTGTTGATGAAAGAGCTGGTGTAATAAAAATATTCATTGAATGACAAAGAATTTTACAGATCTGGAACAGCCGACTTGGCCCAACAGGTCTTTGTCTGGATTTATGCTCGACACGAGCATTCTCCACACTATTTCTTCGCATCCTATCAACTTATCTTTCTATTTCTGCCCCTCGCGTGTATTTATCCACCTTCCCCTTAAATGCATCTGCACTTTTCGCCTCAACCATTCCACGTGGTAGCGAGTTGCACATTCTAACCACTCTCTGGGTAAGATGTCTCTCCTGATTTTGTACTTGGTTTCATTAGTAACTATCTAATATTCATGGCCTCCAGTTTTGGACCGCCCTCAAGGGGTAACATCCTCTCTTGGTCCAACCTATGGAATCCATTTGGAATATAAAGACGTCTATCAGGTCATCTTTCAGTCTTCTCCTTAATAGAGAACAGAGCCACAGCCTGTTAAGTCTTTCCTGATATTGCTGGTAAATAATGCATTGAACAAGTGACTCCAGGAATTAAAAGAAAGTGGTGGCAGGAAGGAACACCCAGGCCATAAACTTCTCCCCTAGGACCGGATTAATGCCGGCAATGTCGGCACAATCCAGAGCACGGTAGAAGGGGTACTTAAAGCTGCACCAATAAAATACCCGGACCCGGCAGGCTGTGTTTGTGCATTGCTGCGGTTAAAGCAGATCAGTTAGAAGGACTGCACTGTCAAACTCTCATATTAAATAACAACCTTCTGTGCAAGTGATGTCTTGGCCTGCCAGGTGGGTGCGGGAAAACTGCTGGGACTCGCCCGGCAGAGGCGGAGACTCCGAAACGGCGCCAGGGAGTGCGATGTTCTGAACTGTCTCACTGTTTATCGACTGAACAACAAGATTCTTATGATAGCGTGGGTTTGGGTGGGGGGTGAATTGCGATCCAGAATCCTGGACACATCAGGTCAGCATCTCGGCAGAAACAAAAAGCATCAATTTCAGGACCTTAGTATTTAAAATCTACAGATACAGAATCTCTTGTACTGAACTATTAACCGTCCCCGAAATAAAATCGCAGGTTGGTTTCAGGGTTTCACTGTTTAATTCTGACTGGACACAGGGTGGAACAATGGGTGTGTTTACTAAAGTATATTTAACAAAGTTTACCTTCGATTCCCTTGCACGGATTATCTGATCTTTACTCCCCCGGAATTCTGCGAATTGCAGAACGGATGGAGCTCAACCTGAAATAAAAACAGCCAATCAGAGCGAACTTGGTTCGCGAACAGTGCAGACACATCCCTCCGAGGGGCAAAGGAAGGGCACCCAAATCTGAAGCTCACTGGATGACGAAAGAGATAGAGATTAAAATTAAACCGAAAACTGAGGCTAATGACGATTATAAGGTACATAATACATTAGAGAATCAGGCTGAATACAGAAAGAACAGAGGAGATCTAACAAAAAGGGAATAAGAGGGGCAACAGAGAGATTCAACAGTAACTTTCAAAGGGAAATTGGATAAAACCTGACTGGAAAAAAATGGGGAAAGAAGGGGGAAATGGGACTAATTGGACTAATTGGACAGCTCTTTCTAAGATCCGGCACTGGGACGTTGGGCCGAATGGACTCCTCCTTTATAGTACCTGCTATGATATTAGGATACGACCATTTAAGGGGAATGTACAAATCCTCCAGTGCTGAAGTCATTGTGCAGAAACTCTGGTTAACCTTCACATTCACCAAATGCCTGAATTCACAATCCAGCACATGTTTAAGTATAGGAACATAGAAACAGGAGTAGGCCATTCGGTCCATCGAATGTGTTCTCCCATTTAATTAGATCATGGCTGCTCTGTACCTGAATTATATTTACCTGTCCTCGATCCATTTTGCTTGATACCTTTACCGAAAAAAATCTGCCGCAATCATTCTTCAAAATTTCATTTGACCCAGAATCTACAACCTATTGGAGGAGGGCATTCCGCATGTCCAGTAAACTTTGTGTTAAAAAGGGCGTCCAGGTTTCACTCCTGAACGGCCCAGCGCTAATTTTAGTATTGTGCCCCATTGTCCTGGACTCCTCCATCAGAGGAAATGCCTTCTCTATATCTAATGAGTGTGATGTATTATATTTTGGTAGGTAAAATAAGGGGCCACATACTGCTTGCTTAATAAGTGTCTAAATAGGGTCGAGGAGCAGAGGGTTCTGGGGGTACAGATACAGAAATCACTAATAGGTTAATAAGGCAATAAAAAAAAACAAATCAAGCACTGAGGTTCTTTCCAGATGGATAGAATTGTAAAGCAGAGAAGTTATGTTAAAGTTGTATAAAACCTTGGTTAGGCCACACTTAGATTACTGTGTACAGTTCTGGTCTCCATATTAAAGAAAAGATATAGAGGCACTGGAGAAGGTGCAAAAAGGATTTAGAATAGAATCATAGAAGTTTACAACATGGAAACAGGCCCTTCGGCCCAACATGTCCATGTCGCCCAGTTTATACCACTAAGCTAGTCCCAATTGCCTACACTTGGCCCATATCCCTCTATACCCATCTTACCCATGTAACTGTCCAAATGCTTTTTAAAAGACAAAATTGCACCCGCCTCTACTACTGCCTCTGGCAGCTCGTTCCAGACACTCACCACCCTTTGAGTGAAAAAATTGCCCCTCTGGACCCTTTTGTATCTCTCCCCTCTCACCTAAAATCTATGTGCCCTCGTTAGAGACTCCCCTACCTTTGGGAAAAGATTTTGACTATCTATCTTATCTATGCCCCTCATTATTTTATAGACTTGCATAAGATCACCCCTCAACCTCCTACTCTCCAGGGAAAAAAGTCCCAGTCTATCTAACCTCTCCCTATAAGTCAAACCATCAAGTCCCGGCAGCATCCTAGTAAATATTTTCTGCACTCTTTCTAGTTTAATAATATCCTTTCTATAATAGGGTGACCAGAACTGTACACAGTATTCCAAGTGTGGCCTAACTAATGTCTTGTACAACTTCAACAAGACATCCCAACTTCTGTATTCAATGTTCTGACCAATGAAACCAAGCAAGCTGAATGCCTTCTTCACCACCCTATCCACCTGTGACTCCACTTTCAAGGAGCTATGAACCTGTACTCCTAGATCTTTTTGTTCTTTCCCTCTCCCCAACGCCCTACCATTAACGGAGTAGGTCCTGGCCCGATTTGATCTCCCAAAATGCATCACCTCACATTTATCTAAATTAAACTCCATCTGCCATTCATCGGCCCACTGGCCCAATTTATCAAGATCCCGTTGCAATCCTAGATAACCTTCTTCACTGTCCACGATGCCACCAATCTTGGTGTCATCTGCAAACTTACTAACCATGCCTCCTAAATTCTCATCCAAATCATTAATATAAATAACAAATAACAGCGGACCCAGCACCGATCCCTGAGGCACACCGCTGGTCACAGGCCTCCAATTTGAAAAACAACCCTCTACACCCACCCTCTGTCTTCTGTCGTCAAGCCAATGTTGTATCCAATTGGCTACCTCACCTTGGATCCCGTGAGATTTAACCTTGTGTAACAACCTACCATGCGGTACCTTGTCAAAGGCTTTGCTAAAGTCCATGTAGACCACGTCAACTGCACAGCCCTCATCTATCTTCTTGGTTACCCCTTCAAAAAACTCAATCAAATTCGTGAGACATGATTTTCCTCTCACAAAACCATGCTGACTGTTCCTAATCAGTCCCTGCCTCTCCAAATGCCGGTAGATCCTGTATCTCAGAATACCCTCTAACAACTTACCCACTACAGATGTCAGGCTCACCGGTCTGTAGTTCCCAGGCTTTTCCCTGCCGCCCTTCTTAAACAAAGGCACAACATTTGCTACCCTCCAATCTTCAGGCACCTCACCTGTAGCGGTGGATGATTCAAATATCTCTGCTAGGGGACCCGCAATTTCCTCCCTAACCTCCCATAACGTCCTGGGATACATTTCATCAGGTCCAGGAGATTTATCCACCTTGATGCGCGTTAAGACTACCAGCACCTCCCTCTCTGTAATATGTACACTCCTCAAGACATCACTATTTATTTCCCCAAGTTCCCTAACATCCATGCCTTTCTCAACCGTAAATACCGATGCGAAATATTCATTTAGGATCTCACCCAGCTCTTGTGGTTCCGCACATAGATGACCTTGTTGCTCCTTCAGAGGCCCTACTTTCTCCCGAGTTACTCTTTTGCCCTTTATGTATTTGTAGAAGCTCTTTGGATTCACCTTTGCCTTATCTGCCAAAGCAATCTCATGTCCCCTTTTTGCCCTCCTGATTTCTCTCTTCACTCTACTCCGGCAATCTCTATACTCTTCAAGGGATCCACTTGATCCCAGCTTCCTATGCATGTCATATGCCTCCTTCTTCTTTCTGACTTGAGCCTCAATCTCCCGAGTCATCCAAGGTTCCCTACTTCTACCAGCCTTGCCCTTTACTTTATAAGGAATGTGCTTACCCTGAACCCTGGTTAACACATTTTTGAAGGACTCCCACTTACCAGACGTCCCTTTGCCTGCCAACAGACTCTCCCAATCAACTTCTGAAAGTTCCTTTCTAACACCATCAAAATTGGCCTTTCCCCAATTTAGAATTTTAACTTTTGGGCCAGACCTATCCTTCTCCATAGCAATCTTAAAACTAATGGAATTATGATCACTGGTCCCAAAGTGATCCCTCACTAACACTTCTGTCACCCGCCCTTCCTTATTTCCCAAGAGGAGGTCAAGTTTTGCCCCCTCTCTAGTCGGGCCATCCACATACTGAATGAGAAATTCCTCTTGAATACACTCAACAAATTTCTCTCCATCCAAGCCCCTAATGCTATGGCTGTCCCAGTCAATGTTGGGAAAGTTGAAGTCCCCTACTATTACCACCCTATATTTCTTGCAGCTGTCTGTCATCTCCTTACATATTTGCTCCTCAATTTCCCGTTGACTATTTGGGGGTCTGTAGTACAATCCTATCAACGTGATCTCTCCCTTCTTATTTGTCAGTTCTACCCATATCGACTCCGTGGGCGAACCCTCGGATATATCCTCTCTCACTACTGCCGTGATGTTCTCCCTAATCAAGAACGCAACTCCCCCTCCTCTCTTACCTCCTGCTCTATCTTTCCTATAGCATCTGTACCCTGGAATATTTAGCTGCCAGTCCTGCCCCTCCCTTAGCCATGTTTCAGTAATAGCTATAACATCCCAGTCCCATGTACCCATCCATGCCCTGAGTTCATCTGCCTTGCCCATCAGACTTCTTGCATTAAAATAAATGCAGTTTAATCTAGACTTCCCTTGGTCTTTGCCGTGCTTTCTCAGATCATTTGTCCGGTCATGTTTTGTACACTCTCCCTTACTGCCTTTTGTTTCTGTCACCACTTTACCAGGATGATACGTGAACTGAGAGGTTATACCTATTAGGAAATATTGATCAACATGGAGCTCTTTTCTCTGGAAAAGGGAAGATAGAGGGGTGGCCTGATAGAGGTCTTTCAGATCATCAAAATTGCGGGTGAAACCAGAACTAGGGGCCATAAATATAAGATAGTCACCACTAAATCCAATAGGGAATTCAGCAGGAACGTCTTTACCCAGAGAGTAGTTAGACTATGGAACTCACAACCACAAGGAGTCATTGAGGCAAGTCGCCTCGATGAGTGTAACGGAAGCTTGATAAACATCCGAGTGAGAAATGATATGGTGGTAGGAGTAGATGAATTAAGGAGGGAGGAGTCTCGTGTGGATTATGGTCTGTTGGGCCGAATGGAGTGTTTCAATGCCGTACGTTCGATGTAATTCTGTGCAATTCTCTATTGAATCGTTTTATCAATTTATAATTCTCAATTAACGCACCCAGAGTCCATGCAAACCTATCATTTACCAACACTGTCCACGTAACATTTCACTTAATGAGATATCAACCCACAATTAACCCACACTGTCCATTAAACAATGTATTTAATGATATATAAACCCACCATTTAAGCACAATGTCCATTTAACGGTGTAGTTAATGATACATAAACCCACCATTTAACCACACTGTCCGTTTAACAGTGTATTTAATGTTACATAAACCCACCATTTACCAGACTGTTCATTTAACAGTGCATTTAATGTTACAGAAACCCACCATTTACCACACTGTCCATTTAACAGTGTATTTAATGAGAAATAAACCACCATTTACTCACATTGTCCTTGTAACTTTGTATTTGATGATATATAAAACCATCATTTATACACACTGTCTCTTTAACAGTGTATTTAATGATATATAAACCCACCATTTACCCACACTGTCCATTTAACAGTTTATGTAATTATCACCACAATCTGTCCCTGTGATTGATCACAACAATCCGCCCCTCGGAATTATCACCACAACCTATCCCTGGGATTGATCACAACAATCCGCCCCTCGGAATTATCACCACAATCTGTCCCTGGGATTGATTTCAACAATCCGTCCCTCGGAATTATCACCACAATCTGTCCCTGGGATTGATCACAACAATCCGTTCATCGGAATTATCACCACAATCTGTCTCAGGGATTGATCACAACAATCTGTCCCTCGGAATTATCACCACAATTTGTCCTCAAACACTTTCTCTCTTCGGACCTCTGAAAATGAGTGAAATTCAATCCTTATACCGATCACAGCACAGAAATTGTCCTTTCCGGATTTAACAATTTAACTGCTGTATCTGCAGAATATTTACTATGATAAATGTAACTGTGGAAAGACAGTGCTCATTCCACAAGTGACTGAGGTGAATGATACTCAGCGACAGCTGAATTCGGCGGTTAAATGGTTAATGTCCTCACTTACAGAAACAGCCTCTCCTCAGCTCAGTGACGAAACACTGGCTTTTGGCCCCAGGTTTGAAAGCGCAAACATCAGAAAATCGATGGGACTTTGAGCAAACAATGTCCCTGATGCAAATGTAACAATTTATTTCTAACCAAGTATCATTTTTTTACTGAACCTCCCTGGAACAAGAAGTGAAGAAGTAAAATTTATAACTGACTTTGTTCGCAATTGGCAGCGAATTGTCAAACCGGTTCGATGAGATTCCAGCAGTAAGGACGCTCCCTGTTCTGAAACAAATGAGGAATGTTTGTGTTGAAATCCATCCTGATGTCTGGCAGCAGCTTTCACAGAAGGCGGAGCTCTGAATCTCACATAACAAGGATCAGATCAAATTCACAAGTTGTGAACTGCTAAAATAAAGCAAGGAATTTGTACTCGATTGGTTACAATGAAATAACAAGGATATAATTTGCAAAATCTACACGGACATTGAGAGACGGAAAATCCTCGCGGGATCAAGGTCAGGTTCATGTTGTGTCAATTTGTTTTATTAATTAACTTTTTCTGCCCCTTCCTCCTTTCTAAAGCCGATTTCCCGCGGTCTGATATGTTCCCCGGCGATTGGAGCTCTTTATTGCTCGCGGATGGAACAATTCACTAATTGTTCGCTGAGACACGAACTGAAGGCCGGCTAGTTTACACCGGGAATTTCAGGGCTTATCCCTTCATGGGCCCCACCAATCTGCGCACAGACACATTTTAAAGCGGTTACAGGACAGAAAGCAGGAACACGAACTCTGGAGATTTACACAACCGTAGTCCAGCGGTGCCTCCTCCCCAACTTAGAAATTGATATTCAGTAAACAGGGGTGGGAACCTGACCTTTTTCACCCTAAATGCATTTATTTGTAACTGTGACACTGGCTTTTTTTGCTCACTGAATCGTTGTCTGCACGGTACACTTTTATTTAACTGACGAAAGACTGATGGAACATACAGTTCAACTTAGTAAAGGTTTAACACAGTCGCAATGGCCGATCATCGCGCTCTACCAGGCACCTGGAAAATCAGCCTATAACAACTACGAACAGGTCGGAGGTTCCATCACCAATCTTTATATAAAAAGTAACTGCTGAAATTACCAACAGGTCGGAGGTTCCATCACTAATCTTTAGATATCAAGTAACGTCAGAATTACAAACACGTAGCAGTGTCCTTCAATAATCTTTACATGAAAAGTAACTACTGAACTAGAAACAGGTTGGAGGGTGCATCACTAATCTTTATTTAAAAAGTAACTACTGATATTACAAACGTGCAGGAGGGTCCATCACTAATCTTTATTTAAAAAGTAACTACAGTAATTACCAACATGTAGGAGGGTCCATTACTAATCTTAATGTAAAAATAACTACTGAATTACCAACAGGTAGAATGGTCCATCACTAATCTTCAGATAAAAAGTAACTACTGAAATTACCAACAGGTAGGAGGGTCCATCACTAATATTTATATAAAAAAGTAACCATTCAAATTACCAACAGCTTTGAGGGCCCGATCTCTAGTCTTTATATATAAAAGCAAGTAACTGCTCAAATGAATCTTGTGTTTGATTACACTAATGTAATTAGTGTAGGTGTAAATTTAAGTTTTTGTTGCTGTTGTCCGTTTATTGCACTAGTGTGAGCGTGACTGAAACAACAGATAACTGCACCTTACAAGGTTTCAATCTTGGTTGTACATTTATGGTAGAGAATAACTTCAACTACAGTTTGCATACATTTCCTGACCGACATAAACCGCTTTTACATTCAAACAGTGTTGAAAGGAAAGCACCGGGACTGATAGTTTGATTGGTTGCTCTTGCATTTGCGCACACATACAGCAAGGCGCACACACAATGGAGAATTATGATTATAAAACAGCCGTCAAATCTTCAACTTATATATTTGTGGTGTTTTCTGAGATTGTGCGACCCCTAAAGATAACGCAAAGATAAATGTGCAGCATCTGTTTAAAGTTTCACGATTCATAATATGATACATTAGTGTTGATATTATTGAACGGAAATTCCTCACCTCCCACAGTGCTCATAAGTCAGGTGCTGATACCATGAGAGATATGGTAAATATATTCAAATAGAAGCACCAACCAAAACACATCTCCATGAACACACGGACAATGTCACTGTCCATAGAGAGCAGAAAAATCACACCCAGCTCCATACTTTGTATGTAGATAGATATCAGGTTCATGAAATACCGGAATTTCATATCAAAACTCAACAAATTAAAAATATTGAACACAAATCTGTGAATAAAATAATACAACAGCGCCAGACTGGGTAACACCGAGTGAAGGGTCATTTAATTCATCACCTCGCTCCATATTGCCCTCCAGAATATTCACTACCTCAGGAATAATCTGGTGCTGGCCTGCACGGTGAGTAAACCTGACCAATTGGTGCTCCCAGTGCA
Organism: Heptranchias perlo; assembly: GCF_035084215.1. Classification (NCBI taxonomy): domain Eukaryota; kingdom Metazoa; phylum Chordata; class Chondrichthyes; order Hexanchiformes; family Hexanchidae; genus Heptranchias; species Heptranchias perlo. The sequence continues at coordinate 5,569,543 of NW_027139453.1, read as the reverse complement.
GAATCTCGGCCGGCTACAACTGGGTCGTGAAGATCAGTGGGTCTCATTGGGTTTCACTGGGCAGCTGTCTTTGCCGCACCTCATGTGGAGAGTTGATCCTTGCAGTCGGGAAATGCTCGATTCCAGAGCGAACAGCTGTTGTACTGATGGGGGAGGAGGGACTTGATATCGCGACAAGGCGGCGTTTTATCCTTCTCATTTCAATATTTCACTCTAACCCTTCTATTAATATATTTATTACAGAGCATCAGAATCTTGGAACGCCTGTCACCTCCATGGCTGAAAGTCCAAACAGGGGAGAAGACCCAACATCATCAACAAGAATGAGAATGGACACCGGTAGGTTCAGAACAACCTTTAAATTATCAATTGTGTCCGGATAAAGGGTCCAGCTCACGAACAAGAACCTGCAGCTCACACAAGAAGAGAAAACCGAGCAGATACTTTGTGGATAGAGAGAAGTGAGTGAACAACTCGTGGGGCAGTGCAGTCACAGGTAGAGGGACATCAGTACTGGAACTGTCCGGGAGATAACTGGTGTTGGGGACTGCAAGGTGGATAGAGACAGTGACTCAGGCTGGCCTTCCTGATTAATAATGTGACACCAGGGATTAGGGGGACACCCCGAGTGGGGCAGGTGTGACAGGCAGGTTTGGCACAGGAATAGGGGCGCGATAGTGTTACGAGATTCTATAGTCAGGCGAGTAAACAGACTGTTCTGCAGCCCTGAGCAGGTCTCAATTGGTAAGTTGCCTTCCTGGTGTCAGAGCGAAGAACTTCCTGGAACAGGTGGGACGCTCTCTGGGTAGGAAAGGAGAGAGGAAAATAGTCATGGCCGGAACCAATAGCAAGGACAGAGCTTAATTCATACAGGGAATATTAACATTTGAGCTGTGGACTGAACAACTAGGCCTTAAGGTGATGATCTCTGGATTGTTTTGCGCTGGGCTGCTTAAGGAGGACAATATGAGGCAGGTCAATGTGCGGCTGCAGGGCTGGAGCAGGAGGGAATGGTTCATGTTCTGGGAGACTAGGGTGAGTTCAGGGCGAAGGGAAGGAACGGTTACGAACTGAACCGACAAACAACAATAGTTTGACAGACTGGGTATTTTGAGCAGTGGGAGGGTTTCACCTGATAGGACTGGAGGGTGTGAAATATCCGGATCTGAGACTAGAGAGTGGAAATAATAAAACTGTTGGAGCAGGAACAGACGATTTATGAAATTGTGAAAAGTTATTAGCTGGAAAAAGGGAGGAGGTTTTGAAGTAGTGACAGAAGAAGTAACCTAATATTAAAAGCGAACAAAAGCGATAACGGGTCCACAGTCCAATGAATTGGAGTTCAGATTGTGTGTTATTTCTGTGAATCTACAAATCATTCCAAACAAGTTTGGAAAGTCAGAATCATGAGAGATGTGATCTCGTATCGAGAAGACTGGGCTGTGATGGGTGAGGTTTTGGGGAGAAACAAAATATTTCCTTTAGTTTCTAAAAGTGATGGCAGATGTGAAATTGTTGTTGTAACAGTGGAGCATGTGGGACCATATTTCGAGATAACTGTGGAGAAGGATTTGGATCTGAATTTAATAGCCGAGGTGGATAAGTCACTGAACTCAGAGATAACGCACACGAGGCTGGTAAAGGAAGTCAGAGAGGAGATAGGAGGGAATTTGATCACAATTCAGAAAAATCTATCCATCTCCGCCTTGAATATATTCAATGACTCATCATCCACAGCCCTCTGGGGTAGAAAGGTCCAATGATTCAAAACACTCAGCGTGAGCAAATTCCTCCTAATCTCAGTCTTGAATGGCAGACCCCATATCCTGAGACTATGCCCCTAGTTCGAGAATCTGCATTTAGGGGAAACAATTTCTCAGCATCTACCCTGTCAAGCCCCTCATAATCTTATATGTTTCAATTAGATCACTATCATTCTTCTAAACTCCAGAGGGTACAGCCCCAATCTGCTCAATCTCTCCTCATAGGACAACCCTCTCATCCCAGGAATTAATCTAATGAACCTTCCTTGCACCGCCTCCAAGGCAAGTATACCCTTCCTTAGATAAGAAGAGCAAAACTGGACGCAATACTTCAGTTGAGGTCTCACTAAAGCCGTGTACAGCTGTAGTAATTCTTCCCTCCTCTTGTACTCGAACCTCCTTGCAATAAAGGCCAACATGCCATTTGCTTTCCGAATTACCTGCTGTACCCGCATTCTACATGTTTGTGTTTCTTGTACAAGGACACCCAAGTCTCTGTGAACACCAACATTTAATAGTCTCCCACCATTTAAAAAATATACTGTTTTCCATTCTTCCTACCAAAGTGAATAACCTCACATTTCCTCACATTATGCCACAACTGACACGGTCTTGTCCACTCACTTAATCTGTCTGTATTATTTTGCAGACTCTTCGTGTCCTCACAATTACTTTCCAAACCTAGCTTTGCATCGTCAGCGAACTTGGACACATTACACTGACCCTTCACCTAATTCATCTATATAGATTGTAAATCGCTGAGGCCCAAGCACTGACCCCTGCGACACCCCACCAGTTACAGCATGCCAACCTGAGAATGACCCGTTTATCCCTGTTTTCTGTTTCTTTCCTTTAACCAATCTCGGACCATTCTGATTCTGTTTAAAAGAGGTGTGCTGTCAATCTCGGGTCATGATGTGTCCGTTTAAAAGGGATGTATTGTCAGTCCCGGATCACTCTGTCTCCATTTGAAATCAATCGAATGTCAGTCCCGGATCATTCTATGTCTATTTTGAAGGGGTGTGCTGTCAGTCCCGGATCATTCTGTGCCTGTTTAAAAGGAATGTGCTGTCAGTCCCGGATGATTCTCTGTCAGTTTGAAAGGAATGCGATGTAAGTCCCAGATCATTCTGTGCCTGTTTGAACGGAATGTGCTGTCAGTCCCGGATCATTCTCTGTCTGTTTAAAAGGGATGCAACGTGAGTCCCAGATCATTCTGTGCCTGTTTAAAAGTGATATGCTGTCAGTCCCGGATCATTCTGTCTCTGTTTGAAAGGGATGTGCTGTCAGTCCCAGATCATTCTGTCTCTGTTTAAAAGCGATGTGCTCTCAGTCCTTGATCATTTTGCCCGATTCTCTGTCCCACCCTATTCACGGGCCGCGCTCCAGGTTTTAAGCGCGAGCTGAGCGAGCGTTGTCTCCCATAGTGACGTCAGAGGTTCAGCGACAGGTTCAAGAGACTCAGTCACCCACAAGCACTGATTCTGCAGGATATCCGGGGCTGAATGTTTCCTAATGGGGCATTGGGTTAATGTACAGACTGGAAGTTTCCAGGGTCGGACTCAGTCAGGGCTGAATTGGGACACTTGGTCAATGTGCATACATGAAGGGCTCAGTGTGGGGCTCAGTCTGGGCTTCAGTGAGACACTGGATGAATGTACAGACAGGAAGGGCCCAGGGCCGTGCTCAGTCTGGGCTGCAGTCGGACACGAAGTAAATGCACAGAGAGGAAGGTCCCAGGGTGGGTGTCAGTCTGGGCTGCAGTGGGACACTGGGTAAATGTATAGACAGGAAGGCTCAAGGCGGCGCTCAGTCTGCGCTGCAGTGAGACACCTGGTAAATGTATAGAGAGGAAGAGTCCAGGGTGGGTCTCAGTCTGGGCTGCAATGAGACGCTGAAAATCGGACTCAGTGTTCCTGGGTTTGGGGAATGATAACACCCAGGGTTCCCGGTGACTGCGGGAAAGTGCACCTGTGTGGGTCTCGGATTGGCCTCTCATTGTGGGATGAGAATGTATTCATAAATCTCTGATTGCCCCCAGTGAGGGAAGAGGTTTAACCCGCTGTACTCTTTATGAGGAGTGGGGATCTGGGGTTCAAAGGGATTGGATTATTCATACCCGGATTATGTGGGAAATAGACCACCGAATGGCACAAAAACCGGGGTTGGGGGGGAGGCGTTGTTATGCCGAGTCAGAGCATCAGAGCGACCACAGAGTCCCTGATATAATGTGGCGAGTGAATGTGGAATGGTATTGCCGATTTGGGACTGTTTCAAAGTGCATTTCTCGTGGTTATAAAACAGCGCTAGGATCGTGAGTTCAAATCTCAGCATGGCACCTGTGAAACTATAAAGTGCTGACATTACTGACTGTAACGTTATTAATTCTAGAGCCGATATTACGGACATGTGTTGTTTATAGAGCAGGTATTAATGACAGTATCTGTACTGATAATAGAGCTGATATTAATTAAAGTATATGTACTGATTATGAAGATGATATTACTGACAGTATCTAAACTCATTTTAGAGCTGATCTTAATGACAGTATCTGTACTCATTATAGAGATGATATTTATGACAGTCCCTCTATTGATAATGGAGCTGATATTGTTGACAGTATCTGCATTGATTTTGGAGCAGATATTACTTACAGTATCTGCATTGATTATAGATATGTTATTGCTGACAGTACATTTATTGATTATAGACTGATGTAACTGACAGTGTCCGTAATGAGTTTAGATCTAATATTACTGACATTATCTGTACTGCTTATGGAGCTCCAATTGCTGACAGTATCTGTACTGATTATACAGTTGATATTACTGAACGTATCTGTACTGATTATAGAATTGATATTACTGACAGTACTTGCATTTATTATAGAGCTGATGTAACTGATATTATCTGCACTGATTTTATAGAGCTTTATGTTGAGAGTATTTGCGACGCTAAAAGGGCTGTTATACTGACCGTGTCTGTTTTGATTATAGAGCTGATATTACTGACAGCATCTATTCTAATATGGCGGTGTTCTTACTGACTGCATCTCTGCTCAATATAGCCCTGTTATTTATGACAGTATCTCAATTCTATACACCCCTGTTATTACTAACAGTATCCCTGCTCGATGTAGCCCTGTTATTATTGACAGTATCCCTGCTCGATATAGCCCTGTTATTACTGACAGCATCCCTGCTCAATATAGCCCTGTTATTACTGACAGTATCCCTGCTCGATATAGGCCTGTTATTAATGACAATATCCCTACTCAATTTAGCCCTGTTATTACTGACATTATCCCGACTCAACATAGCCCTGTTATTACTGACAGTATCCCTGCTCAAGAGAGCCCTGTTATTACTGACAGTATTGCTGCTCAATATAGGCCTGCTATTACAACAGTATTCCTGCACAATATAGCCCTGATATTACTGACATTATCCCTGCTGAATATAGCCATGTAATTACTGACAGTATCTCTGCTCGATATAGCCATCTTATTACTGAGAGTATCCCTGCTCAATATAGGGCTGTTATTACTGACAGTATCCGTACACAATATAGCCCTGTTATTAATGACAACATCCCTGCTCAATATAGAACATTTTCCACATCGTTCACCTGACGAAGGAGGAAGCCTCCGAAAGCTTGTGGAATTTAAAATAAATTTGTTGGACTATAACTTGGTGTTGTAAAATTGTTTACAATATAGCCTTGTTATTACTGACCGTATCCGTACACAATTTAGCCCTGTTATTACTGACAGTATCCCTGCTCAATATAGCCCTGTCATTACTGACAGTATCCCGACTCAGTATAGCCCTATTATTACTGACATTATCCCAACTCAACATATCGCTGTTATTATCGACAGTATCCTTGCTCAATATAGCGCTGTTATTACTGACATTATCCCCGATCAATATAGTGCTGATAATTCTGACACTATCTGTGTTGATGAAAGAGCTGGTGTAATCAATATTTTCATTGAATGACATCGAAATTGACAGCAAAGGAAGAGTCTATTTGGCCCATCAGGTCTTTGCCTGCAGAGTGTGGGAGAACGCTCCACACGAGCGTTCTCCCACACCACTTCGTCGCAACCTATCAACTTATCTTTCCATTGCTAGCCCCCTCATGTATTTATCTGCCTTCCCCTTAAATGCATCTACTCCTTTCGCCTCAACCATTCCATGTGGTAGCGAACTGCACATTCTCACCACTCTCTCAGTAAGATGTCTCTCCTGAATTGCGTCTTGGTTTCATTAGTAACGATCTTATATTCATGGCCTTTGGTTTTGGACCACCCTGAAGGGGAAATATCCACTCGCGGTCCACCCTGTGGAACCCCTTCCGAATATGAAAGACATCTATCAGGTCATCTATCAACCTTCTTAATAGAGCAAAGTGCCACAGCCTGTTTAGTCTTTCCTGATATTGTTACATAAATAGTGCATGAAACAAGTGACGCCAGGAATGGAAGGAAAGTAATCCTAGGAAGGAACAGCCAGGCCACAATCTTCTCCCCAAGGAGCGGATTAATGCAGGCAATCAAGGCACAATCCAGAGCACGGTAGGAGGGGTACTCAAAACTGCACCAATAAAATGCCCGGAGCCGGGAGACTGTGTTTGTGCATTGCTGCGGGAGAATTGCTGGGACTCGCCCGGCAGAGGCGGAGACTGCGAAACGGCGCCAGAGAGTGCGATGATCTGACCTGTCACACTGTTTGTCGACTGAACAACCAGATTCTTATTATAGCATGGGTTTGTTTGAGGGATGAATTGCGATCCAGAATCACGGACACATCAGGTTAACATCTCGGCAGATACAAAAAGCATCAATTTCAGGACCTTAGTATTTAAAATCCACAGATACAGAATCTCTTGTACTGAACTTTTAACCGTCCACGAAAAAAAAATCGCAGGTTGGTTTTAGGGTTTCACTGTTTAATTCGGACTGGACACAGGGTGGAAGATTGGGTGTGTTTACTAAAGTATATTTAACAAAGTTTAGCTTCGATTCTCTTGCACCGATTATCTGATCTTTACTCCGCTGCAATTCTGCGAATTGCAGAACCGATGGAGCTCAGCCTGAAATAAAAACAGCCAGCCAGTGCCCACTTGGTTCGGGTACAGTGTAGACACCTCCCTACGAGGGGAGAAGGAAGGGAATCCAAAGCTAGAGCTCCCTGGATGTCTAAAGAGAGAGATATTAAAAGGAAAAAGAAAGTGGAGGCTTATGACGAATGTAAGGTTCATAATAAAGTGGAGATCCAGGCTGAATACAGAAAGAACAGAGGAGATCTAAATAAAGGGGAATAAGAGGGGCAAAAAGAGAGATTCAGTAGTAACTTTCAAACGGGAATTGGATAAAAACTTGAAGGAAAAATTTACATGGCTTTTGGGAAGAGCCGGGAAAAGGGACTAATTGGATAGCTCTTTCAAAGAGCCAGAACAGGCATCATGGGCCGAATGGACTCCTGTGCTGTACCTACTATGATGCTACGATACAAACATGTAAAGGGAACGTACAATTCAGCCGTTGCTGAAGTCATTTTACAGAAACTCTAGTTAAACTTCACATTCGCCAAATCCCGGAATCGAGCACGTGTTTAAATATAGGAACATAGGAACAGGAGTAGGCCATTCAGCCCATCGAATCTGTTCTGCCATTTAATTAGATCATGGCCGCTCTGTACCTGAACTCTATTTACCTGCCCTTGATCCATTTCGCTTCATATCCTGAACTAAAAAAAAAATCTGCCGCAATCGACGGTGAAAATTTCAGTTGACCCAGAATCCACAACCTTTTGGAGGAGGGAATTCAACATTTCCGGTAAACGTTGTGTGAAAAAGTGGGTCCAAATTTCACTCCTGAACGGCCGAGAGCTAATTTTAAAATTGTGTCCCCTTGTTCTGGACTCCTCCATCAGAGGAAATGATTCCTCTGTACCTAATGAGTGTGAGGTATTACATTTTAGTATGAAAAATAAGGGGGTCACATAATGCTTGGAAAATAAGTGTCTAAATAGGGTGGATGAGCAGAAGGTTTTGGGGGTAAATCCAATAGGGAATTCAACAGAAATTACTTTACCCTGAGAGTGGTTGGAATGTGGAACTCACCAACACAAGGAATAATTGAGGCAACTCGCATAGATGCATTTAAGGGAAGCTAAATAAACACACGACGGATAAAGGAATAGAAGGAGATGGTGGTAGGGGTAGAAGAAGTTGGGTGGGGGGGTGGAGTCTCGTGTGTAGTATGGACAAGTTGGGCCGAATGGCCTGTTTCAATGCCATACGTTCCATGTAATTCTCCATTGAATCCTTTTATCATTTTAGAAATGTCAATTAACGCACCCAGGCTCCACGCAAACCCACCATTCACCTAAACTATACATTAAACACTGTATTTAATGATAAAAGAAACAAACATTTACCCGCATGGACGATTTAATGAGTATTTAATGTAAAAAATCCCAGCATTTACTCAATCTGCCCATTTAACACTGTATTTAATGTTAAATAAACAGACCATTTCCCCACACTGTCCATTTAATAGTGTATTTAATGATATATGAACCCACCATTTACTCACACTGTCCATTTAACAGTGTATTTAATGATATATAAACCAACCATTTACCCACACTGTCCATTTAACAGTGTATTTAAAGGTATATAAACCCACTATTTACCAACTCTGTCCATTTAACCGTGTATTTACTGATATATAAACGCACCATTGACACACACTGTCCATTTAAAAGTGATTTAATGATATATAAACCCTCAATTTATCAACAGTGTACATTTAACAGTGTATTTAAAGATATATGAACCCACAATTTACTAACACTGTCCTTTTAACAGTGTATTTAATGATATATGAACCCACCATTTAACCAGACTGTCCATTTAACAGTGTAATTAATGACATTTAAACCCACCAATAACACACACTGTCCATTTAAAGGTGTATTTAATGATATTTAAACCTACCATTTACGAAAACTGTCCATTTAACAGTGTATTTAATGATAATAAACCCACCATTTACCCACACTGTCCATTCAACAGTGTATTTAATGATATATAAACCCACCATTTATCCACACTGTCCATTTAACATTGTATTTAATGATATATAAACCCACCATTTACCCACACTGTCCATTTAACAGTGTATTTAATGATACATAAACCCAACATTACCCACACTGTCCATTTAACAGTGTATTTAATGACGTATGAACCCATCATTTACCTGCACTGTCCATCTAACAGAGTAGTTATTGATATTTAAACCCGTCATTTACACACACTGTCCATTTAACAGAGTATTTAATGATATATAAACCCATCATTTACCCCCACTATCCATTTATCAATCTATTTAATGATATATAAACCCATCATTTGTCCACACTGTTCATTTAACAGTGTATTTAATGATTTGAAAACCCATCATTTACCAACACTGTCCATTCCTCCAGCGATTGAGCTGATTGATGCTCAGTCATAGTTTAATTCGGCGGTTTAATGGTTAATGTCCTCACTTGCAGAAACAGGCTCTCCTCAGCTCAGTGACGAAACACTGGCTCTTGGCCGCAGGGTTGAAAGCGCCAACTTCAGAAAATCGATGGGACTCAAGTAAACAATGTCTCTGATGCAAATGTAGCAATTTATTTCTAAACAAGTATGTATTTTGCTGAAATTCCCAGGAACAAGACGAGAAAGAGGAAATTTAGAACCAACTTTGCGCACAATTGACTTGGCAGCGAATTGTGAACGTGGTTCGATGACATTCCACCAGAAAGGCCGCTCCCTGTTCTGAAACAAATGAGGAATATTTGTGTTGAAATCCATCCTGATGTCTGGCAGCAGCTTTCACAATGGGCGGAGCTCTGAATATCACATAACAAGGATCAGATCAAACTCCCAAGTTGTGAACTGCTAAAATAAAGCAAAGAACTTGGACTCGATTGGTTACATTGAAATAACAAGGATATAATTTACAAAATCTACACGGACATTGAGAGACAGAAAATCCATGCGGGATAAAGGTAAGCTTAATGTAGTGTCAATTTGTTTTATTAATTAACTTTTTCTGCCCCTTCCTCATTTCTAAAGCCGATTTCCCGCGGTCAGATCTGTTCGCCGGCGGACGGAGCTCTCTGTTCCTCGCGGATGGAACAATTCACTAATTGTTCGCTCAGACACTGACTGAAGGCCGGCTATTATACATTGGGATTTTCAGGGCTTATCCCTTCATGATGCCCACCAATCTGCCCCAGACGCAATTTAACGTGGTTATGGGAAAGAAAGCAGGAACACGGACTCTGGAGATTTGTACCATCCTCGTCCAGCGGTGCCTCCTCCCCATGTTAGAATTTGATATTTGGTAAACAGGGGTGGGAAACTGACCTTTCTCACTCTTCAAGCATTTATGTGTAACTGTAATACTTGCTCTTTTTACTCACTCAACCGTTTTGTGCCCGGTACATTTTTATTGAACTGATCAAAGACTGATCGAACACAGAGTTCAGCTCAGTAAAGGGTTAACTCTTTCCCAATGGCCGATTATCGCTCTCTGCCTGACACCTGGAAAATCAGCATACCAACAGGTATGAGGGTACAAGCACTAATCTTTCTATTTAAAGTAACTTCTGAAATTACTAACAGGGAGGAGGGTCCATCACTAATCTTTACATGAACATTTACAACTCAAATTACCAACAGGTCGGATGCTAAATCACTAATCTTTATATGAAAATGTAACCACTGAAATTACCAACGGGTTGAAGGGCCCATCGCTAATCTTTATATAAAAAGTAACTCCTGAAATTACCACCAGGTAGGAGGTTCCATCATTAATCTTTACATAAAAAGCAACTACTAAAATTTCGAGCAGGTAGGAGGTTCCATCACTAAACTTTAACTAAAAAAAAACCTACTGAAATTACCACAAGTTAGGATATATCATCTTTATAAAAAAGTAACAAGTGAAATTACAAAAAAGGAAGGAGGGTCCAGCAATAATCTTTATATAAAAAGTAACTACTAAAATTACGGACACGTCCGCGGGTCCATCACTAAAGCTTACAAAGAAAAGTAACCACTGAAATTACCAACAGGCAGATGGCCCCATCACTAATCTTTATATAAAAAGTAACAACTCAAATTACCAACCGAGAGGAGTGTCGATCACTAATCTTTACATAATAATTTACTATTGAAATTTCCACCCGGCAGGAGGGTGCATCACAAATCTTTATATCAAAAGTAACGACTGAAGTTACCAACAAAGAGGAGGGTCCATCACTTATGTTTACGTAAAAAGTAACCACTGAAATTACCACCAGGCAGGAGGGTCCATCACTAATCTTGATATAAAAGGAAACTACTGAAATTAACAACAGTCCGGAGGCGCGATCACTAATTTTATATAAGAAATAACGACTGAAATAATCAAAAGGTAGGAGGGTCCATCACTAATATTTACATGAGAATTAACGACTGAAATAATCAACACGAAGGAGGGTCCATCACTAATCTTTACATGAAAAGTAACTACAAAAATTATCAACAGGAAGAAGGGTCCAACACTAATATTTATATAAAAAAAGAATCGAGTGAAATTACCAACAGGTAGGATGGTCCATCACTAATCTTTATATAAAAAGTAACCACTGAAATTACCAGCGGGTATGAAGGTCCTATCACTTATCTTTACATAAAAAGCAACTGCTGAAATTACCAACAGGTAGGAGTGTCCATCACTAATCTTTACATAAAAAGTAACGACTGAAATTACCGACAGGCATGAGGCCCCATCACTAATTTAACAGAGAAAAAGTGACAACTCAAATTAGCAACAGGTATGAGGGTTCATCATAAATCTTTATTAAAAAAAAGTAACTGCTGAAACTACCAACAGGGAGGAGGGTACGTCACTTATGCTTACATAATAAGTAACTACTGTAATTACCACCAGTTAGGAAGGTCCATCACTAATCATTATATAAAAAGTAGTTACTGAAATTACCACCAGCTAGGAGGGTCCATCACTAATCTTTACAAACAAAACAACTGAAACTACCACCAGGTAGTAGTGTCCATCACTAATCTTTACACAAAAAGTAACGGCTGAAATTACCAAAAGGTAGGAGGAACCCATTACTAAACTTTATATAAAAAATAACTACTGAAATTACGACCAAGCAGGAGGCCCATCACTTAATTTTTATAAAAATGTTACGACTGAAATTACCAACAGGTCGGAGGGTCCATCATTAATCTTTACACAAAAAAGTAACTACTGAAATCACTACCAGGAAGTAGTGTCCATCATTAATCTTTATAAAAGATAACTAAATTACTGAATTTACCAACAGGCATGAGGCCGCATCACGAATCTTGATAAAAAAAAGTAAATCCTGAAATTACCAACAGGTCGGAGGGTCCATCACTCACCTTTACGTAAAAAAGTAACGACTAAAATTACCAACAAGCAGGAGGTCCCATCCATTATCCTCAACGAAAAAAATAACTACTGAAACTACCACCAGGTGGCAGTGTCCGTCAGAAATCTTTCCATGAAAGGAAACTACTGAATTTACCATCAGGGTTGAGAGTCCATTAGTAATCTTTTGTTCAAAAGTAACTACTTAAATTCACACCAGAGAGTCGGGTCCAACGCTATTTTTATATAAAAAGCATCTACTTAAATTACCACCATGTAGGAGGGTCCATCAATAATCTTTACAAAAAAAGATAAACTACTGAAATTAGCAAGAGGTTGGAGGGTCCATCACTAATCTTTATATAAGAAGTAACAAGTGAAATCACTAAAAGGCAGTGGGCCCCATCACTAATATTATATAAAAAGTAACAACTCAAATTACCAACAGGGAGGAGGGGCCATCATGTATCTTTATAGAAAAAGTAAATACTGAAATTACCACCAGGTAGGAGGGTCCATCACTGATGATAATACAAAAAGTAACCACTGAAATTACCAGTAATTATGAGGGTTCCATCACTAAGGGGAGGGTGAACAGCCAGTTGTCGTGGTGCATATAGGCACCAACGATATAGGTAAAAAACAGGATGAGGTCCTACAAGCTGAATTTAGGGAGTTAGGAGTTAAACTAAAGAGTAGGACCTCAAAGGTAGTAATCTCAGGATTGCTACCAGTGCCACTGGCTAGTCAGAGTAGGAATGACAGGATAGCTAGGATGAATACGTGGCTTGAGAGATGGTGCAAGAGGGAGGGATTCAAATTCCTGGGTCATTGGAACCGGTTCTGGGAGAGGTGGGACCAGTACAAATTGGACGGTCTGCATCTGGACAGGACTGGAAACAATGTCCCAGGGGGAGTGTTTGCTAGTGCTGTTGGGGAGGGTTTAAACTAATGTGGCAGGGGGATGGGAACCGATGCAGGATGTCAGTGGGAAATAAAGTGGTGACAGAAACAAAAGGCAGTAAAGGAGAGTGTACAAAACAGGTCTGAGAAAGCAGGGCAAAGACCAAGGGAAGTCTAGATTAAACTGCATTTATTTCAATGCAAGAAGTCTGATGGGCAAGGCAGATGAACTCAGGGCATGGATGGGTACATGGCACTGGGATGTTATAGCTATTACTGAAACATGGCTAAGGGAGGGTCAGGACTGGCAGCTCAATGTTCCAGTGTACAGATGCTATAGGAAAAATAGAGCAGGAGGTAAGAGAGGAGGGGGAGTTGCGTTCTTGATTAGGGAGAACATCATGGCAGTAGTGACAGGGGATATATCCGAGGGTTCGCCCACTGAGTCTATATGGGTAGAACTGAAAAATAAGAAGGGAGAGATCACTTTGATAGGATTGTACTACAGACCCCCAAATAGTCAACGGGAAATTGAGGAGAAAATTTGTAAGGAGATTACAGACTGCTGCAAGAAAAATAGGATGGTAATAGGAGGGGACTTTAACTTTCCCAACATTGACTGGGACAGCCATAGCATTAGGGGCTTGGATGGAGAGAAATTTGTTGAGTGTATACAGGAGGAATTTCTCATTCAGTAAGTGGATGGCCCGACTAGGGAGGGGGCAAAACTTGACCTCCTCTTGGGAAATAAGGAAGGGCAGGTGACAGAAGAGTTAATGAGGGACCAGTGATTATAATTCCATTAGTTTTAAGCTGGCTATGGAGAAGGATAGATCTGGCCCAAAAGTTAAAATTCTAAATTGGGGAAAGGCCAATTTTGATGGTATTAGACAGGAACTTTCAGAAGTTGATTGGGAGAGTCTGTTGGCAGGCAAAGGGACGTCTGGTAAGTGGGAGGCTTTCAAAAGTGTGTAAAGCAGGGTTCAGGGTAAGCACATTCCTTATAAAGTGAAGGGCAAGGCTGGTAGAAGTAGGGAACCTTGGATGACTCGGGAGACTGAGGCCCTAGCCAAAAAGAAGAAGGAGGCATATGACATGCATAGGCAGCTGGGATCAAGTGGATCCCTTGAAGAGTATAGAGATTGCCGGAGTAGAGTTAAGAGAGAAATCAGGAGGGCAAAAAGAGGACATGAGATTGCTTTGGAAGATAAGGCAAAGGAGAATTCAAAGAGCTTCTACAAATACATAAAGGGCAAAAGAGTAACAAGGGAGAAAGTAGGGCCTCTTAAGGATCAACAAGGTCATCTATGTGCGGAACCACAAGAGATGGGTGAGATCCTGAATGAATATTTCACATCGGTATTTACGGTTGAGAAAGGCATGGATGTTAGGGAACTTGAGGAAATAAATAGTGATGTCTTGCGGAGTGTACATATTGCAGAGAGGGAGGTGCTGGAAGTGTTAACGCGCATCAAGGTAGATAAATCTTCGGGACCTGATGAAATGTACCCAGGACGTTATGGGAGGTTAGGGAGGAAATTGCGGGTCCCCTAGCAGAGATATTTGAATCATCCACCGCTACAGGTAAGGAGCCTGAAGATTGGAGGGTAGCAAATGTTGTACCTTTGTTTACGAAAGGCGGCAGGGAAAAGCCTGGGAACTACAGACCGGTGAGCCTGACATCTGTAGTGGGTAAGTTGTTAGAGGGTATTCTGAGAGACATGATCTACCGGCATTTGGAGAGGCAGGGACTGATTAGGAACAGTCAGCATGGTTTAGTGAGAGGAAAATCATGTCTCACGAATTTGATTGAGTTTTTTGAAGGGGTAACCAAGAAGATAGATGAGGGCTGTGCAGTAGACGTGGTCTACATGGACTTCAGCAAAGCCTTTGACAAGGTACCGCATGGTAGGTTGTTACATAAGGTTAAATCTCATGGGATCCAAGGTGAGGTAGCCAATTGGATACAAAATTGGTTTGACGACAGAAGACAGAGGGTGGTTGTAGCGGGTTGTTTTTCAAACTGGAGGCCTGTGTCCAGCGGTGTGCCTCAGGGATCGGTGCTGGGTCCGCTGTTACTTGTTATTTATATTAATGATTTGGATGAGAATTTAGGAGGCATGGTTAGTAATTTTGCATATGACACCAAGATTGGTGGCATTGTGGACAGTGAAGAAGATTATCTAGGATTGCAACGGGATCTTGATAAATTGGGCGAGTGGGCCGATGAATGGCAGATGGGGTTTAATTTAGATAAATGTGAGGTGATGCATTTTGGTCGATCGAATCGGGCCAGGACCTACTCCGTTAATGGTAGTGCGTTTGGGAGAGTTATGGAACAAAGAGATCTAGGAGTACAGGTTCATAGCTCCTTGAAAGTGGAGTCACAGGTGGATAGGGTGGTGAAGAAGGCATTCGGCATGCTTGGTTTCATTGGTCAGAACATTGAATGCAGGAGTTGGGATGTCTTGTTGAAGTTGTACAGGGCATTGGTGAGGCCACACTTGGAATACTGTGTACAGTTCTGGCCACCCTATTACAGAAAGGATATTATTAATCTAGAAAGAGTGCAGAAAAGATTTACTAGGATGCTACCGGGACTTGATGGTTTGACTTATAGGGAGAGGTTAGATAGACTGGGACTTTTTTCCCTGGAGAGTAGGAGGTTAAGGGGTGATCTTATAGAAGTCTGTAAAATAATGAGGGGAATAGATAAGGTAGATAGTCAAAATCTTTTCCCAAAGGTAGGGGAGTCTATAACGAGGGATCATAGATTTAAGGTGAGAGGGGAGAGATACAAAAGGGTCCAGAGGGGCAATTTTTTCACTCAAAGGGTGGAGAGTGTCTGGAACGAGCTGCCAGAGGCAGTAGTAGAGGCGGGTACAATTTTGTATTTTAAAAAGCATTTGGACAGTTACATGGGTAAGATGTGTATATAGGGAAATTGGACAAGTGCAGGAAATTGGGATTAGCTTCGTGGTATAAACTGGACGACATGGACATGTTGGGCCGAAAGGCCTGTTTCCATGTTGTAACTTCTATGATTCTATGATTCTATGACTAATCTTTAAGTTTAAAATTAACCACTGAAATCACCACCAAGTAGGATTGTCGGTCACTAATCTTGATATAGAAGTAACTACTGAAATAATCAACGGTTAGGAGGGTCCATCACTAAAACTTACATGAAGATTAACCACACAAAATATCAACAGGGAGAAGGGTCCATTATTAATCTTTATTTTAAAAGTAACCACTGAAATTACCAACATGGAGGAGGCCCTATCACAAATTTTATACAAAAAAATAACTACTGAAATTACCAACAGGTATTAGGGTCCATCACTAATATTTAAATAAAAAGTTACAACACAAATTACAACAGGGAGAAAGGTCCATCACGAATCTTAATATAAAAAGTAACAGCTCAAATTACCAACAGGAAGGAGTGTCCATCACTAATCGTTATATAAAAAGTAAACACTGAAATTACCAACAGGCAGAAGTGTCCATCACGAATCTTTATATAAAAAGGAACAAGCCAAATTACCAGCAGGTATGAGGGTCCCATCACTAATCTTTACATAAAAAAGTAACCACTGAAATTACCAACAGGCAAGAGGCCCTGTCACTAATCTTTGCATAGAAAGTAACGACTGAAATTACCAAAAGGCAGGAGACCCCATCACTAATATTTACCTAAAAAAGTTACTGTTGAAATTACCAACAGTCAGAGGGTCCATCACTAATCTTTATATAGAAA
This sequence comes from Heptranchias perlo, assembly GCF_035084215.1. Classification (NCBI taxonomy): domain Eukaryota; kingdom Metazoa; phylum Chordata; class Chondrichthyes; order Hexanchiformes; family Hexanchidae; genus Heptranchias; species Heptranchias perlo. The sequence goes on along the minus strand of NW_027139453.1, from coordinate 5,552,643 downwards.
GTAAGAACTGAAATTACCAACGGTCAGGACGCCCCATCACTAATTTTATATAAAAAGGTAACAACTGAAATTACCCGCAGGTAGGATGGCTCATCACTACTCTTTATATAAAAAGTTACAACTCAAATTGCCAAAAGGGAAGAGGGTCCCTCACCAATGTTTATAAAAATAGAAAGTACTGAAATTACCAACAGGTAGGAGAGTCAATTACCAATCTTTGTATAAAAAGTAATTACTGAAATTACCAACTGGGAGGAGGATCCATCACTAATCTTTATAGAATGAGTAACAACTCAAATTACCACCAGGTCAGAATGTCCATCACTAATCCTTATTAAAAAAATAAAGTACTGAAATTACCAACAAGTATGAGAGTCCATTTCCAATCTTTATATAAAAAGTAACAACCCAAATTACCAACAGGTCGGAGGGTCCATCATTAATCTTTACATTAAAAAAAGTAACCACTGAAATCACTACCAGGAAGTAGTGTCCATCATTGATCTTTATAAAAGGTAAATAAACTACTGAAATTACCAACAGGCAGGAGGCCGCGTCACTAATCTTGATAAAAAAATAAATCCTGAAATTACCAACAGGTAGGAGGGTCCATCACTCACCTTTACGTAAAAACTTAACGACTGAAATTACCAACAAGCAGGAGGTCCCATCCCTTACCCTCATCGAAAAAAATAACTACTGAAACTACCACCAGGTGGCAGTGTCCTTCAGAAATCTTTGCATGAAAGGAAACTACTGAAATTACCAACAGGTCGGAGGGTCCATCACTAATCTTTATATAAAAAGCAACTACTGAAATTACCAGCAGGCAGGCGGGTCAATCACTTATCTTTATATGAAAAGCAACTGCTGAATTTACAACAGGGAGGATGGCCCATCACTGATCTTTTTAAATAAAGTTCTTACTGGAATTAGCAACAGGTAGGCGAGTCCATCAATTATATTTATATAAAAAGCAACCACTAAAATTACGACCAGGTAGGAGGGTTCATCACTAATCTTTATATGAAAAGTAACTACTGAAATTACCACCAGGCTGGAATGTCCATCACAAATCTTTATATAAAAAGCAACTATTGAATTTACAACAGGTAGGAAGGTTCATCACTAATCTTTTTAAATAAAGTAATACTGGAATTACCAACAGCTAGGGGGTCCATCACTAATCTTTGTAAAATAAAAAAAACTAATGAAATTTCCAACAGAGAGGAGGGTCCATCACTTATCTCCATATGAAAAGTAACTACTGAAATTACCACCAGGTGGGAGGATCAATCACTCATCTTTACACCAAAAGTAACAACTGAAATTACCAATTGACAGGAGGCCCTATCAGTAATTTTTATTAAAAAAAAGGTAACTACTGAAATTACCAACAGGCGGGAGGTCCCATGACTAAACTCCAGCCAAAAATATAACTACTGAAATTACCACCAAGTAGGAGTTTCCATCACTAATCTCAATATAAAAATAAACTACTGAAATTACCAAGAGGTAGGAGGCTCCATCACTCATCTTTTTAAATAAAGTAACTGCTGGAATTACCAACAGCTAGGCAGGTCCATCATTAATCTTTGTAAAAGAAAAAAAAAACTGAAATTACCAACAGAGAGGAGGGGCCATCACTAATCTTTATATAAAAAGTACCTACTGAAATTACCACCAAGCAGGAGTGTCCATGACTAATCTTTATATAAAAAGTAACGACTGAAATTACCACGAAGCAGGAGTGTCCATCACTAATCTCTATATAAAAAGTAACGACTGAAATTACCAATAGGGAGAAGGTCCCATCACTAATCTTTACATGAAAAGTAACTACACAAATTACCAACAGGGAGTAGGGTCCATCATTAATCTTTATATAAATAAAAAGTAGCTGCACAAGTTAATCTTGTGTTTGATTGCACTAATGTAATTAGTGTAGGAGTAAATTTAATTTTTGTTTCTGTTGTCCGTTTATTATACTAGTGTCAGCGTGACTGACACAACCGATAACTGCATCTTACAAGGTCTCAAACTAGGTTGCACATTTAAGCTAGCGAATAACTTCAACCATAGTTTGAAGAAATTACATAGCGATATTCATCTCTTTTACATTTCCAAAGTGTGGAAAGGAAATTACGGTGACTGATAGTTTGATTGGTTGCTCTTGCCTGTGCGCGCACACAGCGAGGCACACTCAAAATGTGGAATCGTGATTGTAAAACAGCCGTCAAATATTCAACTTATATATTTGTGGAGTTTTCTGAGATTGTAAGACCCCTAAAAATAATCCAAAAATAAATGTGCAGCACCTGTTTAAAGTTACACAATTCATAACATTATACATTCGTGTTATATTAGTAGAACGGTGTAAAATTCCTCACCTCCTACAGTGCTCATTAGTCAGGTCCTGATATCATGAGAGATATTGTAAATATTTTCAAATAGAGGCACCAACCAAAACGCATCTCCATGAACACACGGACAATGTCACTACACATAGAGAGCAGAGAAATCACACCCAGCTCGATATTGTTTATGTAGATAGATATCAGGTTCATTATACACCAGAATTTAATATCAAAACTCAACAAAGCAAAAATTTTCAAACAAATCTGTGAATAAGATAATACAATAGCGCCAGACTGGGTAAAACCGAGTGAAGGGTCATTTAATTCATCACCTCGCTCCAGCTTGCCCTCCAGAATATTCACTACCTCAGGAACAAGTCGGGGTTCTAGCCTGCACGGTGAGTAAATCTTACCAATTGGTGCTCCCAGTCCAGAATCTCGGCCGTCGGGAACTGGGTTGTGGAGATCAGCGGGTCTCGTTGGGTTTAACAGGGCAGCTGTCTGTGCCGCAGCTGATGTGGCGAGTTGATCCTAATAGTTAGGAAATGCTCGATTCCAGAGCTAACAGCTGTTGTACTGTTGGACGAGGAGGAACTTGATATCACGTTCAACAAGGCGACGTTTTATCCCTCTCATTTTAATATTTCAGTCTAACCCTCCTATTAATATACTTATTACAGAGCATCAGAAATTTGGAACGCCTGTCACCACCATGGCTGAAGGTCCAAACAGGGGAGAAGATCCACCATCATCAACAAGAATGAAAATAGACACCGGTAGGTTCAGAACAATCTTCAAATATCAATTGTGTCCTGAAAAAGGGTCCTGATCACGAGTAAGAACCTGCAGCTCACACAGGAAGTCGAAACCGAGCAGACACTGTGTAGGTGGAGGGAAATGAGTAACCATCTAGAGGGGCAGTACAATCACAGGTGGAGTGATCCCATTACTGGAACTGTCCAATAGATACCTGGTGTTCGAAACTATAAGATGGATAGGAAGAGTGAGTCAGGATTTTCCTCCTGAGTAACAATGTGAAACCAGGGAGCAGTGGGGAGCAGCTCGAGTGGGGGAGGGTTGAGAGGCAGGTCGGGCACAGTAATAAGGGAGCGATAGTGGTGGGAGATTCTCTATTCAGGGGTATAGAGAGGCTCTTCTGAAGCCCTGAGCAGGTCCCAAATGGTAAGCTGCCTCCAAATGCCAGAAAGAACCACATTCTGGAAGAAATGGTACCGTCTCTGGGAAGTAAAGAAGAGCAGAATATATTGATGGTCGGAAGTACTAACACTGAAAGTACTAGTGATGGAGGGAATATTAAGATTTAAGTTCTAGACTGAAAAACAAAGCCACAATGTGGTTATGTCTAGATTGCTTTGCAATGGTACGCTTAAGGAGGCAAATATGAGGCAGTTCAATGTGCGACTGCAGGGCTGGAGCAGGAGGGAAGGGTTCATGTTGTTGGGCCACTAGGGTGAGTTCAGGACGAAGGGAAGGGACGGTTACGATCTGAACCGACAAACAACAATGGTTTGACAGAATGGGTACATGGAGCAGTGGGAGGGTTTCACCTGATAGGACTGGAGCATGTGAAATATCCGGATCTGAGACTAGAGAGTGGAAGTAATAAAACTTTTGGAGGAGGAACAGAAAATTTATGAAATAGTGAAAAGTTATTAGCAGGTAAACGGAAGAAGGTTTTGAAGTCGTGACAGAAGAAGTAACTTGATATTAAAAGCGAAGGAAAATGAGAAGTGGTCAACATTCCAAAGAATTGAAGTTCAGATTGTGTGTTATTTCTGTGAATCTACAAATCATTCCAAACACGTTTGGAAAGTCAGAATCATGAGAGATGCGATCTAGTGTCTATAAAACAGGGCCTGGGTTTTCAGAGGACAGGGTGAAATGTTCCTCGTTATAACGTTTTGTGGGGAGAGGAGGCCATATTTAATAAATGGTTCTATGACAGAGGTAGAACAACAACATCAACAAATTTGCATTCATATAGCAACTAAACAGGGTAAAATGACCGAAGGCACTTCAGAGGAGCGATTATCAATTTGACACCAAGTCGCATAATGAGGTTTTAGGACCGGTGATCAATAGCTTGGTCAAAGAGGTACGTTTTAAGGAGCGTCTTAAAGGAGAAGAGAGAGGCGGAGAGGTTTAGAACATAAGGATATTCCAGGGAGCTATTTGAAGGTAGAATCAATATGTACGCAGTTATGCAATAGCGAGGGAAATATCACAATTGTTGATGGGTTTTGCAGACCAGCAAACATTGGAGATGAGATAGAGGAAACTGGGGGAAAATATTTGGGGTGGAAGAAGATTTGGAGAGATACAAAGTATTTCCCTTAGTTTCTAAAAATGATGGTGGAAGTTACATTTTGATGCGCTAGAGGAGGCTGAGGATCCAACGTCAGAGATAACAGTAGAGAAGGATTTGGATCTAAATTTAATAGCCGAGGTGGATATGTCACTGGGCCCAGAGATAACTCACCCGAGGGTGTTAAAGGAAGTCAGGGAGGAGATAGTAGGGACTTTGATCATAAATTTTTCAACCCTCACAATTTTAAATACAAAATTGTTATCAAGAATATCCAGATGGACTGAAGGAGACCAAGTAAAGTCTCTGTTAAAATAGGGAGGGATGGTCAACCGGAGAACTAGAGACCAATTAGTCCACTCAATTGTGGGCAAACTCATCGAATCAGTAATTTCAGGTCGTATTAGTGAACTTTTATGATTCGAGGAATACTGGAACGGATAAATTTTAGATATTTGACATTTAATTAGACTAATTTGATATTGATTTGTTGAGACGTGACTATGTAGGCCAATGGATTGCAACACATGCGGTATATATGGGTTTTCAGAAGGTATTTGATAATGTGCCTCACAGGAGGCATCAGCCGTTTGGTATAAAAGGAAATGTCTCCGCCCTGATGGAAGGTCGATGATGTGTTTAGTTTTCTCCCATTATTGTTCACAGACCGAACACTGCGTTCACTGAGTTCTTGACAAAGTGCGATGGTTACCAACTGTTCCAGTTGACACAATTCTAAATGAATGGAGTGTAAATAATTAGAGTCACTCAGCGACATCCTGTCAATACTGACACTTACTCAGGAACATTCCATAAAGACTAATACTCACTCAGAAACATCCTGTGAATACTGATACTCACTCAATATCATCGTGTAAAAACTGACACTCGCTAAGGAACATCCTGTAAATACTGACACTCACTCAGGAACATTCAATAAACAATGATAACCTCCTAGGAACATCCTGCAATTATCCATACTCACTACGAAACTTCCTGTGAAAACTGACACACAGGCAGAAACATCCTGTAAGTAATGATACTCACACAGGACCATCCTGTAAATACTGACACTCACTCAGGAACATTCAATAGACAATGATAAACTCCTAGGAACATTCTGCAATTATCGATACTCATTACGAAACTTCCTGTGAAAACGGACACACAGGCAGAAACATCCTGTAAACAATGATGCTCATTCAGGAACATCCTGTAAATACGGACAATCACTCAGGAACATCCTGTAAACACCGACACCCACTCAGGAACATCCTGTAAATATTGACACCTTAGAATACAACAACATAAGAAATCAGAGCAGGAGTAGGCCTTAAGCCCCCACAAGACTGTTCCGCCATTCAATAAGATCATTGCTGATCATTGAACTCAACTCCACTTCTCAGCCCGATCCCCATATCCCTTGATTCCCCTGGAGCAAAGAACTCTATCCATCTCAGCCTTGAGTATATTCAACGACTCAGCACCCACAGCCCTCCGGGGTAGAGAGTTACAAATATTCACAGCAATCTGCGTGAGGAAATTCCTCCTCTTCTCAGTCTTGAATGGCCGTCCCCTTATCTGCGACTATGTCCCCTAGTTCCAGGCTCTCAGCATCTACCCTGTCAAGAACCCTCATAATCTGATAAGTTTCAATCAGTTCAGCTCTGATCCATCGAAACACCTGAGAGTATCGGCCCATTCTACTCAATCTCTATTCATAGGACAACCCTCTCTTCCCAGGAATTAATCTAGTGAACCTTTGATGCGCTGCCATCAAGGCATATCGATGCTTCCTTAGATAGGAAAGCAAAACTGTCCGCACTGCTCCAGGTGAGGTCTCACCAAAACACTGTACAATTGTAGTAAGATTTCCTTACTCTTGTACTCCAACTGCCGTGTAATAAAGGTCAATATTCCATTCGCTTTCCTAAATGCTTGCTGTACCTGTATGTTGACATTTTATGATTCTGAACACCAACATTTAATAGTTTCTCACCATTTCAAAAGTATTCTGATTTTCTATTCTTCCTATCAAAGTAAGTAACCTCACATTTTCCCACATTAAACTCCATCTGCCAACTTTTTTCGCACTAATTTAATCTGTCGATATCCCTTTGCAGACTCTTTGTATCCTCCTCACAGCTTACTTTCCCACCGAGCTCTGTATCATCAGCAAACATGGAAACAGTACACTCTGTCCCTTCATCTAAGTAATTTATATAGATTGTAAACAGCTGAGGCCCAAACAACGATCATTGCGGCTCCCCACTGTTAACCTGAGAATGACCCGTTCATCCCTATTCTCTGTTTTCTATCCTTTAACCAATCCATTATCGACGCTAATATATTACCCCCAACCCCATGATCCTTTACCTTGTGCAACAACAATTATGTGGCACCATATCGAATGACATTTGAAATTCCACCTGCACGACATCCACTCGTTCCCCATTATCTACCCTGCTAGATACATCCTCCAAAAAATCTATTAAATCTGTCAAACACGATTTCTCTTTCATCAAGACTTGTTGACTCAGAAAATCATAATATGATTAAGAAAATGCCTCTAAGTGTCCTGTTACCATTTCCATAATAATGGATTTCAGCACTTTCCCGACGAAAGGTTTCAGGCGAAGAAGCCTGTTTTCTTTTTCCTCCCAAACTTACTCAGGAACATCCAGAAGACCTTGACACTCAACGAGGATCATCCATTAAAAGCTGGCACTCACTCCGGAACATCCTGTAATTAATGACACTCAAAAAGGAACATCCTGCAAATACTGACACTCACACAGGAACATCCTGTAAATACTAACACTGAACCAGGGGACATCCTGTAAATAATGACACTCACACAGGAACATCCTGCAAATACAGACACTCACACAGGAACATCCTGTCAATACTGAAACAAACCCAGGAAACATCCTGTTATTAATGACACTCAACAAGGAACATCCTGTAAATACTAACACTGAACCAGGGGACATCCTGTAAATACAGACACTCACTCAGGAACATCCTGTAAATAGAGGCACTCACTCAGGAACAACCTGTAAATACAGACACTCACACAGGAACATCCTGTAAATACAGACACTCACTCAGGAACATCCTGTAAATACAGACACTGAACCAGGGGACATCATGTAAATACAGACACTCACACAGGAACATCCTGTAAATACAGACACTCACTTAGGAACATCCTGTAAATACTGACACTCACACAGGAACATCCTGTAAATACAGACACTCACTCAGGAACATCCTGTAAATACTGACACTCACTCAGGAACATCCTGTAAATACAGACACTGAACCAGGGGACATCCTGTAAATAAAGACACTCACACAGGAACATCCTGTAAATACAGACACCCACTCAGGAACATCCTGTAAATACAGACACTCAATCAGGAACATCCTGTAAATACTGACACTCACACAGGAACATCCTGTAAATACAGACACTCACTCAGGAACATCCTGTAAATACAGACACTCACACAGGAAAATCCTGTCAATACAGACACTCACACAGGAACATCCTGCAAATACAGACACTGAACCAGGGGACATCCTGTAAATACAGACGCTCACACAGGAACATCCTGCAAATACAGACACTGAACCAGGGGACATCCTGTAAATAAAGACACTCACACAGGAACATCCTGTAAATACTGACACTCACTCAGGAACATCCTGTAAATACAGACACTCACTCAGGAACATCCTGTAAATACTGACACTCACACAGGAACATCCTGTAAATACAGACACTCACACAGGAACATCCTGTAAATACTGACACTCACACAGGAACATCCTGTAAATACAGACACTCACACAGGAACATCCTGTAAATACTGACACTCACTCAGGAACATCCTGTAAATACAGACACTCACTCAGGAACATCCTGTCAATACAGACACTCACACAGGAACATCCTGTAAATACTGACACTCACACAGGAACATCCTGTAAATACAGACACTGAACCAGGGGACATCCTGTAAATAAAGACACTCACACAGGAACATCCTGTAAATACAGACACTGAACCAGGGGACATCCTGTAAATAAAGACACTCACACAGGAACATCCTGTAAATACAGACACTCACTCAGGAACATCCTGTAAATACAGACACTCAATCAGGAACATCCTGTAAATACTGACACTCACACAGGAACATCCTGTAAATACAGACACTCACACAGGAACATCCTGCAAATACAGACACTGAACCAGGGGACATCCTGTAAATACAGACGCTCACACAGGAACATCCTGCAAATACAGACACTGAACCAGGGGACATCCTGTAAATAAAGACACTCACACAGGAACATCCTGTAAATACTGACACTCACTCAGGAACATCCTGTAAGTACAGACACTCACTCAGGAACATCCTGTAAATACAGACACTCACTCAGGAACATCCTGTAAATACTGACACTCACACAGGAACATCCTGTAAATACAGACACTCACACAGGAACATCCTGTAAATACTGACACTCAATCAGGAACATCCTGTCAATACAGACACTGAACCAGGGGACATCCTGTAAATACAGACGCTCACACAGGAACATCTTGCAAATACAGACACTGAACCAGGGGACATCCTGTAAATACAGACACTCACACAGGAACATCCTGCAAATACAGACACTGAACCAGGGGACATCCTGTAAATACAGACGCTCACACAGGAACATCCTGGAAATACTGAAACACACCCAGGAAACATCATGTTATAAATGACACTCAACAAGGAACATCCTGTAAATACTAACACTGAAACTGGGGACATCCTGTAAATACAGACACTCACACAGGAACATCCTGTAAATACAGACACTCACACAGTAACATCCTGTAAATACAGACACTGAACCAGGGGACATCCTGTAAATACAGACACTCACACAGGAACATCCTGTAAATACTGACACCCACACAGGAACATCCTGTAAATACTGACACTCACACAGGAACATCCTGTAAATACTGAAACACACACAGGAACATCCTGTAAATACTGACACTCACACAGGAACATCCTGTGAACACTGAAACACACACAGGAACATCCTGCAAATACTGACACTGAACCAGGGGACATTCTGTAAATACAGGCACTCACAATGGAACATCCTGTAAATACTGAGACTCACTCAGGGACATCCTGTTAATGCCGACAATAACTCAGGAACATCCTGTAAATTTTAACAGTCACTCAGGAACATCCTATAATTACTGACACTCATTCAGGAACATCCTCTAATTACTGACACTCAATCGGCAAACCCTGACGGCCTACTTAGATAAGGAGAGTTACCAGGAGGCTCCCTCATTGTATCTCCCATCTGGAAAACCCCATGTATCTGTTGAAGCTTACCAGGAAAACCCTCATTAATATACAGACTTACTAGGAGACAGGTAATTATATTTTCCATCCCGGAATCCTCACCTGGATGTAGAGAATTTCAAGGAGACCCTGTAATTATATTTTACAATCCGGAAGCCACGTATAGATGCAGACATGTACCAGGATATCCCTTAATTGCATCTCCCGTCCAGGACCCCAATGTAGATATAGGCATTTGTCAGTAGATATCGTAATTACATCTCCTATCCCGGATACCACATGGAGCTTTAGAAACATACCAGCAGACCCAGTAATTACATCTCCCATCCTCGAAACCCAGCTAGATATGAAGACTTATGGGGGGTTCCTGTAATTAAATTCACTATGCCGGAAAATCGTATAGATATAGGCACTTAGTGGGAGACTCTATATTTGCATATCAATTCCTGATATAGATTTAGAGAATTACCAAGAGAGCCCCCTAATTATACCTCATTTCGGTGGGAATCCCGCAAGCAATTAAAGCCAGCGGGATGCCACTTGACGCTATTTATTTTGCTTGTTCAGGTCATTAACTGACCTGATTGAGGGATTATGTGAGGAGGGGTGGGATTTTAAAGCAAACTGGGACTGTTGCCCACACTGGGGTAAACACTCCCAGTTCAAATGGACCTGTTGCAGCTGTCAGCCTGTGGCAGCTGTAAAGGTCCATTTGACAGGTGGGGGGTGGGGGGGGGCAGACCCTCACTCATTGCAGGAGGCCACTCTGTCACTTGGGACAAAGTTTGGCCTCCACCACCCTCCTCCTGACAATCAAAGTCACAACTTGCACACTTACACCGGGGTCCAGACACATCTACCTACCTTGCGGACCCCCTCAGATGTACATTTTCCGGATGGGGGCCGCCGTAGCTGCAGTCATCACCTCCTCAGAGGGCGAACGGCATCACCAGCCCCACCAGCCTCGCCATCCACGCGGTCCACCTCTGACACGTGGAGCTCCACAACAGAGTGCTGTGACACATCCACCTGTACAGCAGGAGGGAGGGCTATCGAAGAGAGAGATGCGTCGCAGAGGGCACTACCCTCGCCATAGGGTCCACAGACCGAGGCTCAGCTTCCTGGACCTCTCTGAGCAGCAGTGCACACGGAGGCTCAGAGTCACTCGACATGTAGTCGTGGATAACTGCAGCCCCTTTCATGCCGCGCTGCTCCCGGCTGGCCCGAGCACCATCTTCTTACGTGTCGCTGTCAAAGTCACCACTGCCCTCAACAACTTCTCCTCCGCATCCTTCCAGGGTGCAACGGGGGACATCGTCGACGTCTCTCAGCCGTCTGCACAAAAGAGCCCTTCAAATACACCTACACCTACTCTGCTGTGACACAATGGGTGGCATCAGTTGTGGGTCTTCATAGTGATCCTCAGGAAAGGGCATTAGTGCACAAACCAGACAAGATTCGCGAAGATATGGCAGTAGTGGTGCCAATATATTATGTAATGTGAGTTGGTCAGAAATTCAATACAAGTAACCATCATGACAAACCCTCAAACACGCTTGTGCATTCCTTCATGCATCCCTTCATGCTCACGACATGTATGCCTTACGCTGCCTACTGCACACATGTGATGCATGCCCTGTGGCTGCAGCACAGGTAGTGGCAGGTTGAGTGAGGCTGGCCGTGAAAGAGATGCACGAGAGGGTGAGTATGAGATAGAGCCATGAGATTGTATGAGGATTCGGTTGAGTGGTAGTGGCGGGATGAGTACTGGCGAGGTGAGTAGGTGCAGGTAAGATGAGGATGAGGTTTGAGTGGGTATGCGGGGTGATGTGACAGAGTAGTGTTGGCAGTGCAGAAGGAGATGTGGGGTGGGGGTGGTGATGTGGCTGACAGAGTGTAGGGGAATGAGTAGGTGTACTCACTTCGGCTGACCTACTGAGGTCATTGCAGCGCCTCCTGCATTGTATGCAGGTGGGCGATATGTTCGTGGTGCAGGTGACCTCCTCTGCCACCTCGAGCCAGGCCTTCCTGGTGGCAGAGGCAGGCCGCTTCCTCCCGCCCGCCGGGGGGAAGATCTCTGTCCTCCCCCTCCTCCTCACCCCATGTTTTGATACCTGGAGTGAGGCATCATTAAACTGGGAGCAGCCTTCCCCCTGGGTTGCACCATGCTGTATTGTTTTCTGTTTGTTGCAGCATCTGTCAGTGGAGGACTGCCCCTTTAAATAGAGCTCCTCCAGCTGACAGATCGTACTGCGCATGCGCAGCCCGCTCGACGCGCTGATCAGCAGTGGGGAACCCGGAAGAACACGGAAGTGGATGCAATTGGGCTACGATCGCGCGGGGAGCTGACTGATTTCACCGGGCGCGTTACCCACGCACCCGATTGCCCCCCACCCCCGCCGAGAACCCGCAGCCCTGGTAACATCGGGCCCTATGTCTCTATTTATAAAGCCCAGGATCCCGTATGCTTTTTAAACCGCATCCTCAACCTTCCCTGCCACCTTCAACGATTTGTGCACATATACCCCCAGATCTCTCTGTTCCTGAACGCATTTTAGAATTGCACCCTTTCGGTCATATTGCCTCTCTTCGTTCTTTCGACCAAAATGTATCACTTCGCACTTTTCTGCGTTAAATATCATCTGCCAAGTGTCCGCCCATTCCATCAAGCTGTCTGTATCCTCTTGAAGTTTATTAGTATCCTGCACACAGTTCACTACACCTCCATGTTTTGTTTCATCTGCAAGTTCTTAAATTCGGCCCTCTACACCCAAGTCGAAGTCATTAATATATATCAAAAAAGCAGTGGTCCCAGTTCCGACCACTGGGGAACACCACTGTACAACCCTCCAATCCGAAAAAAAATCGTTCACCATTATCCTCTGTCATCTGTCACTTAGTGAATATTGTATCCCTGCTGCCCCTTTTATCCCATGGGGCTTCAACATTGAAGACAAGCCTATTATGCAGCACTTTATCAAACGCGTTTTGGAAGTCCATATACAAAACATCAACCGCATTGCCCTTTTCGAACCTTTCGGTTACCTCATCAAATAACTCAATCAAGTTAGTTAAACACGATCGGCCTTTAACAATTCCGTGCTGGCTTTCCTTAATTCATGCACACTTGATCAAGTGACTATGAATTGCGTCCTGGATTAACGTTTTTAAAAGTATCTCCACCATCGAGGTTAAACTGACTGGCCTGTAATTGCTGAGTTTATCCTTACTCCCTTTTTTGAAGAACGGTGTAACATTTCCAATTCTCCAGTCCTCTGGCACCACTCCCGTATCCAGGAATGATGCGAACATTATGGGCAGTATCTGCAAAATTCCCATCCTGACTTCCCTCACCAACCTAGGATGCATCCCATCCAGACCGAGTGACTTATCTACTTGAAACACAGCTAGCCTATCTAGTACCTCATATTTATCCATTTTTAGCCCATCCAGTATCTCAACTACATCTTCCGTTCCTGTGATTTTGGCAGCATCTTCTTCCTTGGTAAATACTGGAGCAAAGTACCCACCTCTCCCTTTACTACCCGTTTATTCTTTACATGCATATCGAAGACTTTTGGATTCCCTTTTTTGTTCGCTGCCAGTCTATTCTCATCGTCTCTCTTTGCCCCTCTCATTTCCTTTTCCACTTCCACTCTGAACTTTTGACATTCAGCCTGATTCTCACTCGGTATTATGAACCTGACGTCTGTCATACGCCCCTTTGTTTCCTGTGTCACTATATTTTTCGTTATCCATGGAGTTCTTGCCTTAGTTGCCCTACCTTTCCCCCTCGTGGGAATGTATCTGGACTGTACCTGATTCATCTCCACTTAAAAGGCTACCCAATATTCAATTACAGTTTTGCCTGCCACTCTTATTGTACATCTGGACGATGCTGTTCCTCTCTCCTCACTTCTCCTTCAAAACCCATGGCTCCACCCACCGTTATAACATTACATATGTCATTTAGATTTCCACCTCCTTTTAATCCCCGAATTCTCCTCTCCAGCAATTTAGTTCTTTCTGTAAATCTTTTCTAAATCTGCTATTTATTTTCCCCATTTTACCTGCCTGACTCAGTAACTGAGTCATTTTCCAAATGAATTGCTTACTTTGCATACCAAGGTACAAAGCCACGTCATCATCACAATATATTTTCGGAAGGGACAGAAATTGCTCGAGGGAACGGAGGTATCTGTTTTTGTTGAAGTCCGAATTCAACCAATATTCTGTCCGAAACAAACTGTGAGACAGGACCATGTGTCACATGAGGAGAGATATGCCGAATATTCAGCTCTGGGACTGAAGACTTCAGATAAAATTGCTATGTGGAGTTCAGACCCGGAGATATTTCGTGCCAGTAATGAAAGATATCCTTAATAGTCCCTGAACTGGTACAGTTGCTCTAAGGTGCCATTCAAGTGCCTTCAAAAACCTATTTAAATCGCTTTTAAAAAATATTTCTTCAAAGTTATTTTCTCCACCTGTTTCTTTCCCCTACACTGTATCTGCCTCACGTTCTGCGTGCTGTTGAATTCTTTGTAAAGCAATTTCCGATATCTATTTACAAACAAAGCCTGACACTGAATACACACCGAAATTGAACACCGTCAACACTCTGAACACTGTCCCCACTCTGGAAACACAGAGCCCACAGGAAGCGGGGTGGGAGGCGGTGTAATCAATGTAGCTGTGAGAGCCGGTTTTCTTAATAAGTTCCTGAATTGACAGCGTTGCTCTGAGGTGCCGATTATGTGCACGCAAAAGAAAACCTATTTCTTCCAAAGACTTTTCCTCCATTTTCTTTTTAACCCGCACTCTCTCACACATTCTGCGTGGATTCGAATTCTATGTAAAGTAATCTGAGGTCTCTATTGATTAACAAAGCCTGACACTGAATACCGACCACCACTGCATAAGGACCATACTCTGAATAGAGGCCCCTCTCTGAACACAGACTCCATTTTGAAGATGTCTTTCTTCGTGTACAGGAAACTTTATTGTACATCTGGACGATGCTATTCCTCTCCCCTCACTTCTCCTTCACCCTCCATGGCTTCACACACTATTGTAACATTACATATTTCATTTACATTTCTCCCTCATCTCCGTCATCTAATATTCCTCTCCTCCACTTTATGCTGTAAATCTGCTTGTTATTTTTCACCATTTTAGTTGTTTTTCTCTGTAAATATAACATTCTGAACACAGACTTCACTCTGAACACAGGGCCCCACTTTTATTACAGACCCCACTCTGAACACAGCCAAAATTCTGAACAAAGAAACCACTCTGAACACAGGCCGCACTCTGAACACAGGCCCAACTCTGAACACAGACCCCACACTGAACACAGGCCCAACTCTGAACACAGACCCCACACTGAACACAGTCCCCACTGTGGACGCATGCCCCACTCTGAACATGGACTCTACTCCACATACAGGCATGACACAGAAAGCAAACCCAACGCTGGACACAGACCCCACTCTGAACAAAGACCCCACACTGAACAACGAACCCATTGTGAACAAAGAACCCACTCTGGACACAGACCCCACTCTGAACAAAGACCCCACTCTGAGCAAACCCCACTCTGGACACAGACCACAGTCTGAACAAAAAACCCACACTGAACAAAGAACTCACTCTGAAGATTCCTGTGTTAGTGTTGACGGGGCTTTATTGTACATCTGGAAAATGCTGTTCCTCTATCCTCACTTCTCCTTCACCTCCGTGGCTCCACCGATCTTTGATACATTACTTATGTTATTTACATTCCCCCGTCCTCTTCATTCCGAATTCTCCTCTCCTCCACTTTCGTTCTTTCTGCAAATCTTCTTTAAATCTGCTTTATATTTTTTCCCATTTTACCTGCCTGGTTCAGTAACTGAAACATTTTGGTCATTCTCCAAATGCATTCCTTACTTTGCATGCCAAGGAACAAAGTCACCTCATCGACAGAATATATTTTCATATGGGATAGAGATTGCTCAGGGGGAACGGAGCTATCTGTTTTGTTGAACTTCGAATTGAACTAATATTCTGTGCGAAACAAACTGTGAGGCAGGACCTTGTGTCATATGAGGAGAAGAACTCAGAACATTCACCCCTGAGACTTAAAGATCTCAGGTAAAATTGCTATTTGGAGTTCAGAGCCTAATATATTACGTGCCAGTAATGAATTATGTCCTTATTAGTCACGGAAATGGTAAAGTTGCTTTAAGGTGCCAATCAAGTCCCTTCAAAAAACTGTTTAAAAGCTTTTTCTTCCAAGTTATTTCCTCCATCTATCTCTTTAACCCGCACTCTCTCTCTGTCTCTCTGTCTCTCTCTCTCACGTGCTGCATGCAGTTGAATTCTTTGTAAAGCAAACAAACAAAGCCTGACGCTGAACACAGATCGTCACTGAACACAGACACAACTCTGATCACATTCCCCACTATGAACACTTTCCCCACTCTGAACACAGATCCCACTCTGAACAGACACCACTCTGAACACATACCCAACTATGAACACAGACCCCACTCTGAACATAGACTCCACTCTGAACACATACCCAACTATGAACACTTTCCCCACTCTGATCACAGACCCCACTCGGAACATAGACTCCACTCTGAACACAGACTCCATTTTGAACACAGACCCCACTCTGAACACAGACCCAACTATGAACACAGACCCCAATCTGAACACAGACCACACTCTGAACACAGACCCCACTCTGAACACTGTCCCCACTCTGGAAACAAAACCCATAGGAAGCGGGGTGGGAGGAATTGTAATCAAGTTCGCTGTTGGAAGCCTTGTCCTTTATAAGTCCCTGAATTAACGGAGTTGCGATCAGGTGCCGATCATGTGCCCTCAAAGGAATCTTTAAAACCTATTTCTTCAAAGGACTTTTCCACAATGTTCTCTTTAAGCCGCACTCTCTCACACATTCTGCGTGCATTCTTTGTATGGTATCCTGAGATATCTATTCATAAACAAAGCCTGACACTTAATACTGACCACCACTGCATAAGGGCCACAATCTGAAAACAGCCCCCTCACTGAACACAGACCCCAATTTGAATACAATTGTCACAAAATTGTGTCCAGAACAAACTGTGAGATAGGGACCTGTGTCTCATGAGGGGAACACTATGAACATTTACCCCTGGGAACTAAATATCTCAGATAATATAGCTGTGCAGAGTTCAGACCCTAAAATATTTAGAGCCAGTAATGAAAATACATCCTTAATAAGCCTTGAATTGATAAAGTGATTCTAAGGTGACGATTAATCCTTTATAAATTCATCTGAGGTCTCTATTTCAACAAAGCCTGACACTGAACACAGATCCCACACGGAACACATACCCCATTCTGATAAAAAAACCCGCTCTGAACACTGTCCAAGCTCCGATCACAGACCTCTCTCTGAGCACAGAACCCACTCTGAACAAGTAGACCCCACTCTGAACACAGAGCCCACTCTGAACACAGCCCCCACTCTGATCAAGTCGACCCCACTCTGAACACAGAGCACACACTGAACAAGTAGGCCCCACTCTGAACAAATACCCCATGCTTAACACAGACTCCACTCTGAACACAGGTCCCACGCTTAACACTGAACCCACTCTGAACAGAGACCCCACGCTTAATACAGACCACACTCTGAACACAGGTCCCACGCTTAACACTGAACCCACTCTGAACAGAGACCCCACGCTTAATACAGACCACACTCTGAACACATACCACACTCTTAACAAGTAGACCCCACTCTAAACGCAGACCCCACTCTGAACAAGTAGACCCCAATCTGAACAAGTTGACCCCCAATCTGAACAAATACCCCACGCTTAACACAGACCCCAATCTGAACAAGTAGACCCCAATCTGAACAAATACCCCACGCTTAACACAGACCCCACTCTGAACAAGTTGACCCCAATCTGAACAAATACTCCACGCTTAACACAGACCCACTCTGAAGACAGACCAGACTTTGAACACAGACCACACTCTGAACAAAGACCACGCTCTGAAGATTTCTGTGTTAGTGTTAACGGAGCTTTATTGTACATCTGTTCCAAAGAAAAAAAAACCTACCATGTTCAATCTTTGCTCATAGCTAAAATTCTCCAGCTCTGGCAACATCCTCGCAAATCTCTTTTGTCCCCTCTTTACTGTAATGTGGTCACAAGAATTGTAGCAAGTACTCAAGCTGTGGCCTGACCAATGTTTTATGCTCTTCTAGCATAACCTCCCTGCTCTTGTATTATATGCCTCCGCTAAAAAAGGAAAGTATCCCGTATGCTTTTTGAACCATCTGATCTACCTGTCCTGCTACCTTCAGGGATCGGTGGACATGCACTCCAAGGTCCGTTGCTTCCTCTACTCCTCTCAGTAACCCCCATTTATTGTGTACTCCCTTGCCTTGTTTGTCTTTTCCAAATGCATTTCCTCACACTAATCTGCATTGAATTCCATTTGCCACTTATCTGCCCACCTGACCAGTCCATTGATATCGTGCTGAAGTCTACAGCGTTCCTCCTCACGATCAACCACACGGCCAATGTTTGTGTCATCTGCAAACTTCATGGTCAAGCTCCCCACATTCAAGGCCAAATCAATAATATAACCACAAAAAGCAAGAAACCTACTACTGAGCCTTGCTTGACCGGAATGGAAACAGCCTTCCAGTCGCAAAAACAACCGTCAACCACTTTACGAACAACTCGGGTTAGATACAGAGTAAAGCCCCTCCTACACATTCGCTTCAACACTCCCAGGGCAGGAACAACAGAGGTTAGATACAGAGTAAAGCTCCATCACCACTCCCCCATGCTCTGCGTGTGGGTTTCAGTCCCACACCGGGTGAGATCTACTAACAGAGGCCGGGATGTTGCCTGTGCCTTCCCCAGAGATCACTGCCTCCCCCCATTCTCGGTAATTCCACCTCCCTGTGATGCTGTGATCCTGAATATTTCTCTCTCTCTCTCTCTCTGTCATTCTACTCTCTCTCTGACCAGTCTCTATCACTCGCTCTGTCCCCGTCTCCAGCTCTCTCTGTCTGTCTCTCCCGTGTTTCGCTCTCTCTCGTCCATCTGTCGGTCTCTCTCAATCACCCCCTTGTCTTTCTCGGTCTTCCCCTCTGTCTCCTTTTATCTTTTTGTGCTCTCCTTCTCTTTATCTTGTCTCTGCCTCATCCCCTCTTCCGTCTCTCTCTGAACCTCTCTCTCTCTCTCTGCTCTCTCTTTCTCACCTTATTCTTTCACTCTCTCTCCTCCGCACTCTCTCGTCCTCTACCTTCTCTGTCTCCTTTTACACTCTCTTTCTCACCCTACTCTGTCTCTGTCTCTGTCTGTCTGTCTCTCTCTCTCCTAATCGTTCTACCTCTACTCTCTCCATATATATACTCTCCCTTTCTATTCCCCTCTACTCTCTCTCTCTCTCTCTCTCTCTGTACCTCTCCTCTCTGTGATAATAAACTAAATGGCAAAAGATCTAGAGGGGGAATGAGGACACATTTTCAATGAGGTTTATTATGATTATAAATGCAAAATCTGAAAGAGCAACCTTATTCCATAGGAACATTCAAAATGCAATTGGATATGTCCTTGAAGAGAACTAATTTGCAGGGTTGTGGGGAAAAAGCTGTGGTGTGGGACAAATTTGGGCAGTTCTTTCAAATAGCCAGCACTGTACAGCTCAGAAAAAGGCCTTTCGGCCCAACAGTTCCATGTCGGTGTTTATGCTCCAAACGAGCATCCTCCCATCCTTTTTCATCCAACCCCATCAACATGTCCTTCTATTCCTTTCTCATCTCATTGAAACATATAAAATAAAATATAATATTCTGAGGGGGATTGACAGGATAGATGCTGAGAGATTGTTTTCCCTGACTGGCGATTGTAGGACAAGTGGGAAGAGACTTCGGATATGGGGTCGGACATTTACGACTGAGATGAGGAGGAATTTCTTCACTCAGAGGTTTGCGAATCTTTGGAATTCTCTACCCTAGAGGGCTGTGGATGCTCAGTCGTTGAGTACATTCAAGGCTGGGATTGATAGATTTTTGGACTTTAGTGGAATCAAGGGGTATGGGGATCGGGCGAGAATGTGGAGTTGAGGTAGAAGGGCAACCACGATCTGATTGAACAGCGGAGCAGGCTCAAGGGGCCATACGACCTACTCCTGCTCCCACTTTGTATCTTCTTATGATCTTACTCACTCATGTGTTTATTTCGCATCCTCTTAAATCCATCTTTGCTATTCGCCTCAACTACTCTTTGTAATAGCAACTTTTACATTCTCAGCACCATCTGGGTAAAGAAGTTTTTACTGCATTCATTATTCGATTCAATTCGATTTATTGGTGACTAACTTATAATAATGACCCTTGGTTCTGGTCTCCCCTTCAAGTGGAAACATCTTCTCTACGTCTACCCTATCAAACACATAATTAATCTTAAAACCTCTATCACGTCACTCCTCAGTCTTCTCTTTTCTAGAGAAAAGAGCCCCAGATTATTCTCTCTTTCCTGACATGTGTAACCTTTCAGTTCTACGATACTGTTGCAGAAAACTGTCCTGGATGCAATCTAGAAATGTATTGCCCTTATGTCACAGTCAAGGTGAAAATTAAAATCTCCCTTCATAACTGCTTTGCTTAGCTACAGGCTCCGCTGATCTCCGTATTTCTGTGCAGGGTCAGTACTCCCTGTTTGAAGTATTTGTCTCATTAATTGTTTGCTTTTCATGCCCCAGTTCACCTCAGTTGTTTGTGATCTCCAGTGTGATAGATCCGTCTTCGGGTTCAGGCTCTGAACAGCAACTAGATTATTTGATCCGGGAGAGACAGCACACTGATTTTAAACAGACACAGAATGATCCGGGACTTGCAGCACACCCCTTTTAAACAGACACAGAATGTTCCTGGACTGACAGCACAACCCTTTTAAACAGACACAGAATGATCCGGGACTGACAGCACACCCCTTTTAAACAGACACAGAATGTTCCTGGACTGACAGCACTCCCCTTTTAAACAGACACAGAATGATCCGGGACTGACAGCACACCCCTTTTGAACAGACACAGAATGATCCGGGACTGACAGCACACCCCTTTCAAACTGACACGGAATGATCCGGGCCTGACAGCACCAACATCAAAATACTTTTTTCATTGCTCTAAGCAACAAAACTAACCGGCCACTTCCTAGAAGAACTGCTGGCACTTTCAGTTTACTTTACAACATTGGCATTCCGGGGAAACAAATCCTCTGCAGCTGACTATCAAAGGAACTTCTGGAGGGTTGAAATGTATGAAAATGTACTACATAGGCTTGAAACATCTGTAATCTCTGCAACACTGTATAACATAGGACTGAAACATCTGTAATCTCTACAACAATGAATAACATGGGGCTGAAACATTGTAATTTCTGTAACAACGTGTAGCACAGGCCTGAAACATCTCTAATCTCTGTAACATTGCATAACATAGGCCTGAAACATCTCTAATCTCTGTAACATTGTATAACATAGGCCTGGAACAGCTCTATACTCTGTAACATTGTATAACATAGGCCAAAAGCATATCTAAACTCTGTAACATTGTACAACATCGGCCAAAAGCATATCTAAACTCTGTAACATTGTATACCATAGGCCTGAAACAGCGCTAAACTCTGTAACATTGTATACCATAGGCCTGAAACATCTCTAAACGCTGTAACATTGTATAATATAGGCCCGAAACATCAATAATCTCTGTAATATTGTATAACATAGTCCTGAAACATCACACATACAAACACATATAGGCACATACATACACATAAAGGCATATCCACACACTCAAATTCGCAGACGCACACACACATACACACACATATGCACATACACATACATACAGGGACGTGCACACACATACGCATATACGTAAATAAGAGGGCACGGAAACACACATAAGGGCACAAACACAAGCGTACACATACATATATAAAGGCACATACATAAACACACACACACTCATACAGGAACACACACAAATAAAGGCACATACACATACATACGGGAACATACACACATATGTAAACATACACACATATAACGCCACATACACACATACACATACACACACATAAAGGAAAATACACACACATACAAACATAGAGTTACATACACATACATCAAGGCACATACACAGACTTACACAAACATAAAGGTATAGAATCACAGAAAGTTAAAGCACAGAAGGAGGTCATTCGGCCCACTGTGTCCGTGCGGGCCGATAAAGACCTATCTAGCTAAATCCCACTTCCCAGCACTTGGTCCGTAGCCCTGCAGGTTACGGCACTTCAAGTGCTCATCCAAGTGCTTTATAAATGAGGTGAGAGTTTCTGCCTCTACCACCCTTTCGGGCAGTAAGTTCCAGACCCCCACCACCCTCTAGGCGAAATATTTTGTCCTCAACTCCGCTCTAATCCTTCTACCAATAACTTTAAATCTATGTCCCCTGGCACTGACATCTCTGCTGAGAGAAATAGGTCCTCACTGTCCACTCTAACTGGTCCCCTCATTATATTATATACCTCAATTAAATCTCCCCTCAGCCTCCTTTGTTCCAAAGAAAACAACCCCAGCCTATCCAATCTTTTCTCAAAGTTAAAATACTCCAGCCCTGGCAATGTCCTCGTAAATCTCGTCTGTGCCCTCTCGAGTGCAATCACATCTTTCCTTTAATGTGTGACCAGAACAGTACGCAGTACTCAAGCTGCGGCCTAACCAATGAATTATACAGTTGTAGTATAAACTCCCTGCTCTCTGCCTATGCCTCGGCTAATAAAGGAATGCATTCCATATGCCTTCTTAAGCAACTTATCAACCTGTCCTGCCATCTTCCGGGATCTGTGGATGTGCACTCCAAGGTCCCTTTGATCCTCTGCACATTTCAGTATCCTTCCATTTATTGTTTATTCCCTTGCCGTGTTTGCCTTTCCAAAATGCATTATCTCACACTTGTCCGGATGGAATTCCCTTTGCCACTTTTCTGCCAACCTGACCAGTCCATTAATATCTTCCTGCAGTCTACAGCTTTCCTCCTCACTGACAACTACATGGCCAATTTTTGTATCACCTGAAAACCTCTTGATCAAGCCCCCCACATTCAAGTACAAACCATTAATATATCCCACAAAAAGCAACGGACCTATTACTGAGCCTGGCGGAACCCTACTGGAAACAGCCTTCCAGTCGCAAAATCACCCGTCGACCATTACCCTTTTCTTCCTGCTACTTATTCAATGTTGGCTCCAATCAATCACTCTCCCTTGGATCACATGGGATTGTACTTTTTGACCAGTCTGCCATGTGGACTTTGTCAGAAGCCTTGCTAAGATCCATGTAAACGAGATCAAACGCGTTAACCTCATCGACCCTCCTTCTAACCTGCTCAAATAATTCAATCAAGTTAGTCAGACACGACCCTCCCTTAACAAATCCATGCTGACTGCCCTTGATTAACCCATGCCTTTCTGAATGACGGTTTATCTTATCCCTCAGAATCGATTCCAATAAATTGCCCACCACCGACCTTGGACTGACTGGATATATTACTCCATCTATCGCTTTCTCCCTTTTTTAAATAATGGTACAGCATTAGCAGTCCTCCAATCCTCTGGCACACACCTATGGTCAGGGACGATGGAAAATGATGGTCAGAACCTCCACTATAGCCTCCCTTGTATCTCTTAACAGCCTGGGATACATTCCATCCGGGCCGAGTGATTTATCTACTATCAAAGATGCCAATCTCCTTAATATTTCCTCTCTCACTATGTTAAGCCCATCCAATATTTCACACTCCTCCTCCTTAACTTCAATTCCTGCATCATCC
This sequence comes from Heptranchias perlo, assembly GCF_035084215.1. NCBI lineage: Eukaryota > Metazoa > Chordata > Chondrichthyes > Hexanchiformes > Hexanchidae > Heptranchias > Heptranchias perlo. The sequence goes on along the minus strand of NW_027139453.1, from coordinate 5,528,662 downwards.
CTCTCCTTTGTGAAGTCAGAAGCAAAGTTCTCATTAAGAACCATACCCACATTTTCCACCTCCACACATAGGTTAGCTTTTTGATCTCTAATAGGCCGTATTTTTCCTTAGTTATCCTCTTGCTCTTGAAGTAGTTTTAAAACATTTTTTGGGTTTTCCTTAATTTTAATTGGCGGTATTTTTCTATTCTTTCCTAATTTCCTTTTTAATTTCATCTATTTAATTTAATTGCACTTTCTATACTCCACTTGGCTTTCTGCAGTACTGACTTTTAGTGTCCAACATAAGCTTCCCTTTATTGCTTTATCTTACCCTCCATGTTCCTTGTCATCCAGGAGGCTCTAGAGTTGGCAGTCCCACCCTTTATCGTTGTAGCAACACGTTTACTCTGAAACCCTTGAATCTCCCCTTTTAATGGCTCGGACTGCTCTGACACTGATTTACCTTCAAGGAGCTGTTTCCATTCCATTTTTGCTAAATCACTTCTCAGCTGAGTAAAATTGGCCTGAAACCAATTTTGATCTTTAACTCCTGTTCTGTCTCTCCTCCACCCGACTTCATCTAACCCTATCATCATCCCCTTCTATTCATTTCTCCCTCGTGTGCTTATATAGGGATTTAAAAGGTATTTGGGTGTCTTTGTAGATGAATCATAGAAATTTAGCATGCAGGTACGATAAAGAATTAGGAAGGCGAATGGCATGTTAGACTTTATTGCAAGGGGGTCGGGTTAAAATAGTAAGGAGGGCTTGCTGCAATTGGACACAGCTCTGGAGAGATCACACCTGGAGTACTGTGTACAGTTTTGGTCTCCGTACCTAAGGAAAGATATACTCGCCTTAGAGGAGATGCAAAGAAGGTTCACTAGGTTAATTCCTGCTCACAAGATTCATCTCTGTTTGTCGAAATACGCTTAGCAGAATAGCAGGTATTGCTTGCCAGCTATTCAAAAATTTCAGATCAAATTAGAAAATGAACAGACAGATTCAGTTACAGAGACGGACTGTCAAAAATACGGAAAAAACAAGGTCCAGAAGATTTAGAGATAGAAGCAAATCAGAGGCATGGATAATTTCTGGATAAAGAAGAGTGTGTATATGTCACTTGATGATGGAAGTTAATAAAATGTGTTCAGGAATCGAGGATGAATGAGATGTGGAGGCAGAGGTGCAGCAGAAGTTAGAACCAAAAGCAGGCTGTCCTCTCGAACAATGGGAAAATCTTGCAGGACTCCAGGCCACAGGTTGGGCTTGCACATCCTGAGGAGCTCTTTTGCGAACGAGGTGTGGAGAAGCTGTGATAAGCTAATGAAATGTGTTCAGAGTGCAGACTGAGATCATTGTGGAAGTGTTTGTTTTGGAATAGTCCTGTTGCATCAGGGATCTAAAGTTAGAAAGAAGACACGGACAGAGACAAAACGTGGGTACGTGACAGACAGATAGGGAACAGTGACAGGTGGAAATAAGAGAGAGAGAGAGAGAGAGAGAGAGACTTAGAGAGAGAGAGAGAGAGAGGAGAGGGTAGGAGAGAGAGAATGAGGCAGAGAGATAGAAAGGAAGGATGGAATTTATAGCAGCAGAGATGGAAAGGAAGAGAATGAGGCAGAGAGAGAAAGAGGAGTGAGAGACAGGAAAGCGTCAGAAGTGGCGAGAGACAATGAGGCTGGGAGAAGAGAGAGGGACGATACAGATGGAGTGAGGGGGAATGAGAACGATGCAAGAAGAGGGAACGAGAGATAGAGAAGAGAGGAAGGCAGGAAGTGTTGGAGAGACGAGGCAGAGTGAAATAAGCGAGAGGTAGAGAGAGAAAGATTGAGGGAAAGAAAAGAGAGACCCCGTGAAGGTGAATGAAAGAGGGAGAACGAGGCCGGGAGTGACAGGGCCAGAGATAAATAAACAGAGGCAGAGAAATCAGAGTCAGAGAAAGATGAAGCATAGAGAGAGATAAAATAAGTCAAAGAGAGAAACAGTGAGAGAAAACGAGACCGAGGGATTAGGCAGAGACAGAGAGAGAGAGAGAGACAGAAGGTGGAACATATTTTATCCCTGCTTCCCTACACAGTTAAATATTTCTTATATTTTTATTCTTCTATAATAAGAGCGGTGTTGGGTTATAATCACAGATTTTGAACCCATACAATTGTGTTCAGTTAGTACTGATTTTTAGACAGTTACTGAAGTCAGATCAGGTTCATCCAGGAGCATCGAGTTATACTGCCACCTTCGCATGGTTCTCTGGTCAATCGCCCTCTACACTGGCACATCAAACTCTCCCAGAGTAGGTACGGCAAGTGTTAGATACAGAGTAAAGCTCCCTCTAAACTGGCTCAATCAAATCCTGCCAGGGCAGGAACAGCACGGATTAGAAACAGAGTAAAGCTCCCGTTACTCTGTCCAATCAAACATTCACAGTGCAGGTACAGCACGGGTTAGGTTCAGAGTAAAGCTCCCGCTTCAATGTCCGATAAAGCAATCTGATGTGCCTGATGTAATGTGTGTCTCCTTCCAATCTGCCTGAAAAAAAACCCGTTCAAGTGAGATATCTTGAACCCTGAACGGTCAGAGTGCTGACACTATGGGACACTCGTCTTATCTCAGTAACTTTCTGAATGTGTAATTAGGCACTTTCAGAGATTCCCTGCTGTGGTCTCCTCTTCCCATTACCTATGATTCTGACATCTTACCAAGAGATGGGTGAGATCCTGAATGAATATTTCACATCGGTATTTACGGTTGAGAAAGGCATGGATGTGAGGGAACTTGGGGAAATAAATAGTGATGTCTTGAGGAGTGTACATATTACAGAGAGGGAGGTGCTGGAAGTCTTAACGCGCATCAAGGTAGATAAATCTCCGGGACCTGATGAAATGTATCCCAGGACGTTATGGGAGGTTAGGGAGGAAATTGCGGGTCCCCTAGCAGAGATATTTGAATCATCCACCGCTACAGGTGAGGTGCCTGAAGATTGGAGGGTAGCAAATGTTGTGCCTTTGTTTAAGAAGGGCGGCAGGGAAAAGCCTGGGAACTACAGACCAGTGAGCCTGACATCTGTAGTGGGTAAGTTGTTAGAGGGTATTCTGAGGGACAGGATCTACAGGCATTTGGAGAGGCAGGGGCTAATTAGGAACAGTCAGCATGGTTTTGTGAGAGGAAAATCATGTCTCACGAATTTGATTGAGTTTTTTGAAGGGGTAACCAAGAAGATAGATGAGAGCTGTGCAGTAGACGTGGTCTACATGGACTTCAGCAAAGCATTTGACAAGGTACCGCATGGTAGGTTGTTACATAAGGTTAAATCTCATGGGATCCAAGGTGAGGTAGCCAATTGGATACAAAATTGGCTTGACGACAGAAGACAGAGGGTGGTTGTCGAGGGTTGTTTTTCAAACTGGATGCCTGTGTCCAGCGGTGTGCCTCAGGGATCGGTGCTGGGTCCGCTGTTATTTGTTATTTATATTAATGATTTGGATGAGAATTTAGGAGGCATGGTTAGTAAGTTTGCAGATGACACCAAGATTGGTGGCATTGTGGACAGTGAAGAAGGTTATCTAGGATTGCAACGGGATCTTGATAAATTGGGCCAGTGGGCCGATGAATGGCAGATGGAGTTTAATTTAGATAAATGTGAGGTGATGCATTTTGGTAGATCGAATCGGGCCAGGACCTACTCCGTTAATGGTAGGGCGTTGGGGAGAGTTATAGAACAAAGAGATCTAGGAGTACAGATTCATAGCTCCTTGAAAGTGGAGTCACAGGTGGATAGGGTGGTGAAGAAGGCATTCAGCATGCTTGGTTTCATTGGTCAGAACATTGAATGCAGGAGTTGGGATGTCTTGTTGAAGTTGTACAGGGCATTGGTGAGGCCACACTTGGAGTACTGTGTAGAGTTCTGGTCACCCTATTATAGAAAGGATATTATTAAACTAGAAAGAGTGCAGAAAAGATTTACTAGGATGCTACCGGGACTTGATGGTTTGACTTACAGGGAGAGGTTAGACAGACTGGGACTTTATTCCCTGGAGAGTAGGAGGTTAAGGGGTGATCTTATAGAAGTCTATAAAATAATGAGGGGCATAGATAAGGTCGATAGTCAAAATCTTTTCCCAAAGGTAGGGGAGTCTATAACGAGGGGGCACAGATTTAAGGTGAGAGGGGAGAGATACAAAAGGATCCAGAGGGGCAATTTTTTCACTCAAAGGGTGGTGAGTGTCTGGAACGAGCTGCCAGAGGCAGTAGTAGAGGCGGGTGCAATTTTGTCTTTTAAAAAGCATTTGGACAGTTACATGGGGAAGATGGGTATCGAGGGATATGGGCCAAGTGCAGGCAATTGGGACTAGCTTAGTGGTATAAACTGGGCGACATGGACATGTTGGGCCGAAGGGCCTGTTTCCATGTTGTAACTTCTATGATTCTATGATTCTATGATTCTATGATTTACGATGAAGGACTCTCTGCAAATATCCGGAGAAAACGAATTTCCCTTCTGTGTGACAGTGGATCAGTTGGAAGCTTGCCTCAGTTTGCAGTTCTCTATCTTTCAGATCACATGTTTGTGTTTTTGGCCCCTCTTCAGGTTCAAAAGATGAGCTCATCTGACAGGATGTGCCAGGTACACACGCATGAAATTTAATCCTTAACTACACCCCAAGTATTGCATACACATCAGTTCTTAATCAGAACCGTCTCTCCTGCCCGGTCCCCGTGCACTTTAATATGCCAACTGGACTGATGTCTCTTGCGCTGAGCCCCTCTCGGGCAGTGATGGACTGAGTCAGCACCAGGACTCCAAATACCGAGAACAGCGCTTCCATCAGTTCTGGCACAGAGAGTTTGTTGCATTTCATAATCACACACGTGGGGACTGACCGGTCTCCGAAATTATACTGGGAAAAGTTTTTTCCTTTCTGTGTGACTGCTGGTCAGTTGGCAGCTGGACTAAATTGGCAGTTCTCGATCTCCCAGATCACAAGGTTGTGAGCTGTGGCCCAACTAAATGGCTTAACATGTGAGTTCAGGTGACAGAATGTGACAGGTACACGAACAGGACATTTAATCCATCAACTCCAACTACAGTATTCTCTCCACGTGAAGTCTATATATAACCCGTTGCTCCTGCTCGCTCCACTTGCTCTTTAATATTTAATATTCCACCAGTAAACAACAACAGATGTTCCGGGACTGACTGCACATCCCTGTTAAACAGACACAGAATGAACCGAGACTGACTGTTCACCCCTTTTAAGCTGGGACATAGTGACCAGGGACTGACCGCATACCCCTTTTAGTCAGGCACAGAATGGTTTTGGACTCACAGCACACCCCTTTTAAACAGACACAGAATGATCCGGGACTGACAGCACACCCCTTTTAAACAGGCACAGAATGATCCGGGACTGACAGCAGACCCCTTTTCAACTGGCGCAGAATGGTTTGGGACTGACAGCACACCCATTTTAAACAGGCTCAGAATGATCCGGGACGGATATATATAACTAAACTGGTCTTCAGTATACAGGATATAATTTGAAAGTTTGCAGAAGAGACGAAACTCAGAAACGTGGTAAACAGTGTCGAGGATGGTAACAGTCTGCAGGAGGACACAGGCAGACTGGTGAAATTGGTACACCCGTGGCAGATGTAATTTAACGCAGAGAAGTGTGAAGTGATACAGTTGCTGGATGAATGAGGAAAGGCAATATAATTTTTAAAGGGGGTGCAGGAACTGAGAGATCTGTAGGTATATGTGCACACATCTTTGAAGGTGGCCGGACAAGTTGAGAAGGCGTAAAACATGTGAAATCGTCGGCTTTATTGATAGAGGCATGGATAAAAATGGAAGAAGAATATGTTAAACCTTTATTAAACACTGCTTAGGCCTCAACAGGAGTATTGAGTTCAATCCTGGGCAGCGCACTTTATGAAGGATGTCAAGGCCTTGGAGAAGGTGCAGAAGACATTTGCTAGAATGCTACTAAGGATGAGGAACGTCAATTATTTGGAGAGACTGGAGAAGCTGCTATGTTCTCCTAAGAAGAGAGAAGGATAAGGAGTGATTTGATCGAGGTGAGCAAAATCATGAACGGTTTTATGGAGTAAAGAAGTAGAAACTGTTTCCAGTGGCAAACGGGTCGGTAATGGTAGGATTCAGATTAAAGGTGATCGGCGAAAGAGCCAGTGAAGACATGAGGAAACATTTATTTTCTCAAGGAGTTGTAATGATCTGGAATGTGCTGCCTGAAAGGGTGATGGAAGAAGATTCAATAGAAACTTTCAAAAGGGAATTGGGTAAACATTTGAAGGGAAAAAATTACAGGGCTATGAGGAAAGAGCAGGGTAATGGGACAAATTGGATCGTTCTTTCAAAGAGATGTCAAAGGCATGAAACAGCTCTAAACTTTGAAAAAATGTGTAACATTGGCCTGAATCATCTCTAATGTAGACAACAATGTGTAACATAGGACTGAAACATCTCTAATGTATACAACAATGTGTAACATAGGCCCAAAGCATCTCTAGTTTATTCAACAATGTGCAACATAGGCCTGAAACATCTCTAGTTTATACAACAATGCGTAACATAGGCCCAAAACTTCTCTAGTGTACACAACAATGCGTAACATAGGCAAAAAACTTCTCTAGTGTACACAACAATGCATAACATAGGCCTGAAACATCTCTAGTGTATAAAACAATCTGTATCACAGGCCTGAATCATTCCTATTGTGCACAACAATGTGTAACAAAGGCCTGAATCATCTCTGATGTATACAACAATGTGTAACATCGGCCTGAAACATCTCTAATGTATAAAACAACGTGTAAAATGGGCCTGAAACAGCTCTAATCAAGCAGCAATGTATAACATACGTCTGAAACGTAACGAAATTCCACAACAATGGATAATATAGGCCTGGAAAATCTCTAACATCTCCCACAATGTATAACATAGACCTGAGACATCTCTAATTTCTACATCGATGCCTGAAACTTCTCTAATCTTGAAAACATGGTGTTACATATTCCAGAAAAAATATATATTCTCCGTAACAATGTAAAATAGGCCTGAAACAACTCTAATTTCAACAATAAACTATAACAGAGGCCAGAATCGTCTCTCATATTTGCAACAACATATAAAAGAGGCGTGAAACATCTCTAACCTCTATAACAATGTATAATAAAGGCCTGAAACAGCTCTAATCTCTGCAACAATTTCTAAATAGATCTGAAACATCTGTAATTTTTGCCAAAATATGCAACATGGGCCTGAAACACCTGCAATCGCTCCAACAATATGTAAACATAGGCCTGAAACATCTGTCATCTCAACAATAATGTACAACAGAGGCCGGAAACGACTCTAACACTTGCAACAATACATTAAATCGACATGAAATGGCTCCAATTACAGTTTTACAACAATGTAATAAACAGACCTGCAACAACTCGAACCTCGACAACAATGAGTAACATAGGCCTGAAACATCTCCAATCTCTACAACATTGAATAACCAAGAGTTGAAATATCACTAATCACTTCAACAATCGGCCCTTCAGACCTGTTCCGCCATTCAAAATGATCATGGCTGATCGTCTAACTCAGTACCCTGTTCCCGCATTTTCCCCATTTTCCTTTATCCCTTTAGCATTAAGAAATATTTCTTTCTCCTTCTAGAATACATCTAATGACTTGGCCTCCACTGCCTTCTGTGGTAGAGAATTCCACAGGTTCACCACCCTCTGAGTGAAGAAATTTCTCCTCATCTCGGTTCTAAATGGCATACCCCGTATACTGAGACTGTGACCCCTGGTTCAGGACTCCCCAGCCATCGGGAACATCCACCCTGCATCTAGTCTGTCTAGTCCTGTTAGAATTTTAAATGTTTCGATGAGATCACCTCTCATTCTTCAAAACTCTAGTGAATATAGGCCTAGTCAACCCAATCTCTCCTCAATCGTCAGTCCTGCCATCCCAGGAATCAGTCTGGTAAACCTTCGTTGCACTCCCTCCATGGCAAGGACATCCTTTCTCAGATAAAGAGACCAAAACTGCACACATGCTCCAGATGTGGTCTCACCAAGTCCCTGTATAACTGCGGTAAGACATCCCTGCTCCTGTACTCAAATCCTCTTGCAATGAAGGCCAACATACCATTCACCTTCCTAACTGCTTGCTGCACCTGAATGCTCGCTTTCAGCGAATGGTGTACAATGACACCCAGGTCTTGTTGCACCTCCCCTTTTACCAATCTATCACCATTCAGATAATAATCACCTCGAAAATGTATAACAAATGTTTAAAACGTCCCTCAAGTTATGTGTAACATAGGCCTGCAATATCTCCAATCTCTGCAACAGGGTATAACATAGGCCAGAAATATATCTAATTTCTAAATCAATGTGTAACATATGCCTGGAACATCTCCAATCTCAACAACGATGTGCAGCATATGCTTGAAAAATCTCTAATCTATAAAACCATGTATTGCACAGGCCTGTAACATGACTAATCTCTACAACAATGTGTCACATTGTCTTGACGCATCTGTAATCCCTACAGAAATGTATAACATTGGTATGAAACCTCTATATTCTCGTCATCAATGCATAAAATAGGGCTGACACATCTCTAATTTCAACAACAACATGTACCATCAACCAGAAATATCTCTAATCTCTGAAACGATGTTTAATATAGGTCAGAAACGTCTGTAAACTCTACAACAATATATAACAGAGGCCTGAAACATCTCTAATCTCAAGAACAATCTGTAAAATAGGCCTGAAACATCTGTGATCTTTGCAGCAATGCAAAACATGGCCCTGTCACTTTATATGTTGTAATACTATGTAACACATTGTTGGAGAGATTAGAGATGTTTCAGGCCGATGTTACACATTATTGCTGAGGTTAGATATGTTTTAGGCCAATGCTAATCATTGATGTAGAGATTAAAGATATTTCAGGCCTATGTTATACATTATTGAAGAGATTAGACATGTTTTGGACCTATGCTATCCAATGATTCAGAGATTGGAGATGTTTCAGCCTTATGTTAGACATTTTCCGAGATTAGAAATGTATCCAGTCGATGTTATAGATTGTTTTAGAGCTTTGAGATGTTTGAGGCCCATGTTAAAAGATTTTGAAGAGATTGCAGATGTTTCAGGCCCATGTTACACATTGTTGTAGAGATTGACGATGTTTAAAGCCGACTTTAGACATTGTAATAGAGATCAGACATCTATCAGGCCGACGCTGTACATTGCAGTAGCGATTACAAACGTTGCAGCCTGTGTTGCACGTTGTTGCACAGATAACCTGTTTCAGGCCTATATTACACATTGTTGTAGAGATTAGAAATGTTTCAAGCTCATGTGATATATTGTTGTTGGGATTGCAGATGTTTCAAGCCGATGTTGTGCATCTTTGTACAGATTAGAGACGTTCCAGGTCTATTTTTACATTGTTGTAAAGATTAGAGTTTTTCAGGCCTTTGTTACGCTTTGTTGTCGAGATTAGAGGGGTTCCAGGTAAATTTTATACAATGTTGTAGCGATTAAAAATTTCTCAGGCCTACGTTATGCATTTTTGCATAGATTACAGATGATTCAAACCTATGTTACGGGTTGTTATCGAGATTACAGATGTTCCAGGCCTATCGTTCACATTGTAAAAGAGATTATAGCTGCTTCAGTTCGATATTTCACCTTGCTTTAGCGAGTACAGATGTTTCAGGCCTGTATTACCATAGTTGTATCGAAGACAGATGTTTCAGGCCCATGTTATACATTGTTGCGAAGGTAACAGTTATTTCAGGTCTGCGTTGCACATTTTTGCAATGAAAAGTGCTGGTTTGGGCTTGTGTTCCACATCGTTGCAGAGATTGGAGCTCTTTCTGGCCGATGTGATACATTGTTTCAGAAATTAGAGATGTTTCAGGCCTATCTTACACACTGTTGCGAAGATTACAGATGTTTGAGGTCTCTGTTGCACAATTTTGCAATGAGCAGAGATGATTTAGTCCTTTGTTATATATAGTTCCAGAGACTGGAGATGTTTCAGGCCCATGTTATACAATGTTGTGGAGATTAGAGTTGCTCCAACCCATGTTGCATATTGTTGTATATATTAGAGCTACACATTGTTGTCGCATTGGAGATGTTTCCGGCCTATTTCATATATTGCTGCAGAGACTGGAGATGTCACAGACCCATGTTACATATTGTTGTACCCATCGCAGATGTTCCAGGCCTTTGTTACATCATGTTGTGGAGATGACATATGTTTGAGGCCCATGTTGCACATTTTTGCAGTGAATAGAGGCATTTCGGGACTACGATACATGCTGTTGCAGAAATTAAAGACGTTTCAGTCCCATATCACACATTATAGCAAAAATTACCGATGTTTCTTGTCTATTGTGGAGGTTGTTGTGGAGGTTAGATTTGATTCAGGCTTATGTATTGCATTGTTGCAGAGTTTCAGGCCTATCTTATGCATCGTTGTATGGATTAATGATGTTTCATTCCCGTGTCATACATTGTTGTAGAAATTAGTGATGTTTCATTCCAGTTTATACATTTTTGTAGAGATTAGTGATGTTTCATTGCCGTGTTATACGTTAGTGCAGAGATTAGTGATGTTTCATTCCCCTGTTATACGTTCTTGTCGAGATTAGTGATGTTTCATTCCCGTGTTATACATTGTTGTGGAGATTAGTGATGTTTCAAGGCTATTTTATATATTGATGTAGAGATTAGAGATCTTTCAGGCTCACGATATACATTGCCGGAGAGATTACAAATGTTTCAAGCCTATGTTACACATTGTTGAAGCGATTATACATTTTTCGTGCCGATGCTTTACATTCTTGTAGCGATTACAGGTGTTTCAGGCCTATGTTGCAGCTTGTTTTAGAGATTAGACATTTTCAAGCGTATGCTGCACATTGTTCTAGCGATTACAGTTGTCCCATGCCTATGTCACACATTGTCCCAGAGATTGCAGATGTTTGAGGCCTATGTTACGCATTGTCCCAGAGATTGCAGATGTTTCAGGCCTATATTACGCATTTTTCTAGAAATTAGAGATGTTCCAGGTCTATTTTGTACATTGTTGCAGAGATTAGAGATGATTCGGGCCTATCTTACATATCGTTGTAGAGATTAGATATGTTTCAGACCCAAGTTACTCATTGTTGTCGTGGCTTTTAGAGATTTTTAGGCCCATGTTATGCATTGTTGTAAAGATTTCAGATGTTTCAGTTCTACGTTGCACATTTCTGCAATTAATATATGTGTTTCAGGCCTATGTTACACATTGTTGTAGAGATTAGTGATATTTCTGCCTATTTTATACATTGCTGCAACGATTAGAGATGTTTCAGGCATAATTCATATATTGCTGCAGAGACTATTTGTGTTTCTGGCCCATTTTACACATTTTTGTGGAGATTTTTGCAATGAATAGAGATGTTTCAGGCCTATGTTGCACATCGTTGTAGCGTTTGCAGATGTTCCAGGCTTTCGTTACATAATGTTGTACAGATGATACATGTTTCAGGCCCATGTTACACATTTTTTTGCAATGAATAGAGGTAGTTAGGCCTATGTTACACATTGATGTAGATATTACATTTGTTTCATGCCTATGTTACACATTATTGTGGAGATTGAAGGTGTTTCAGCCTGAAGTTAGACATTGTTGTAGAGATTTGAAATGTTTCCTGTTTATGTTAAACATTAATGTAGAGACTAGATATGTTTCAGTCTTGTGTTACAAATTGTTCTTTAAGCGACAAATATTTCAGGTCCATGTTACACATTGTTGTAAAGATTACAATGTTTCATGTCTATGTTGCTTATTTTTGCAATGAGCTGAGGTGTTTTAGGCCTATGTTACAGATTGTTGCAGAGATTAGAGATGTTTCAGCTTGATGATACAAACTGTTGCTGAGATTAGAGGTGTTTCAGGCTTATTTTGTAGATTTACGTAGAGATTGCACATGTTTCAGGCCTATTTTATACATTATTGTAGAGATTAGCGATATTTCAGGCCTATTTTATACCTTGTTGTTGAGATTAACGATCCTTCAAGCTTATCTTATAAATTGTTGTCGAGATTAATGAAGTTTCAGGCGTATGATATACCTTGTTGTAGAAATTAAAAATGTGTCAAGCTTATATTATACATTGTTGCAGAGATTAGACACGTTTCAGGCTTATGCTGCACATTGTTATAGCGATTACAGCTGTGTCATGCCTATGTTACGCATTTTTGTAGCAATTGCAGATGTTTCAGGCCAATGTTACGCATTTTTCTCAAAATTAGAGTTGTTCCAGGTCTATTATATACATTGTTGTAGAGATTAGAAATGTATCAGGCATATGGACAAATTGTTGAAGAGATTAGAGATGTTCCAGACCCATTGTGGTTGAGATCAGAGATGTGGATACTCATTGTGGTAGAGATTAGAGAATTATCGGGCCTATGCTGCGCAATGTTGCAGCGATTACAGATGCTTCTGGCCCATGTTATACATTGCTGCGAAGATTAATGATGTTTCAGGTCAATGTTGCACATTTCTGTAATTAATAGATGTGCTTCAGGCTTACGTTACACTTGTTGCTGAGATCAGAGATGTTTCTGGCGTGTTGTAGAATATTGCAGAGGTTAGAAATGTTTCAGGCCTATTTCATATATTGCTGCAGAGACTACTGGTGTTTTTGGTCCATGTTACACCATTTTGTTGAGATTTTTGCAATGAATAGAGATGTCTCAGGCCTATGTCGCACATTGTTGTAGCGATTGCAGGAGTTCCAGGCATTTGTTACATAATGTTGTAGCAATAACAAATGTTTCAAGCTCATGTTGCACATTTTTGCAATGAATGCACGTGTTTCTGTCCTACCAGGTCTTGGGGAGCTCAAGTGTCCACAGGGGCAGAACTGCAACTGAAGCCCGCAGCAAAGAGCACACGGCACAGGTAAACTTTCCCATTCCTTGTCAGAACAGAATCATCCTTGGAAAATAAGTGTCTAAATGGCGTAGAAACACAAAGAGTCCGAGCAATATAGATTCATGAGAATTAAATATGGCAATGCAACAACAAAACATTTAACGTTCCAAATGTAAGGAATCTTACAACACCAGGTTATAGTCCAACAATTTTATTTTAAAATCACAAGCTTTCGGAGATTATTCCCTTCGTCAGGTGAGTGAGTGGCACGTTCCAAGGCACTGCACAGGAGTTTTACCAAACGAAATTTGAAAAGGAGCCACATAAGGAGATTGGTGACCAAATGCCTGGTCGAATAGGTAGGTTTAAAGGAGCGTCCTTAAGGAAGAGAGAAAGGTAGAGACACGGAGAAGTTTCGGAAGGGCATTCCAGAGCTTAGGGCCTAGGCAGGTCAAAAAGGACAGAGAAAGTACAAACAAAGCACTGGGATTAATTTCTAGAAGAATCCAATTAAAAAGCAGAGAAGTCATGTTAAACTGATATTGCACTTTGGATAGACCTCACTTGGATTACTGAGCACAGTTTTGGTCCCCATGTTACAAAAATCCTGTCGAGGCACTGGAAAAAGTGCAAATAAAGATTTACAATGATGATACCAGAACTGAGACAGTATAACTATCAGGAAAGACTGAACAGACTGTGGTGCATTTTTCTAAACAAGTGAAGTTTGAGAGTTGACCTTATAGAGGTCTTTAAAATGATGAATGTGTTGTCTTGGGTAGACGGAGGGAGCATGTTTCCACACGTGGGGGAGACCAAAACTAGGATGCAAAAACATCAGAAATTCAGCCGTAAACCAATAGGAATTCAAGAGAAACTTCTTTACCGAGAGAGTGGTTAGAATGTAGAGCTTGTTAGCACAAGGAGTAGTTGAGCTGAATAACATAGATGCATTGAAGGGGAAGCTAGATAAGTACATGAGGGAGAAAGGAATGTAAGGATATGATGATAGAGTGAGATGAAGTAGGATGGGAGGAGGCCCGTGTGAAGCATAAACCATGGCATGGACCTGTTGGGCCGAAAGGCCTTGTTTGTGTGCTGTAAATTCTCTGTAATTTTATAGTGAATTCTGAAAAGTCGACGTGCAGAACTCAAAAGAAACTTCAGCAAGAGGCCGGGTGTCACAGAGAGTCTAAACTTCGGCCACTACGGATCTGAAGGTCTTAATTAAAATGGATGTGGGGTTTTCAAACACAGTCCTTGCTGAGAGGTTGGATTTGTTCCAAACCCGGCCTTAAGTGGGCAGACCGGCCGATCAAGAGCATCCATAAAACATATTTAAAACCTCTCCCTCAATCACTGAAGGAGAAGGGAATACAAAGTGATACTGATAGGATTAGATGAAGACATTTAGGAGGAGGCTCGTGTGGAGCATAAACACAGGCATAGATCAGTTGGGCCGAATGGCTTGTTTCTATGCTGAACATTCTCTGTAATTCAAGTTATTCCTTCCTTCTGCTTGGATTCGTTCTTCGAGGGAATGGGAATTTGACAATGTTGAAAATGGAGAGTAAAATTCTGTAAGTAAACTTCAATGGGAGATCCTCTCTCTCCACGGGATGCACAGATGCCGGACAGACTGAAGACTTTGAGTTAGAAATGGTCAGGTGTAAAACACATTCGGAACACGTAGGAAAACGTTACGTTCTGTGTCTAAAACTACTACGGCAGGGCTCCAACATATAATCTTCCAATAAAAAGACGATTCATACCAAAGTCAGACGCCTTGTGCATTTAGCCACAGGGCCACTGACTAGGGAATAAAATGTATTGGAGAGAATTCTGAGCAGTTTCAGAGCCAGTGGTCTCCAGGGGGAAAGGACGAAAGAAAAATAACAGGTTTCGAACAAATGAGAAGATCCGCTGCGAGCAGGGTTAGAATCTGCCTGGGAAAGCCCAATGGATTTTGAATCCAACGACCTGACCCTATCAACCATCGCAGCTGAAATCGCACTGACACCCAAGGAGAATATTGCAGGACTGGAGAGAGAGGATGTCCTGGGAGGGCGTGGGGGCGTCAGGGAGTAAAGAAATAAAGAGGTCACATTGCACTCCTGGGTTTGTTCTTTCGGCCACCAACCAGTGTGAAGGAAATAGAGGAGCACATTTGCACGGAAATTCCAGGGAGTTGCAAAAGCCAGAGAGCAGTGATAACGGGGGACTTCAACCATCCTAACATAGACTGGGATAGTAAAAATATAAAGGGCACACAGGTGCAGGAATTTTTGAAATGTATTCAGGATAAATTTCTTAAACGGTATGTTTCCAGCCCGACTCGGAAGGAGATATTACTGGACTTAGTTCTGGGGAATGAGGTGGGCCAAGTGGAGCAAGTGTCAGTGGGGGAGCATTGAGGGAGCAGCGATCATAGGATTAGAATAGCTGTGGAAAAGGACACAGACATCTCTAAAGTGCAAATACTCAATTGGAGGAGGGTCAATTTCAATGGGATGAGAACAGATCTGACCTGGGTAAATTGGAATCAACGATTGGCAGTCAAAACTGTAATTGAACAGTGGGCGGACTTTAAGGAGGAAGTGTTTCGTGTACAGTATAGGCACATTCCCTGCAGGCAATTAAAGCCAGAGCTCCCTGACTGACAGAAGAGATAGAGAGTAAAATGAAACGGAAAATTGGAGCATATGACAGATGTCAGGTTGATAAAACAAGTGAGAGCCAATTAGAATATCGATTGTTCAGAGGGGAAGTGAAAATGGAAATAAATGGGGCAAAGAGGGAAAGAGAGAGAGCATGAGAATAGACTGGCGGCAAACATAATAGGGAATCCAAAAGTCTACTGCAGGCATGTAAACTGTAAAAGGGTAGTACCAGGAGTGGTGGGTCCGATTAGGGACCATACAGGAGATCTACTCATGGGCAGAGGGTGCATAAGAGATTTTTTGATTGATTCCAGTGATGAGGAGTTTTAGTTACGTGGATAGACTGCAGAAGCTGTGGTTATTTTCCTTGGAACAGAGATAGTTGCGAGGAGATTTGATAGAGGTTTTCAAAATCATGAAGGGTCAAGACAGAGTAGATGGAGAGAAACTGGCGGAAGGGTCAAGAACCAAAGGAGAGAGATTTTAGGTGATTTGCAAATGAACCAAAAGTGACATGAGGATTTTTGTTTAGGTTAGGATCTAGAATGCACTGCCCGAGGCGATGGTGGAGGCAAATTCCATCATGGCCTTGAAAAGGGAACTGGATAAGTAATTGAAAGGAAAAAAAAATGCAGGGCTACGGGGGAAAGGGCGTGGTAGTGCGACGGGTTAATTGGTCTCTCTATCAACCTATCTCGTTGCTCCACTCTCCAACTATGTCTCTCTCTCTGCTTCACTCTCCTCTGCTCGCTCTCTGTCACTCTTTGTGTCATTTTTGTCTTTTCCCCTATCACTGTCTGCCCGTTTGCTCCCTCCCTGCTCTGTGTCTCTCTTTCTCTGTCTCTCTGTCTCTCGCTATCTGTCTCTCTCTATCTTTCTCTCACTCTCTCCTTTCATTTTCTGTTGATCATTACAGATTTGTTTCCTCAACCTGCACAGTCTCTCTCTGTCTGTCTCTCTGTATCTCTTTCCCCTTCCCTCTCGAGACTCTCTCTGTCTCTTTATCTTTGTTCCTCTCTCTCTGTCTCTCTCTCTGTCCCAATTCCTTTCTGTGTGTGTGTGTGTGTCTCTCTCTCTCTCTCTTTATCAATTGGCCTCTCGCCTTGTCTCTTTATGTCTCTTTGTATGTCTCTCTGTCTATCTGTCTCTCTCTCTCTGTCTCTGTATATGACTCTATATCCGTCTCTCTCCCTCTCTTTCTCTCTTTGACTCTCTGTCTCCCTCTGCCCCTCTGTCTCTCTCTCTGTCATTTTATCTCTTTCCGTCTCTCTAAGTCTCTTCGTTTCTTTATCTCTCTCCCGTCCCTCCCTCTCCTACTCTCTCTTGCCTTCTCCCCCTCTCTCACTCTCCCTCTCTTTCTAGCTCTCTCCCTGTCTGTCTCTCTCTGTCACTCTGTGTCTGTGTGTTCATCAGTCTCTCGTTCTTTTTCCATCCCCCTGCCTCTTCTTCTACCTATCGCTTCCTCTTCCCCGTAGATGCTGAGAGGTTGTTTCCATTGGCTGCAGAGTCTAGAACTCGGGGCATAGTCGCAGGATAACTGGTCGGCCATTTAAAACGGAGATGAGGAGGAATTTCGTCGCTCAGATGGTTGTGAACCATTGAATTCTCTCCCACAGAGGGCTGTGGATGCTCAGTCGTTGAGGAGTTGAAGTAGAAGATCGGCCATGATCTGATTGAATGGAACAGCAGGCTCGAGGGACCGAATGGCCTACTCCAGCTGCTATTTCTTATGTCCTTATGATCTTATATTCTCTCCCTCTCTCTCTGTCACCAACTCTCTCTCTCTCTCTCTCTGTCGACCCCACTCTCTCTCTCTATCCCTGTCTCCGTGTATGTATGTCTGTCTATATCTCCTTCTTTCCCTTTCTCACCTTGTATCTCTCCATCCCTCTCCTTTCTGTCTGTCTGTCTCTCTCTCTCTCCACCACTCCTTGTCAGCAGTGACCGCTGCTGGAAACATAAGAACATAAGAACATAAGAAATAGGAGCAGGAGTGGGCCAATCGGCCACTGGAGCCTGCTCCGCCATTCAATAAGATCATGGCTGACCTGGTCCTAACCTCAAATCTAAAATCATGTCCAATTTTTTGCCCGCTTCCCGTAACTCCTAATTCCCTTTACTTCTAGGAAACTGTCTATTTCTGTTTTAAATTTATTTAATGATGTAGCTTCCACAGCTTCCTGGGGCAGCAAATTGCACAGACCTACCACCCTCTGAGTGAAGAAATTTCTCCTCATCTCATTTTGAAAGAGCAGCCCCTTATTCTAAGATTATGCCCCCTCGTTCTAGTTTCACCCATCCTTGGGAACATCCTTACCGCATCCACCCGATCAAGACCCTTCACAATCTTATATGTTTCAATAAGATCGCCTCTCATTCTTCTGAACTCCAATGAGTAGAGTCCCAATCTACTCAACTTCTCCTCATATGTCCGCCCCCTCATCCCCGGGATTAACCGAGTGAACCTTCTTTGTACTGCCTCGAGAGCAAGTATGTCTTTTCTTAAGTATGGACACCAAAGCTGTATGCTGTATTCCAGGTGCGGTCTCACTAATACCTTATATAACTGCAGCAATACCTCCCTGTTTTTATATTCTATCCACCTAGCAATAAAAGCCAACATTCCGTTGGCCTTCTTGATCACTTGCTGCACCTGCATACTAACCTTTTGATTTTCTTGCACTAGGACCCCCAGATCCCTTTGCACTGCAATACTTTCCAGTTTCTCGCCATTGAGATGATAACTTGCTCTCCGATTTTTCCTGCCAAAGTGCATAACCTCACATTTTCCAATATTGTATTGCATCTGCCAAATCTCCGCCCACTCACCCAGCCTGTCTATATCCTCTTGTAGTTTTTTTATGTCCACCTCACTCTCTACTTTCCCTCCCATCTTTGTATCATCTGCAAACGTTGACATGTTACACTCGGTCCCCTTCTCCAAATCGTTAATATAGATTGTAAAGAGTTGGGGACCCAGCACCGACCCCTGCGCTTCAGCTATGATGAGAGACTGGGAAGATTGGGTTTGTTTTCCTTGGAGCAGAGGAGGCTGAGGGGGGACATGATTGAGGTGTACAAAATTATGAGGGGCACAGATAGGATGGATACTAAGTAGCTTTTTCCCTTCGTTGAGGGTTCTATAACAAGGGGGCATAGATTCAACGTAAAAGGCGGGAGGTTTAGAGGGGATTTGAGAAAGAACTTTTTCACCCAGAGGGTGGTTGGAGTCTGGAACTGACTGCCTGAAAGGGTTGTGGAGGCAGGAACCCTCACAACATTCCAGAAGCATTTGGATGAGCACTTGAAATGCCATAGCATACAAGGCTACGGACCAAATGCTGGAATATGGGATTGGTTTAGACAGGGCTTGATGGCCGGCGCGGACACGATGGGCCGAAGGACCTCTATCCGTGCTGTATAACTCTATGACTCTATGACTCTATGACCACTGGCTACTGGTTGCCAGTCCGAGAATGTACCATTTATTCCAACTCTCAGCTTCCTGTTAGATAACCAATCCTCCACCCATGCCAGAATATTACCCCCAATCCAGTGATTCTTTATCTTGAGCAATAATCTTTCATGTGGCACCTTGTCGAATGCCTTCTTGATGTCTAAATACACTACATCCACTGGTTCCCCTTTATCCATTCTGTACGTTATATCCTCAAAGAACTCAAGCAAATTTGTCAGACATGACTTCCCCTTCGTAATGCCATGCTGACTTTGTCCTATTAAATTATGTTTATCCAAATGTTCCGCTACTGTCAGGTGCTGACAACCAGTGTCCCCTGTGACATAGGAGATAAATTTCTTGGTGTGAAGTATCAGTGAGGCAGCCTGGGTCTGTGGAGCCCGTCCCTCAGCGACAGTCGGTATGTGCATGGCGTGGGAGGAGGGAAAAGGAAAGTTCAATGTCAAGTGAATCACGAATGTTACCAGAATTACTGTGAAATGTAAAATTAGCTGCATTTCACCAACAGTCCACTGGGGGGAAGGGAGAATATTTTAGACAAAGGTGCCATCTTCTGGTAGCACGAAGTATCACACTGCAGCGTTTGATGAGTCTGAAAGCACAGGGAGAAGCCATTCAGACCATCGTGCCTGTGTCTGCTCTTTAAAAGAGTTATCCAATTAGTCCCAGTCCCCTGCTCATTCCCCATAGCAATGCAACTTTCTCCCCGTCAAGTATTTATCCATTTCCCTTTTAAAAGTCACCAATGAATCTGCTTCCTCCACCCTTTCGTGCAGTGCATTCCAGAACAAAACAATTCGCTGCAGAAACGAAATTCCTCATCATCTCGCCTCTCTGCTTCTTTGGCCAATTATTTAAATCTGTGTCCTCTGGTTAGCGGCCTTCCTGCCAGTTGAAACAATTTCTCCTTCCGAACTATAGCAAAACCCCTTGTAAATGTGAAGACCGCCAATAAATCTCCCATTAACCTTTTCTGTTCTAAGGAGAACAATTCTAATTTCTCCAGTCTCTCTACGTAGCTGAGCTGCCTCATTCCTGAAACTATACCAGTCAATCTCATCTGGAACCTCTCCAAGGCTTTCACATCCTTCCTAAAGTGTGGTGCCCAAGAATTGGACACAGTACTCCAGCCGCGGCCGAAAACAACGATTTATAAATGTGTTGCATAGGGACAGGAGGTGGCCATTTAATCCCTCGAATCTGTTCCACCATTCAATAAGATAATGGCTGATCTGTGCCGTAACTCCATATGCCCTCCTTAGCCCCATATCACTTAATACCTAAGGTTAACAAAAATCTATCAATCTCAGATTTTAAATTAACAATTGAGCTGGCATCAACTGCTGTCTATGGAAGAGGGTTCCAAACTTCTACCAGCCTTTGCGTGTAGAAATATTTCCTAACTTCACTCCTGAAAATCATGGCTCTAATTTTTAGGCTATGTCCCCAAGCCCCAGACTCGTGAACAAGCGGAAATAGTTTCTCTCTTTCTATCCAATCAATTCCCCTTAATATCTTGAAAATTTCGAGCAAATCACTCAAATTCCATGGAATACAACCGTAGTTCGTGTAATGTCTCCTCGTAATTTAACCGTTGGAATCCAGGCATCATTCTAATAAATCTACACTGCACTCCCTCCAAGGCCAATATATCTTTCCTAATGTGTGCAGCACAGAATTGATTACAGTTTTCAGGAGGGGTCCAACATGGACTTTGTATAGTTGTTGGATAACTTCTGCCACCTGTATTCTAGTCCTCCAGATATAAAGGCCAGCACTTCCAACACCCCTTTTGATTATTTTCTGTACCTGTCCATAACATTTCAATAATCTATGTACAAAGTATCTTTGGCCCTTCAATGTTCCCAGCGTTTCACCATTTAGAAAGTGCTCTGATCGATCCATTTTAGGTCCAAAGTTGATGAGCTCACACTTGCTTACAATGAAATCCATTTGCCACAATTTTGCCCATTCAATTAATCTATGAATATCTCTCTGTAATGTTATGCTTCCATCTACACTGCTTACAATGCTGCCTATATAATTGTCATCGACAAATTTGGATATGAGGCTCTCTATCCCGTCATGTAAGTCGCAAATAAATACAGTGAATAGTTGAGGCCCCAAGAGAGATCACTGTGAGACACCACGAGTCACATCCTGCCAAATTGACAACCTGCCCATGATCCCAAAGGCACGAAGCAGAGAGAAAATCCCGAGATATCTCGGTGAGAAACTGTTGAACAAGTTCGAAGGAAAATTCACATTTTTCAGGTGAAAGAAAGATTTGCATTTTATAGCCACTTTCACGTCCTCAGGGCGTCCGAATGCGCTTTATAGCCAATGAACGGAGTTATGGTTGTAATGTAGGAAACGCGGCAGTCAATTTGCACAGAGCAAGGTCCCACAAGCAGCAATGCGAGAATGATCAGATAATCTGTTTAAAGCGATGTAGGTTGAGGGATACATATTGTCCCAGGACACCAGGGAGAACTCCCCCTGCTCTTGTTTCAACGGTGTCCGTGCGATCTTTGACGTCCGCTTGAGAGGACAAATATGGCCTCGGTTTAACGTCTCATTCGAAAGACGGCACCTCCGACAGTGCGGCACTCCCTCGGTACTGGCACCAGGAGTGTCAACCTGGATCATGGCCTTAAGTCGATGGAGTGGGGAATGAACCCACGACCTACTGACTCAGAGGTGATAGAACCACAAACTGAGCTCGGTGAAAGGGCAGGGTATAATTGGAGGCAATGAAGATTCAATCTCCATTTTCAAGTCATCCATTCTCTCCTTACTCCCATTGAACTGGTAAGTGTCCTGTGAATTTGAACATGGACACATAAAGAATAAGAAACACTAGAACAAGTATTTTCAAATTAAATGATAGCGATCGATCGCCACAAGCTGGTTTAAATGATGGATATCGTGTGTAAAAATGGCTGCTTTCGATTACAAGAATGTCACTTTAATAAGTAAAAACTGCACGCACACACACACACATATATATATATATATATATATATATATATATTTGAGAGATAAATATGCTCTGTTAAATTGTAGAAATGCTGCCTCACGTTATATACATGTTGTTTAGATTTAAAGAGAGGCCATTTGATGCATACTTAATATTTTAAATAATACAAATGATGAATTGAAATATAACGATAAAACATTAAATTGTTTGCTGTTTATACTTAATGAAAAACTCTGTAATATTGATATACAGGGCATGGGAATGGGCATCAGGATGTAAATTTTGAAAGCAGAAACAAAGTCCACAAAGGATTGGGAGAGACTGAAGTAAAGAATAATACATTATTAGGTGGGATCAGACTAAGTGAGAATACGAGAACGTCGAAGGTAGGTTTAGAGTGCATGTGTGTAAACGCACCATGCATTGTAAATAAGGTAGGTGAGCTGCAGGCGCAAATAGCCACATGGGAATATGTTGTCGTGGCGATAACAGAGACCTGGCTCATAAAAGGGCAGGATTGGGTACGAAATATTCCTGGAGACAAGGTGTTCAGAAAGAAAGGGAACCAAAAAAGGAGGCGGGAGGCGGGGTGTTTGTGGCATTATTGTTTAAGGAGAAAATTGCAGTGCTGGAGAGAGAGGATGTCCTTGATGGGGTCAAGGATAGAATCTATTTGTTAAGTGTTAAGAAACAATAGATTTGCCATTACACTACTCGGTGTATTCTATAGGCCACCCGATTTTGGGAAGGATATAGAGGAGCAAATTTGCAGGGAAATTACAGGGAGCAGCAAGCACTACAGAGTCTTGATAACTGGGGACTTCAACTATCCTAATATAAACTGGGATAGTAATAATATAAAGGGCAGAGAGAGGGAAGAATTTTTGAAGTGTGTTTAGTTGAATTTCCCTGATAAATATATTTCTGGCCCAAGGAAGAAGGAGGCCTTGCTGGATCTGTTTCTGGGAATGAGCTGGGTCAAGTGGAACAAGTGTCATTGGGGAACATTAAGGGAACAGTGATCATAATATCCTAAGGATTAGATTCGTGATGGAAAATGACAAGGAACAATCTCGACAAAAGAAACTTAATTGGATGTGCGCCAATTTTGGTGAGTTGAGAACGGATCTGGCCCTGGGAAATTGGTGTCAAAGATTGGCAGGAGAAACTGTAATCGAACAATGGGCAGCCTTTAAAGAGGGGATGGTTCGGGTACAGTCTAGGTACATTCTCAAGAGGGGGAAAGATGGGGCTACGAAAGGCAGAGCTCCCTGGATGACGAGGAGATGCAATATAAACGAAAATGTACAATACTGAAGGTGGTTCATGTTGAGGGAGACCTGGTGGGACTTGTGGACAAACCTTTGAAGGTTGCAGAATAGAAAGAGGAAGCGATTAAAAATGCATACGGGTTCCAGGGCTTTGTAAATAGAGGCACAGAGTACAACAACAAGGAAGTTATTTTCAAACTTTATAAAACAATGGTTCCGCCACAGCTGGAGGATTGTGTCTAATCCAGGGCACCACGCCTTTAGAAGGATGTGAAGGCCTGAGAGAGGATGCAGAAACCATTTACTCGAATGGTTCCTGGGTGAGGGACTTTCGCTACGTGGATGGACTAGAGAAGCTGGGATTGTTCTTCTTCGAGCACGGAAGGGTCAGAGGAAATTGTAAGTATCCAAAATCATGACGGGTTAATTCAGTAAATAAAGAGGAACTGTTCCCATTGGACACAGATTTAAGGCGATTGGCAAAAGAACCAAAGGTGACATGAGGAAAAACTTTTTTACACAGCGAGCATTTGTGATCTGGAATGTCCTGTCTGAAAGACTGGCGGAAGCAAATTCAATCGTGACTTTCAAAAATGAATTGGATAAATACTTGAAGGGAATAATTATCAGTGTTACGAGGAAAGCGCAGGGGAATGTGACTGAATGGATTGCACTTACAAAGAGCAGGAAAGGACTAGATGGGCCGAATAGCCTCTTTCTGTGCTGTAACCATTCTTTGATTCTATGATTCTATATCTATAATCGACAACAACTTGGATTTATATAGCACATTTAACGGAGTAAAACGTCCCAAGTCGCATTACAGTAACGTTATCAGACAGAGTTTGAAACCGAGCCACATAAGGAGGCATTAGGACAGTTAACTAAAAGCTTGGTCCAAGAGGTAGATTTGAAGGAACGTCTTAAAGGAGGAGACAGAGGTAAAGTGGCGGAGAGCTTTAGGGAGGGAATTCCAGAGGTTACGGCCTAGGCAGCTGAAGGCGCGGCCGCCAATGGTGGAGTGATGAAAATCGGAAATGCACAAGAGGCAAGAATTGGAGGAGTGCAGAGATCTGGGGTGGGGGCGTGGTAGTTGTCGGGCTGGAGGAGGATACAGAGATAGGGATGGCGAGGCCCTGGAAGGATTTTAACACGAGGATGGGAAATTTAAATTCGTGGCGTTGCCGGACCATTATTCAATGTGCTTCATACTTCTCCACATTAAACGGCATCTGCCACCTGTTAATCCATTCAACAAACCATCAATGTCTTCCTGAACTCATTTATATTTCCGTTAGTGGTTCTTTAATCTCCTAATTTTGTGTCATCAGCAAATGTTCCGATTGTGCTCCCTTTTCCCAAATCCGAATAGTCGATATATAGGGAGCGGAGATGTGGGCCCAACACTGACCCTTGGGGTAATGACTTCCACCCCTCCTCCATTGGAACATAGTTACGTAGGAATATGGGAAAATAGCGACATAGGAACTTAGGAACAAGAGCAGACCATTCAACTCCTCGAGCCTGTTTCGATCAATTCGATCATGGCTGATCTGAATCTTAACTCCATCTACCCGCATTGGTTCCATAACTCATAATACCCGTGCCTAACAAAAGTATATAAATCTCAGTTTTGGAATTTTCAATGAATCCCCAGCCTCAACAACTTTTGGGGGCGAGAGTTCCAGATTTGCACTGCCCTTTGTGTGAAGAATTTCTATCTGACATCATCCGTGAACGGACCGGCTCGAATTTTAAGGTTATTCCCGTTGTTCTGCACTCCCCCACCAGAGGAAACATTTCCTCTCCATCATCTTAAACGCTTCAATTAGATCTTCTGTTCGAATTAGAATCTTCTATTCTCAAGGGAATGACATCCACGGATCGACACTGCTGGTCCAAAATGGATGACGTCACAGTTAACTGCTTTGATGTTCATCTGCCACAGTTTTGCCCAGTCACTTAATCTACAAATGTCTCTTTGTAATTTTCTGCTCCCGTGCACACGACTTGCTATGCCATCAATCCTTGTGTCATTTGCTAACTTGGATAAATGGCTCTCTATTGTGTTATCCATGTCAATAATAAATAGACTGAATAGTTGATGCCTCAGTGCAGATCCTTGTGAGTTGAGGTGTTGGGGAAGGGGATCAGGGTGTGGGGAACTGCTTCAAGAGTGGGGACGGATACAGAGGGTGGGAAAGATGTTCAGGGGTTTGGGAAGGGATCAGAGATTCATTGGCTGGGGGAGGGGTTTATTTGGTGGGAAGGTGTTCAGTAGGAGGGGAAGTGGTCGAGAGGATTGGAAATGTTTCAGGGGTGGGGCAGGGTTTCAGAGGGAGGGAAGGAGTTCAGGAGTGGGAAGCGATTCACGGGATGTGAAGGAGCTAGGGAAGATGCTCAGGTGGTTGGAATCATATCAGCGGGTAGAAAGGGGTTTAGGGGATGGGAAGATGTTGAGGGGAGGAGAAGCGGTTGAGTGTATCGAGAATGGGTTCGTGGGTTTGAAAAGGGGTTCAGGGGATGGGAAGGGTTTCATTGTGACTGTATGGAATTCACAGTGTGGGAAGGGCTTCAGTGGATGGGAAGCTGTTCAGGGAAGGCGTTCAGTGTTTGGGGAAGGGCCTGAGGGAGTGGGAAGGGGTTTATGGGGTGAGCAATGTGTTCAGATGGTTGGAGGGATCCGACGCGCGATCCTGGTTGCCTCCCGGGGTTTGAATCCCGATTCTATCTCTTTTCGGTGCCGGTCCCCGTTGGAGGGCGGCGGTTTCGCCAATTTCACGAGCTGGTTGGACGGATGAGGCGATGTTGACTCCGCCTTCCCACAATCCAGAGCGGCGGAGAAAATCCCCGATCGAACCACAGTTCTGGCCGCTCTGCACTCTGGGAGATGGCGTCACCTCACCATGTGACTCCTCAACCGGTCACTCGGGTGCGGGGCAGCAGGCCGAGCCTCGCTGGGCCCGGCGCCGGACACGTTGAGATGGCATCGACGTGGCGAGGTCACTTCTGGGTAAGGACAAAATGTCGGATGCGGAGCAGGCGGGGCAGCAGCGTTGGAGGCGGCCATGTTTGGTCGTCTTTGTAATACCGGTGAGGTCACTACCTGTGAGACGGACCGAGGCCAGTTTCCCTGCCCCCTCCCGCTGTCTGCAAACCTCCATTGTGCTCAATGTCTGGGCGTCGCTTTGCCTCTCTCACAGGAGGGGATTAAGAATAATGTTAAAGATCTTTAAAAGGGTTGAAAAAGAGAAAAATGTTATAAAGGGGGTTAAAAAGAGGGTTAAAAGGGAATAAATAAGAATGGATAGTAAAGTGGTTAAAAAGAGGTCTAAATAAGTTAAACGGGGGTTAAAGCTAAAAAGGGGGTTGGTGGTAAAATTTGTTTTCAGAGGTTAACAGCTTTAAAAACGATAGTTATAAGCGGTTTAAGGAGGTTTAGTAGTTCAAAGGAGGTTGAAGAATTTTTAAAAAGGGTTTTTTAAAGATGTTAAGAGAGAGACTGCAAGCTTGGTGAGAAGGAGATAGGTTTCAAAAAGAACCACAGTGGGAGAGTTTGGAGAAAGACAGTCTCTCCACAAAATGGGATTAAAAAGGGGGCAAAATGGCTTCAATAGTCGGGTTTAAAAATGAGATTTAAAAGGGATTAAAAGGGGTTTAACGACGTTTCAAATGACAAATTAAAGTGGATTTAAAAAGGGGGGAAAAATTGGTGTAAAACGGAGGTATTAAAAGGAGGTTTAAAAAGAGGGTTCACGGGGGCCTGTTGAACCGGGTCTTATTTGCGATTGTATATATTCATTCTGGACCAGTGTGCGATGCTCATTTTCTCTCGTGCTCTGTCTGAGTTTGTGTCACACTTTTTCTCTGTTTCTGTTTAATTCTCTCCCACTCTCTCTCTCCGACCCTCTCTCAACTGTCCCAATCTATTTCTCACCATTTCTTTCACTGTGTGTCTCTCTCTCTTTCTGACTTTGGTTCGCTCTTTCCCCTCACTCTTTGCCGAGGGGGACTGTCCTCGTCTGGTCCATTCCCACCTATCCAACGTAGTCAGAGAATCAACTGCAATGGCTTCTCTTCCCGCTCCCGCACATTTACCTCTGGAACCCCCCATTGCTCTCTCCTTGGCCCCCGCCTATTTCTCCTCGACATGCTGCCCCTCGCCGACATCATCCGAAAACACAACGTCAGGTTCCAGACGGCCTGTGGCGATCCAGCGCTCGGAAGGATGTCGCTTTTTGATCCTTCGATGTCGGCTGTTCCTATCATTATGAAGTAAACGTCACACAGCGCTGGATTGTTCACACACTAATATTGAACGGGAGCTCGGATCAGACGGTCGTGAGACAGGTTAGTTTCACACCACTGATGATGTGTTGTTGCAATAGTAATACTGCTCAGTCCGGGAGGAACCAGTTCAGGCTGCTGACGAGACCCAGCTCCACATCCCCACCATCTCTCCGGACCCCTCCACTGCCTCTGATTTGTCAGGCCGCTTCTCCGTCATCTAGTATTAGATGAACATAAATTTCCTCCGATTAAACGTTGGGAATACCGAAGCCATTGTCTTCGGTCCCTGCCACTAACTCCATTCCCGAGACACTGACGCCATCCCTCTCCCTGGCCAATGTGTGAGGCTGAACCACATCGTTTACAACCTTCGCACACTATTTGATTCTGAGATGAACTTCTGACCCCATATTCTCTCCATCACCAAGACCGCCTACTTCCACTTCTGTAACATCGCCCGTCTCGACCCATGCCTCAGCTCATCTGCTGCTGAAACCCTCATCCATGCCTTGTTACCTCCAGACTCAACTACTTCAATGCTCTCCCGGCCTGCCTCCAACCTTGAACCCTCTGCAAACTTGAGCTCATCCAAAACTCTGCTGCCGGAATTCTCACTATTATCAAGTTCCGTTCTCCCATCACCCCTCTGTGTTCGCTGATCTACATTTGCTCCCGGTCCAGCAACGCCTCGATTTTAAAACTTTCATCCTTGTCTTCAAATCCATCTATGTCCACTTCCCACTTTATCTCTGTAACCTCCACCTTCCCGACAACCCTTCGAGATCTCTGCGCCTCTCCAATTCTGGCCTCTTGCCTTTCCCCGATTTTCATCGCCCCACCATTGGCGGCCATGCCTTCAGCTGCCTGACCTCTGAATTGCCCTCGCAAAACCTCTCTGCCTCTCACCCTTCCTTTCCCCCTTTAAAACGCTTCATAAATCCTCCCTCTTTACCGATGCTTTTGGTCACTTGTCCTCATATTTCCTTCGGCGGCTCGGTGTCAAATTTTGTTTGGGAATCGCTCCTGTGAAACGCCCCGGGACGTTTCACTCCGTTAAAGCGCTGTATAAATGGGAGTTATTGTTGTTAATATTCACCTATGTCCCTGTCAGCGTGTTAATATTCCTGAGATCATTGGGAGTGTTTTACAGTTCACAGGGTGACTCTGGCCGTGGGCTATGAAGTACAGAGTGTCATAGTGAGAGTGTTAATATTAACCTCTGTAATCTATCCGTGTGTTAATATATATGAGTCAATGGGAGTATGTGATTTTTTACAGAAATTCTCTGGCAGTGTTGTAGTTGGTACAGGTTGTCTGTTCATCGACGGTAATATTTACAGGATGCTTCCGTCAGTTTGTTAACACATCCTGGGGGTCTCTGGGAGTGATTCGTTGCTTACAGGAAGTGCCTGGCAATGTATTAGTATGGAAAGATGTCAGCATTTTAATACTTGCTGCGTGTATCTGTGAGACTTGTTAATGTTTACAGGCTGTTTCCTTGAATCTGTTGATGTTTACCGTGTTTCTGACAGTCTGTTAATGTTTACAGTGTATTTGTGTGAGTCTGTTAAAGTTTACAGTGTTTCTGTGATTATATTAATATTTACAGTGTCTTTATGTGAGTTAGAAACTGGCAACGGGCCAGGACCTACTCCGTTAATGGTAGGGCGTTGGGGAGATTTATAGAACAAAGAGATCTGGGAGTACAGGTTCATAGCTCCTTGAAAGTGGAGTCACAGGTGGATAGGGTGGTGAAGAAGGCATTCAGCATGCTTGGTTTCATTGGTCAGAACATTGAATACAGGAGTTGGGATGTCTTGTTGAAGTTGTACAAGACATTAGTAAGGCCGCACTTGGAACACTGTGTACAGTTCTGGTCACCATATTATAGAAAGGAGATTATAAAACTAGAAAGAGTGCAGAAAAGATTTACTAGGATGCTACCGGGAATTGATGGTTTGACTTATCGGGAGAGGTTGGATAGACTGAGACTTTTTTCCCTGGAGAGTAGGAGGTTAAGGGGTGATCTTATAGAAGTCTATAAAATAATGAGGGGCATAGATAAGGTCGATAGTCAAAATCTTTTCCCAAAGGTAGGGGAGTCTATAACGAGGGGGCATAGATTTAAAGTGAGAGGGGAGAGATCCAAAGGGTCCAGAGGGGCAATTTTTTCACTCAAAGGGTGGTGAGTGTCTGGAACGAGCTGCCAGAGGCAATAGTAGAGGCGGGTACAATTTTGTCTTTTAAAAAGCATTTGGACAGTTACATGGGTAAGATGGGTATAGAGGGATATGGGCCAAGTGCAGGCAATTGGGACTAGCTTAGTGGTATAAACTGGGCGACATGGACATGTTGGGCCGAAGGGCCTGTTTCCATGTTGTAAACTCCTATGATTCTATGATTCTATGTTATTATTTACAACCTATTTCTGTGAGATGGTTATTGTTTTCAGGGTGTTTCTGTGAGACTGTTAATATTTATATGGTGTATCTGTGAAACTGTTAATGTTTACACGTGGCTTCTGTAAATCTTAATGTTGACAGGGTGTTTCTCTGACTGAGCAAATGTTCACTTGTTGTCCATTTAAGTTTGCTAATATTCAAAGGAGTCTTCCGTCATGTTACTGAACGTTTAATTGATAATTTCTTTCAATAATTTAAAACATCTTCCAACGATTTACCAGTCCTACAATGTCTCGACAGGAAGCAGTAGCGAAATTCCCGGCCCCATTCAAGAGCCACCGCAGGGACCTCAGAGATTGTGACGTTCCCCAAACCTTCATTCAAACTGGGAACCGATTATCGCATTTTGGACTGGTTCGGTGTCATAGTCGATTGACCCCAATATCTCTATAGCACAGACCCCGGGGGCGGAGGGGGTCGGGCAGAACATGAAAGAGGATTGAGTTCTGATGCTGGGAATTCATCTTTTCTTCTCATCATTTAATGATTTTAACAATTAGAGAAAAGGTATATTTCAGCATATTCTTCAACTGCTCTCTGAATTTAGTCTGGGTCACAGCATAAATACAAGTGTTTGTGCAGCAACTCAGGAGCTGGAGCATGAATCCCAGTTCCATTACAGCGACAGGCGGAATTACAGCCTGACCTGTTAAACCCAACACACGCATCCATGTAGAATAGAACATAAACATGGCCCATAACAGAATGAAATTCCCCGAGATGACGAACAGTAAAATAATGGACTTCCTTCGACTCGTAATTTCTGGGTCACTTGGAATCGCTTCACTGCTGTGGTCCCGGAGTCTCCTGCGGGCTCTGTTGGCCACTACAATGTGTCTGACGATTAAAATATTGAGCAGCAGAATCAGAACAAATGGGACCCCTGGGGTTAGAATATAATGAAGGAGTTCGATTGCTCCCCATACCCGGGAATCGTTAACACGGCCGTCTATAGCACAAAACCAGGGAAGGTTGCCAAGAGTATAGCCACTCAATAATATAAAGTACCAGGTGATGTCTTTTAAACAGCTCAGCACAGTCACTGTTCCCAGAACCACAGCCGCCGTTTTCTCGGTGCAATATTTAATTTTCAGTTTCTGGCAA
The DNA here is from genome assembly GCF_035084215.1 of Heptranchias perlo. Classification (NCBI taxonomy): domain Eukaryota; kingdom Metazoa; phylum Chordata; class Chondrichthyes; order Hexanchiformes; family Hexanchidae; genus Heptranchias; species Heptranchias perlo. The sequence continues at coordinate 5,497,456 of NW_027139453.1, read as the reverse complement.
CAAATGGCCACAAATCGATCAAAGGTGAAAGTGACTGTGAACCAGACAGAACAGTCTGTTGCTGCATAAAGCAGGACGGCGTGGATATTACACACGCGGATGTACCGCAGGAAAATAAATTGTTCGAAATAAACAATCGGAATCTGCCTCAATATCAGATCGATGATAACGACCAGTAGATCCGCCGCTGCCATGGCCACCAGGTAGCGAGTGACACATTTGGAGAGACCGCACTTTCCCCGACACAGGATCACAATCGTCACTAAGTTAACTGTAAGGAAGGGAAATAAACAGGGAAATTGTACATCAGGCTGGGAGCAAAAACAACAGTTTGATGGAGTTCGGGGTGAAATTTGCTGCTTTTTTACTGCATCCAGTGATGGATCTCATTATTATACTTGTGATACGGCTTTCTACTGGAGACAGAGTTTAAATATAATAATAGTGATTGGACTGGGAAATAGAGAAACAAACAGGGATTTCTGCTGGAATCAGGAGTGGATTGAGAATTAAATAAAAGAACGGGATTAAATTAAACATGAAAGATAATAGGTTTCTAATGAATCAGATCCCCCTGTAAATATTGGTAGAGCCTTTGTTCCACGTGTAAATATTAATACAATCCGTGGTTCCATAGTAAATATTGTCATAATCTGTGGACCCACTTGTCAACATCGTACCGTCACTTTAACTCTTGTCGATATGGCCACAGATTCTCGGCGCCCCTATAAACATTCGGGAAGTCCATAGATCCAACTTTAAGTATTGGTAAATTCTCCGGATCCCGTGTTAATGTGGTATCGTCCCTGAAAGTCCCTGAACGTTTGTTACAGTCACTAAATCCCCCATTAATGTTGATCTTTCCATTCAGTCTCCAGACCGTGTCAGTCTAGACAAAGGTCAATGGACAGTGTCAATATTTCATGCAGTAAAATAATCTTAGAGAAGACAAGGAGGAAACTCGGTCCACCGTGCCCGTGCCGGCTCTTTGAAAGAGTTATCCAGTTAGTCCCACTCCCCTGCCCTTTCCCGAAAGCCCTGAAAATGTTTCCTTTTCAAGTGTCTGTCCAATTACCTTTTGAAAGCTACTGTTGAATCTTCTTCTACCACCTTTCAGACAATACATTCCAGATCATAACAAGTCGCTGCATAAAAAAAATCTCCTCATCTCCCCCTGCTTCATTTCCCAATTATCTTAAATCCGTTCCTTTGGTTACCGACCCTCCTGCCAGTGGATACAGTTTCTAATTGTTTACTCTCTCAAAACCCCTCATTATTTTAAACACCTTTATTAAATCTCCCCATGACTTTTTTCTGCTCCACGTGAACAATCCCAGCTTCTCCAGTCTCTCCACATAATGAAATCCTTTATCCCTGCTACCATTTTAGCAAATGGCCTCTGCACTCTTTCTTTGACGAACTTTCTAAAGTATGGTTACCAGAATTGGACACAATACTCCAGCTGTGGCCAAACGAAGCAGTGGCGGAGCGTTTACATATTAAGGCAGACGCCAGAATGCGTCAGTGTTTACATGCGTGGGTGAGGCAATATTCACAGGGTTACCAGGGAGCGTGCCCATTCAGGAAACCCCGAGTGTGTTGATATTCTACAGATTCTGTAACAATAAGTCAATGCAAACCTCGGACACAGGACCAGGAGTAGGCCATTCAGCCGCTCGAGTCTGTTCACCATCCAATGAGTTCATGGCTGATCTGCATCTCAACACCTTTTAAACCCCTTTTGATCCATATAATTTGTTAATAAACAAAAAGCTATCGATTTCATTCTCGAAAATGTCAATTGACCCAATACACACAGCCATTTGGCGAAGAGTGTTCAAAGTTTCCACTACCCGTTGGGTCAAAAAGTGCCTCCTGATTTCGCTCCTAAATGTAATAATTTGCCCTCTACTTTTGGATTCCCCCAGGATAGAAAAGATTCCCCGATTCAATCCATTTATGACTTTAAACACGTCGATTAGATAACTTTTCAGATTTTAAACTAAAGGGAATACAAAAAAGTTTATGCATCCCACAAGTACTGACACGCACAAAGAAACATCCAATAAAGAGTGAGAATCACTTGAGAATAAGCTATAATTACTGACACACAAATCGAAAGATCCAGCAAATACTGACACTAATTTAAAAACAATCTGTAAATACTGACACTCAACCAGGAACATCCTGTAAATACTGACACTCAACCAGGAACATCCTGTAAATACTGACACTCAACCAGGAACATCCTGTAAATACTGACACTCAACAAGGAACATCCTCTAAAAACTGACACTCAACCAGGAACATCCTGTAAATTCTGACACTCAACCAGGAACATCCCATAAATACTGACACTCAACCAGGAACATCCTATAAATACTGACACTCAACCAGGTACTCCCCATAAATACTGACACTCAACAAGGAACATACTGTAAATACTGACACTCACTCAGGAAAATTGTGTAAATAATGATACTCACCTGGGAACATCCTGTAAATATTGACACTCACCGAATAACAAGTGGCAAATACTTACACTGACTCAGAAACATCTTGAAAAAACTGCAAGTCACCCAAGAACATCCTCTAAATTCTGACATATACCTATTAACAATCTATAAATACTGACACTCACCTAGTAACATCCTGTAAATACCGACACTCAGCTTGGAGCATCCTGTAAATACTGAAACTCAAACAGGAACATGCTTTAAATACTGACACTCACGTAGGATCAGCCTGCAAATACTTAGACTCACTCAGGAACATCCTGATAAAATTGAAACTCACCCAGGAAGATCCTCTAAATATAGACATTCACCTTTGAACAATCTGTAAATACTGACACTCACCTGGCAACATCCTGTAAATACTGACACTCAGGTAGGAACATCCTGTAAATACTGACACTGATCCAGGAACATCGTCTAAATACTGACACTCACCCAGGAACGTTCTATAATTACTGACACTCACCTCTGAACATCCTGTAAATTCTGACACTCACCCAGGACCCTGCTGTAAATACAAACAGTCAACGAGGAACATTCTGTAAATAATGTGATTCACCTCGGAATATACTGTATATACTGACATTCAACCAGCAGCAATCTGTAAATACTGACACTCACCTAGGAACATCCTGAAAAACCTGACACTCACCCAGGACCATGCTGTAAATACAAACACTCAAACTGGAACATTCTGTCAATAGTGACACACACTCAGGGACATCCTGCGAATACTGACAGACACTCGGGAACAACCTGTAAATACTGACGCAATCAGGAACATGCTGTAAATACTGACACTCACTCAGGAACATCTGGTAAACACTGACATTCACTCTGGAACATCGCGTAAATACTGGCACTCACTCATGAACATCCTATCAATACTGACCCTCACTCAGGAACATCCTGTAAATATTGAAACTCACTCAGGAACGGCTTGTAAATACAAACACTCACTCAGGAACATCCGGTAGATAATAACACTCACTCAGGATGATCCTGTAAATACAGACACTCACCCAGGACCCTGCTGTAAATACAAACAGTCAACGAGGAACATTCTGTAAATAATGTGATTCACCTGGGACTATACTGTATAAACTGACATTCAACCAGCAGCAATCTGTAAATAGTCACACTCACTCAGGAACATCCTGTAAAAACTAACACTCACTCAAGAACATCCTGTAAATAATGACACAAACTGGGGAACATAATGTAAATATTGACACTCACCCAGGAACGAACTGTAAATACTGACACTCACTCAGGATCGTTCCGTACATACGGACACTCACTCGGGAACATCGTATAAATACTGAGACCTATCCAGGAACATTGTATAAAGAAGGAATCTCGCAGAGGAGCATCCTGTAAATACTGACACTCAAGCGGGATTTTCCTGAAAATACTGACAGACACTCAGGAACATCCTGAAATTACGGACACACACTCAGGACCTTCCTGTAAATACTGACACTCACTAAGGAACATCTTTTCAATAAAGACACTCATTCAGGAACATCCGGTAAATGCTGAAACACACTCAGGTCCATCCTGAAAATACTGACACTCACTCTGAAAAATCCTGTAAATACTGACACATACTCAGGAACATCCTGTCAATATTCACGCACTCAGGAACATGCTGTAAATACTGACACTCACTCAGGAATATCCTGTAAATAGTGACACAATCACTCAGCAACATCCTATAAATACTGACACTCACACAAGAATATTCTGTAAATACTGACACTCACTCAAGAACATCCGGTAAATAATGACTCTCGCCCAGGAACATTCTGTAAATACTTACACTCACCTGGTACATCCTGCAAAAAAAACATCACGCAGGAAGATCATGTAAATATTGACACTGACCCAGGAACATCCTGTAAATACTGACACTCAAACAGTAACATTCTTGAAATACTGAAACTAACCGGGCAACATCCTGCAAATAATGACACTCACCAAGGAACATCCTGTAAATAATTACGCTCACTGAGGAATATCCTGAAAAAAATGACACTCACCTCGTAACATCCTGTAAATACTGACAGTCATTCAGGAACATCGTCTAAATACTGAAACTCACCTAGGAACAACCTATAAATAGTGACACTCACCGAGGAATATCCTGTAAATACTGACACACACTCGGGAACATCCGGTAAATAATAACACTCACTCAGGATTATCCTGCAAATACTGACAGTCACTCAGGAACATCCTGTAAATACTGACATTAAAACAGGTACATCCTGAAAACACTGACACTTATTCAGGAACATGCTGTAAATACTGACACTCACTCAGGAACATCTGGTAAACACTGACATTCACTCTGGAACATCGCGTAAATACTGGCACTCACTTAGAATCATCCTGTAAGTACTGACACTCACTCAGGAGCACCCTGTAAATACTGACACGCACGCTCGAACTTCCTGTAAATACTGGACTCACAGAGGATCATCCCGTCAATACTGTCATTCACTGAGCAACATCCTACATAGACAGATACTCAACAGGTACATCCAGTAAATACAGACACTCACTCAGTATCGTCCTGTAAATACTGACGCTCACTCAGGAACATACTGTAAATATGGACAATCACTCAGTAACAACCTGTAAATATTGACACTCACTCAGGAACGTCGTGTAAATATTGAAACTCACTCAGGAACGGCCTTTGAATACGGACACTCACCGCGGAAAGAACTGTAAATATGGGGACTCATTCAGGAACATACTCGAAATACTGACATTCAATCAGAAAAATCCTGTAAATATTGACACTCACTCAGGATCCTCCTGTAAAGAGTGGCACTCACTCAGGAACATCCTGTAAATGATGGCACTCAGAATTATCCTGTCAATGCTGAGACTCACAGAGGAACATCCAGTAAATACTGACACACAATCTTGAACATCCTGTAAATAATGACAATGACCCAGGAATAATCTGTAATTACTGGCACTCACTCAGGAACATCTTGCAAATATTGGCAATGAAACAGGAATAATCTGCAAATACTGACACTCACCCAGGAGCAACCTATAAATAATGACACTCACGCAGAAACATCCTTTAAATGTTGACATTCGCTCAGTAACATCCTTTAAATACTGACACAAATTCAGGAACATCCTGTAAGCACTGACAGTCACTCAGGAACAACCTCTAAATGCTCACACTCTACAAGGACATTCCGTTAATAATGACACTCTCTCAGGAAAACCCTGTTATTACTGAAACTCATCCAGGAACTAGCTGTAAATGTTGACAATGACCCTGGAATGATCTGCAAATAATAACACTCACACAGGGATCCATATAATTTTTTGTGAATTACCAGGAGTTCCCGTAATTACATCTCCCATCCCAGAAAACCCATACAGATAAAGGGACATGCCAGTGGATATCGGAATTGCATCTCCCATTCTCGAAACCTACATGGATATAAAGACGTGGCAGGGCACCTCCGCAATTACATCAACCATCCCAGAGACCGCTTAAAGATATAAAGACATAAGAAGAGTGCCCGTAATGAGATCACCCATCCCGGAAACCCCATATCGATATAAAGACTTATCAGGAGACACCTGTAACTACATTTAACATCCCAGAAACCCCACATAGATATTCAAAACTAGCAGCAGAACCCCGTAATTTTATCTCCCATTCGAGAAACCCCATATAGGTGCAGAGTCTTACGAGGAGACCCCAAAATTACATCGCCCATCCCGGAAAACCCATATTGATAGATAGACTTCCGTGGAGTCCCCGTAATTACATCTCCCATCACGGAAAACCCATACAGATATCGGGACACACCAAGAATTCCTGTAATTATAACTCCCATTCCCGATACCCCATACAGATTTAAAGACATCCAAGGAGACCTAGTTTCCATCCTGGAAAACAAATATAGATGTAGACTGACCAGGGGATCCCTTAATTGTATTTCCAATCCTGGAAACCCGATATAGACATAATTTCTCAGCAGAACACCTCCGTAATTACATCTCCCATCGGAGATGCCCCACATAGATATAGAGACTGAAGAGGACAGCCCAGAATTACATCTCCCATCCCGGATAAATCATGCAGCCACAGAGACTTAGAAGGAAAACCCGTAATTTCCTTACACCCTGAAAACCGATCATCTAGATATAGAGGTTTACGAGGAGGTAATTAAATCTCCGATCCCGACAACTCCATATGGAGATAGAGACTTACCAGGAGATCCCGGAATTACATCTCGCATCCTGGAAACACATGTAGATATCGGACTTACCAAGAGACCCCGTACTGACATCTCGCATCCTGGAAACACATGTAGATTTTCAAGACTTACCAGGAGACCCCATAATTACATCTCGCATCCTGGAAAAACATGTAGATGTAGCGACTTACCAGGAGACCCCGTAATTACATCTCGCATCCTGGAAACACATGTAGATATAGAGACTTACCAGTAGACCCCGTAATTTCTTCTCGCATCCTGGAAACACATGTAGATATGGAGACTTACCAGGAGACCCCGTAATTACATCTCCTTCCCAGAGATCCAATATAGATATAGAAACTTACCAGCAAACATCGTAGTTACACATTGCGTCCCGAATACACCATGTACATATGAAGGCTTAGCAGGAGCTCCAGGAGAAGTGAAGATGAGGCAGTAAATTACGAGAACAGTAATACAGTGAAAGGTAGTTTACAAAACTAACAGCTGGATTTAGAGGCTTATCAACAATGGCATCATCAGCGAGGAGCAGACAGTAAACGGGAAGAACAGTATTACAGTGAAACACGTGTTATAGAATTAATAGCTGATATAGAAGTTCCCAGGGACACCGACAGCAGCGAGGAGGGGATTGTAAATGACAAGAATAATAATACAGTGAAACCTGTTTTATAGAGTTAATAGGCGAATATAGAGAATAACCAGGAACACTAACTGCAGAAAGGAGGGGATGGTATCTCACAAGAAATGTAATACGGTAAAACGTGGGACATATAAATAATAGCTCGATTTAGAACTCACCACGATCATCAAAATCAGCGAACTGGAACAAATAAATGAGAGGAGCAGGCGTACAGTTAATCGTGGATTATACAATCGATAGGTTTGTATAGAGAATTAACAGGTGCAGCAACCACAGCAAGGAAAGGGAAGTAAATGAGAATAACAGTAATAGAGTTAAACATGGTTTAGGGAATTAATAATATAGAATATTACCAGGGACACCTGCAACAGCAAGGATGGGATAGTAAATCTTTTGTATAATCAGAAGTGCCAAGTATATCCGAACAGCTAATCTTAGTCTATCATAATTTGCAGAAAGATAATCAAACTCCCAGGAGAAACTCCTGTCCATTGTTGTAACATTCCAATCTATTGTAACCAGATTATGACCCATTGTTGTAACATTCCAATCTATTGTAACCAGATTATGACCCATTGTTGCAACATTCCAATCTATTGTCTTCAGATTATGACCCATTCTTGTCACATTCCAATTTATTGTTCTCCGATTCAGGCGCTTTCTCCCACTCTCTGTCGTGCCGCTGATCCCTGTTAAGGCCGGAGGTGGTACTTCACCTGACAATATGGGATAACACATTGCACGGAGCTCCATATTTATAGAAAAGGGAAACTCTCCAGAGAAACAATTAGGACCCGTGGAGGCTGACTTGAATTACAGTCACTGAATAAACAGGTTCAGTTAACGCCTTTCAACCCAAGACATTTTATATCACAAGATATGTTTATCCAAATATTTCACAGTTGTAAATCTAAAAGCTCAGCACATTATTTTAACTAATATTTGGAAGAACAGAAACTATGAGACCCGCAATCTGACAGCATCGGTGTCAAGCGAGAGCAGCTTCAATTACAGATTGCAGATTATTTCTGAACGTGATTTATTAATTCATTTCAGTTAGTTTCTACCCATTTCTAAAGGGTTGGGTTTAAACTGAGAGTTAGAAACTGAATCATTTTATCAGTCAGCTTGAAGAACACCCTGCCAATATTGGTGTAATCTCTGGATACCCCGTTAATATTTGGAAATCAAAGGATCATCTTGCAAATATTGGTACCCTCTCTGGATCTACCTTTAAGTATCGGTAATTTGTTGGATTGTACTGTATATATTCACACAGTCTATTGGTCTCCCTGCAAATATTCCTATAGAGTACGATAAAGGCTCTGGATAATTCTAAAATTATTGGGCCATCTCAAGATTTCCCATTATTATTGAAACATCTCTGGATAACCCACATAAATATTGGCACCATCCCTCCATCCCTCTCTAAATACTAACAAACTGTCTGCATCCCATGTAAATATTAGTCCAGTCTCTCCATGCACAATGCATTTCAGTGCAGTCTTTGAATCTATTGTAAATATTGTTTTTTTTCTGGATCGCTTTGCAATCGCTGTCGAGTGTGCGGTTCCCCTAAGGTAAGCATTACAGCCTTAACCTCTCATTATTTAATGGCAAGAACTCTGTAGCCTTTGCAAATATTGGTAGAGTCTCTAAGTTTTCTCCTTATATATTTGAACACTAACTACATCCATTCTAAATATTGGTGCAATCCATAGACCAAAGGGACTGACTGAAAGTCTACTCTCCACTGTGCACCGATACAGAAGAACATAAGATATCGGAGCATCATGAGGCTATACGACCCCTCGATCCTGCTCCGCCATTCATTCAGGTTATGGCTGACCATCTACCACAATTCCACTTTCCCGTCCGATCCCCATATCCCTTCATTCCCTCAGTGTCCAAAAATCTATCGACCTCAGTTTTGACTATACTCAGCGACTGTGCTTCCACAGCCCGCTGGGTAGAGAAATCCAAAAAAGCACAATCCTGTGAGGAAAGATTTTTTTCTCATCTCAATCCTAAATGGCGGACCAAACTCCAGAGATAAAATGCCCAATCAACACAATTTCTCCTCAAAGGACAACCCTCTCATCCCTGGAATCAATCGAGTGAACCTTCGTCGCACTGCTTCTAAGGCAAGTACATCCTTCCTTCGGTAAGGAGGCCCAAACCGTACACAGTAAATCAGGCGTGCACTAAACACCTCTTTAATTGCAGCAAGATGTCCTTACTCTTATACTCCAACCACATGCCATCAAGCCGAACATATCATTTGCTTTCCTTATTGCTTGCTGCCCCTGCATTTTAGCTTTTTGTGATTCGTGTATTACGACACCGATATCCCTCTGAATACCAATATTTACCAGTCTCTCACATTTTAAAGAATATTCTGCTTTTCTATTCTTCCTACAAAGTGGATGATTTCACATTTCCCCACATTATACTTCATCTGCTGCCGATTTGCCAAATAAATTAAACTGCCTTTAACCCTTTGCATCCTCTATGTGTCAATCTCACAGCTTAATTTCCCACCTAGCTTTGTACCGTCAGCAAACTTGGCTACATTACACGAGGTCGCCTCACCTAAGTCATTAATACAGATTGTAAATAGATGAGGGCCATGGACTGATCCTTGCGGCACCCCACTAGTTAAAACCTGCCAACCCGAAAATGAACTGTTTATTCTTACTCTGTGTTTTATGTCTGCAAGCCGATCCTCAAACCATGCGAATATATTACCCCCCAACTCCACGAGTCCTTATTTTGTATGAAAACCTCTTGTGATGCACCTTATCAAACGCTTTTATAAAGTCCAAACATGCTGCATGCACTGGTTCAACCTCATCTGCCCTGCCTGATAGACCATCAAAACACTTTGATAGATTTGTCAAATACGATTTCCCTTTTATAAAACCGTGTTGAATCTGGCTAATCACATTATGATTTTCTATCTGTCCTTTCATCACAGCCCAAAAATAGATTCTATCATTTTCGCTGCCACTGATATCAGGCTAACTGGCCTGTATTTCCCTGTTTTCTCTCACCTTCTTTTCTTGAATAGCGGGGTTACATTTGCTGCCTTAGAATCGATGGGGATCGCAGTAGAATCGAGGGAATTCTGGAAGATGAAAACAAATGCATCCACTATCTCTGTAGCCATCTCTTTTAAAACCCTAGGACGTAAGCCAGCAGGTCCAGGCGATTAGTCGGCTTTTAGTCCAATTAAGTTATCCAGTACCTTTTCTTTACTAATCTTAATTACTTTAAGTTCCTCACTCTCATTACACCCCTGGTTCACCATTATTTCCGGTATCTTTTGTGCTTCGACTGTGAAGACAGATACAACATATTTGTTCAATGTCTCTGCCATTTCCTTATTCCCCATTATAATTGCTTCTGTCTCTGCCTCCCCTGAAACCATTATTTTCTAAGCAGTATTGTGTGCGGCATTGCTGTCGTCGCGGCAAGAATACCGTAACTGATGTGCGGTGCAGTGATCGTACAGTGGTTACACACGTGTTAAAAAAGGGTGTGAGGATAAACTCAACAACTGCAGGCCAGTCAGTTTAACCTCGGGTGTGGGGAAACTTTTAGAAACGATAACCTGGCACACAATTAACAGTCATTTGGACAAGTGTGCATTAATTAAAGAAAGCCAGCACGCATTTGTTGAAGGCCAATCATGTTTGACGAACTTGATTGAGTATTTTGATGAGGTAACAGAGAGGGTCGATGAAGGCAGTGCGGTTGATGAGATGTAAAGGGACTTCCAAAAGGCGTGTGAAATATTGCCGCATAATAGGCTCGTCATCAAAGTTCAAGCCCATGGAATAAAGGGGACAGTGGCAGCATGGATACGAAATTGGCTCAGTAACAGAAAACAGAGACCTGTCGTGAACGGTTGTTTTTCCAACTGTAGGGAAGTGTACAGTGATGCTCCCCGGGGGTCTGTACTAGGACCACTGCTGATTTTGATATTTATTCATGACTTGGATTTGGTTGTACAGGGCACAATTTCAAAATTTGAAGATGACACAAAACTTGGAAGGGTAGTGAACAGTGAGGAGGAGAGTGATAGAGTTCAAGAGGATATCGACAGGCTGGTGTCATGGGCGGACAAGTGGCAGATGAAGTTCAACGCAAAGAAGTGTGGAATGATATATTTCGGTTAGAAGAACGAGGAGAGGCAATATAAACTAAAGGGTACAAACTAAAAGGGGTGCAGGAACAGAGAGATCTGGGAGTATATGTGCACAAATCGTTGAAGGTGGCAGGGCAGATTGGGAAAGCGGTTAATAAAGCATATGGGATCCTGGGCTTTATAAATAGCGGCATAGATTACAAAAGCAAGGATGTTATGATGAACCTTTGAAAAACACTACTTCGGCCACAACTGGCGTATTGTGTCCAGTTGCGGGCACCGCACTTTAGGAAGGATGTGAAGGCCTTAGAGAGGGTGCAGAAGAGATTTACTAGGATGATGCCAGGGATGAGAGACATCAGAGACGGGCATAGATTGGAGAAGCTGGGGTTGTTCTCCTTAGAGGGGAGAAGGTTGAGAGGAGATTTGATAGAGGTATTCAAAATCATGAAGGGTCTGGACAGAGTAGATAGAGAGAAATTGTTCCCATTGGCGGAGGGGCCAAGAACCAGAGGACATAGATTTAAGGTGACTTGCAAAATAACCAAAGGCGACATGAGGAAAAACTTTTTTGCACAGCGAGGCTTCACATCCTTCATAAAGTAAGGTGCTCAGAACTAGGCACAATATTCCTAATGTGGCCGAACCAGTGTTTCATAAAAGTTCATCATAACTTCTTTGCATTCGTACTCCATGCCTCTATTTATAAAGCCCAGAATCCCGTATGCTTTGTTCAAACTTTTTTATGATGTGGAGATGCCGGTGATGGACTGGGTTGGACAAATGTAAGGAGTCTTACAACACCAGGTTATATATAACCAGGACTGTAACCTGATGTTGCAAAACTTTTTTTTACACAGCGAATGGTTGTGACCTGGAATGTACTGCCTGAGGGGGTGGTGGAGGCAGAGTCAATCGGGGCTTCTAAAAGGGTATTGAATAAGTACTGCAAAGGAAAAATTGCAATGCTACGGGGATAGGGCGGGGCAGTGTGACTAGTTGGATTGCTCTTGCTGAGAGCCGGCACGGACTCGATGGGCCGAATGGCCTCCTTCCGTGCTGTAACCATTCTATGATTCTATGCGGAAGTACTGAACATCACGACCAGAATAAGAACCCATGCAATCTGAACACATGGGGCTCGAATTGAGCAGGCCTGCGGGTTCCCAGCGGGTGGTCCTCCGGGAGCGTGGAAAACGCGGACGGGTAATTGTGCGCGTCCCCCACGCGATCGCGGGATAATTGGACCTATTAAGCCCTGCTTCCGGGTTCTGCGCTCCCCAGCTGCGTGCCGGCCGGCTGCGCATGCGCAGTACCGTCGACGCGATGTAGGAGCTCCAGTTAAAGGGGCAGTCTCCCAAAGCCCCTCCTGCTGCAAGCAAGAGGTCTGGGAGAATGGCTCAACAAAGGGGAAAGGCTGCGCCCCGTTTTTCAGATCTGGCACTGCAGCTGATTCTGGAGGGCGTGAGGAGGAGGAGGGAAGCACTCTTCCCAGAAGATGGGCGCAAGTTCCCTGCCGCCGCAACCAGGAAGGCATGGGCAGAGGTGGCAGCGGAGTTGAGCAGCAGGGGCAACACCCCAAGGACTTGGGAGCAGTGCCGCAAGCGCTTCAATGACCTGACTAGGTATGGCAAGGTGAGTACACCAACGCACCCTCCCACATCCCGTCCCCAACATCACGCCAAGCAGATCACAACCCCCTCCTGCACAGCCACCACTGCGCTCCATCAGCAATCCTCACAGCCACTCATTCACCATCCTCGCCGTGCACGCAAGTACCCACCGTCCCTGACCCCACCCGAACACTACCACACACCCCAATCCCCATGCAATGGGATGGGCACGTGGCCCACGCTTCCTCCCATCCACTCCGCGCCACGCTCAACCCAACCACACCGATGCTCGATGCGTCTCACGATGCAAGACGCACCCACTCACACATCTGTGTTTTGCCTTCACAGGAGAAGAGGAGCAAGAACAACCGCGAAAGGGCACGCACCGGAGGTGGCCCGCCGCAAGTGGTGGAGCTCACCGACGCAGAGGTGGAGGTGCTCGATCTCGCCCGCACCGCGATATTGCCTGTCGGTGGCCGATGGCGAGTGTGTCGCTGCCGAAACGGCCGGTAAGGGAAAGCTGACACTCAACACCCATGATCGCGAGTTACCGTCTCATCACCTGCCATCAGGCGCACTGTCAATTTGGTCCACATGCCTCAAAGTGCCCTCTGTTCTCTTGCAGGTCCGTCTTTGGGTGAAGCGATCGTGGAGGGCGATTCCTCAGAGGACATGGCGGTCTCTGAGGGTGCATCGTCACATCAGAGCCAACCATCCACAAGCGCAGAGACACGCACCTCGGTGGGTCCCCCTCGCCAACTAGTTGGGGTAGCACTTGGTGAGTCACTGCGCACGAGTGAGCATGAGCAGACCCTGGTGGCAGGGGCAGCCGCGGAGGGTCCGCGACGGAGGGAGCACACATCTCCAGGCTCTGCTCAGCCGGATCCAGATGCTGAACCCAGGGGGCCACCAGTGAAAAGGAGAGTCGTCGAGGGGCACCAGCTAATTGCTGAGGTACTGGGAGAGGTGCCACGCGCATTGTCCACAATAGCGCAGGCGATGGAGGAGTCCACCTCCTGCATGTGGGCATTGGTGGCGCAGGCACAGGAGGGTACCGGCGACACAGTGTCGCGGGTAGGTGCGGGACTGTCTGCGGTGGAGGACAGGCTGGCCTCCCTCGAGCGTCACGCACAGCTCCAGATCGATTCCATGCAGGCCCTGACAACGTCTGTACGGATTCAGGGTGAGCAACATTCCGACGCCACCAACAGGCTGAGGGATATACTAGGGGTGGCCTTGCAAGGCCTCACACATGCCATCTAAACTGCCGTCCAGCAGGGTGGAAGAAGTGATGTGGGCCGAGGCCAAGAGAGGGATGATGGTGACCGGGGACATGGAAGCGGGGACGCCTCTCAAGGCGTCCCCACGTCCCACCCGTCGCCCACCTCTCAACCAGTACCCGCAATGGTGCCTCCTCTCCAGGTGGCCGAGTCTGCCCCTGCCCCGGTGCAGGTGGAGCAGTCTGTGGAGGTGCCGTCACGGGCACCGAAACCCAGGGGCCGTCCGCCAAAAGCATCTACCCGGTCAAGGCAAGCAGACGAGCAACCTGCCACTAACTCTGCTGGAGCCACAGGGGTAGCACCACGTAGGGGTTCCCGGAAAAGAATTGCAAAGGCCTTATAATCACAAAGGGAATACACCAGGGTGTTTATTATTTTGTACTTTGTTTCTTATATAATGTCACATTCCAGATATTAAATAGTCTATTCTCACCACTCCTGCCACCTCTCGTCCATTCTTCCGTGGCTTGTGCAATAGTTGCGTTCCGTGGAGGCCATCATGACGGCGAACACCTGCTGCCACCCATTGGGCACACTGCTGTGGGTACAGGATTACTGGCAGCACTCTTCAGTGGAGGGGGCTGGTATGGCCGCTCGCATGTGCAGGTGAGGAGATGAGAGCGCCTCGCAGTGTCTGACTCTAGGAGAACCGTTGACGTATGAGTGCCTCCCTGGCCCGGCGACCATCCCGGTGAGTCGCGGCTCGGCGCATGGGTCGTCCAACATCCTCTGGCGCGTCCTCCGCCTCCTCCTCCTCCTCCTCCTCCTCCTCGCCCTCGCCTTCCTCAATGTGGGTGGCGGGTGTGGATGGGGCCTCCTCCAGCGGCACCCCTCTCTTTTGGGCCATGTTGTGCAGGGCACAGCAGACAACTATGATTCGTCCCACTCTGAATGGTGTGTATTGCAGCGCTCCCCCAGAACGATCAAGGCACCTGAAGCGCATCTTGAGAAGCCCTATGGTCTGCACAATTGTAGAGCTGGTAGCAGTGTGGCTGTCATTGTACCGACGCTCCGGCTCGGTGATGGGGTTCCTCAGAGGTGTCATGAGCCACGTGTGCAGGGGATACCCATTGTCGCCGAGGAGCCAGCCGTTGCCGGCGTTGGGTGCCTGCAGGATGGGCGGGACGGCGGACTCCCTGAGGACGAAGGCATCGTGGCAGCTGCCGGGGTATCTGGCGCACACGTGTAGGAATCTCTGGCGGTGGTCACAGATGAGCTGGGCGTTCATGGAGTGATACCCCTTCCTGTTGATGAACAGCCCTGGCTCATGCGGAGGTGCCCGTATTGCGATGTGGGTGCAGTCGATTACACCCTGCACCCGTGGGAAGCCGGCCATGGCATGGAATCCAACCGCCCTCTCCATCTGGCTGCGCTCGTCCATGGCGAAGTTGATGTAGTGGTAGGCCCTGCGGAACAACCCATCGGTGACCTGCCTTATGCACTTGTGTGCAGAGGACTGACAGACCCCAGTGATGTCCCCGGTGGCACCCTGGAAGGAACCGGATGCGAAGAAGTTGAGGGCAGTGGTGACTTTGACGGCGACAGGTAAGAAGATGCTGCTTGGTCCATCAGGGAGCAGCTCGTCGTTAAGGAGGCTGCAGATGTCGGCGACTACCTGGCGATTGACTCTGAGCCTCCGTATGCACTGCTCCTCGGAGAGGTCCATGAAGCTGAGCCTCGCTCTGTACACCCTGTGCGGAGGGTAGTGCCTCCTGCGACGCATCTCTCTCTGCGGTTGCCATCCCTCCTGCTGTGCAGGTGGGTGTGCCGCAGCACCGTGTTGGGGGGCCCCACCTCTCCGAGGCGGACGGCGTGGACTGCGAGGCTGCTGGGGCTGGTCATCCTGTTCGTCCTCCGACGATGTCAACGCACCACCCATCTGGCAGGTGTTGGTGTGAGGGGTTGTGCAGGGTAGGTGGGTGGGTCCTCGGACTGGGGCTGCGGTTTCGTGTCGGTCTGTCCTCTGGCTTGGCGGTGGTTCGTGGAGGGCAGGGGTTGCCCTATGTGACGCGGTGGCCTCCTGCGTGGGTGAGGGCTCTCCCCCGTGGAGCGCACCTTGGCACCTGTCACAGGCTGCTGGCTGCAACACGCCTGGTTTGAAGGGTCCTGTTTCCCCCAGTGTGGGAAACTGACTGCGTTGAACCTAAAATCAAACACTTCCTCTTTTGACAGCTGCTTCAGCTCATTAACTGACCACAACGAGCAAGTAAAGTGCTCTCAAGTGAAACCCCGCTGGCTTTAATTGCCTGCGGGATTCCCACCAGCGGGGCTTTCGCGCGCAGCCCCGCACATCAGCGCGGTACCCGGAAGTGGCCGGGATTTCGTCCGAATCCGGTCACGTGATCGGAGATCGGGATTTTCGGGGCCCCCCCGCTGGAAACCCGCAGGTAACCCGACCCTAAAATCGAGCCCCTGGTGTCATAAACACGGAACATTTTTAATCAAGTCCTAAAATACCATCTGTAAAATGAGAACGGGAGACAATTCAACACATGCAAAACACAAAAACCTTTTAAAGGTTTGACTGTCTCGGTAACCATATTAGGATTTCCTTCAGTCTGAAACAGAAAGTTATCGTTTCATTAATGGCGATTGGAACAATTATTCATCTTTTTTACAGAGCTTAATGAGTTTTGCATAATTAATACAATGAACTGTTTTGTAAAGGTTAATTCCCTGAAGGGGAGTCGAATCCTCCACCTGCATTGAACATATTTTGATCCCGCTGTTCTCTTCTGCGTTTTTCCTATCATAATTTACAGAGCTGAGTTTCCGCAGTGTAGCGGTTATCACTTTTACCAAATATACAGAAAGTTCAAGGTTCGAAATCGAGAAGCATCATTTTGCAAACGTTCTTCATTGAAAATAAATCAATTCAAACGGTGGAAGACTTAACTTGGAGGTTAAATATGAATAAAATACCATATCACACAGCCACGGTATATTTTTTCTTTCTCTGTACAGTTCTACACACAGTCCAACACCACACAGATACCGGCAGTATCTCGACTTCACTCCCGTTTCCTGCTCTGAAGATGCGGAAAGCTCCTCTCAAAGCTGCACATTTCGACTGGTTTCAGTTGATCTGTGAGAGAACATTCAAGGATCCCGCAGCGCTGCCTCCCTTAATAATAGGTTGTAACCGCATTTCAGCCGCGGCAACAAAGCCATCAGTTTTTCTCTGTTCCCCAGCTGCCGGATTGAGTGAGGCCGCGACAAGCAGCAACATTGAGGCCGCCTGTCCGGCCCCGATCTCTCCAATCTCTCGCTGCCGGTGGAAAGCAGCAAATGCATCCTCAGGCATCGCATCACTGCACCTCACTGGGAAACAAGATACCACGGCCCGGTCAAATCTCCCCATTGAAGGGTCCTCAAAATTCCCACATTTTTCATATCATCAACAAGGATATAACTTTTCGACATTTATGACATGCCAGGGCTTGTTCGGTGCAGTGTGGATTGTTGCCTGAAAACCAGACAATGAGAGAAGACAGAATACGCATTCTTCCCTTTAAAACAATCAACCCAGAGAAAGACTTCAGCTTACATGAAACTAAAGCCCATCAAAACCTTGCATAAATTATCGCTACTAACTACTAAAGCAGGAAGGTAGCAATCAATGCAATTATGCAAACCCATCAATACTTCACATATACAATGGCTTTCAGTTCAAGACTAGTTACGGGGACAGGACGCCAACAATCACCTGAAGAAGTACACCATAATCAGACAAAGAACTAACCTTGTTTTGGATTCAGATAAGAAATTCGAAAAAAAGTATAACTGGGCCACCAGTTACGGATTATAGAAGTTTACAACATGGAAACAGGCCCTTCGGCCCAACATGTCCATGTCGCCCAGTTTATACCACTAAGCTAGTCCCAATTGCCTGCACTTGGCCCATATCCCTCTATACCCATTTTACACATCTAACTGTCCAAATGCTTTTTAAAAGAAAAAATTGTACCCGCCTCTACTACTGCCTCTGGCAGCTCGTTCCAGACACTCACCACCCTTTGAGTGAAAAAATTGACCCTCTGGACCCTTTTGTATCTCTCCCCTCTCATCTTAAATCTATGTCCCCTCGGTATAGACTCACCTACCTTTGGGAAAAGATTTTGACTATCTACGTTATCTATGCCCCTCATTATTTTATAGACTTGTATAAGATAACCCCTCAACCTCCTACTCTCCAGGGAAAAAAGTCCCAGTGTATCTAACCTCTCCCTATAAGTCAAACCATCAAGTCCCGGCAGCATCCTAGTAAATCTTTTCTGCACTCTTTCTAGTTTAATAATATCCTTTCTATAATAGGGTGACCAGAACTGTACACAGTATTCCAAGTGTGGCGTAACTAATGTCTTGTACAACTTCAACAAGACATCCCAACTCCTGTATTCAATGTTCTGACCAATGAAACCAAGCAAGCTGAATGCCTTCTTCACCACCCTATCCACCTGTGACTCCACTTTCAAGGAGCTATGAACCTGTACTCCTAGATCTCTTTGTTCTATAACTCTCCCCAACGCCCGACCATTAACGGAGTGGGTCCTTGCTCGATTCGATCTCCCAAAATGCATCACCTCACATTTATCTAAATTAAACTCCATCTGCCATTCATCGGCACACTGGCCCAATTTATCAAGATCCCGTTGCAATCCTAGATAACCTTCTTCACTGTCCACGATGCCACCAATCTTGGTGTCATCTGCAAATTACTAACCAGGCCTCCTAAATTCTCATCCAAATCATTAATACAAATAACAAATAACAGTGGACCCAGCACCGATCCCTGAGGCACACCGCTGGTCACAGGCCTCCAATTTGAAAAACAACCCTCTACACCCACCTTCTGTCTTCTGTCGTCAAGTCAATGTTGTATCCAATTGGCTACCTCACCTTGGATCCCGTGAGATTTAACCTTATGAAACAACCTACCATGCGGTACCTTGTCAAAGGCAGCTGAGATTCGGCAGTCAGCCCTTGAAGTCCAAACAAAGGCCCTAGCAGGGGAGAAGTTACTGTTTGCATTGCAGACTCTGAACCAGGAAAGGGTGCAGTTAGTGGGAAAGCATAAGAACCAGCAGGAATATTTACAGTGTCAGGTCACTGAGGCCAAGAACAACGAGCTGAGGTTGCGGGAAAAAAATGCCTACCTTGCAAGTCAAGTAAGAGAGCAGGAGGAAAAAGTAAAAGGCTTACAGGCAGCCTCTCAGATAATGAGCGCACAGAGGTTTGAGGATGCAGACCATGGCCCCTGCCAGAAGCAGATAGAGAGTCTGAACCTTGTTCCAAGGACGGCAAAAGGCACGGTGTGCCTCATAAGCCCTAGTGCAGCCCAGGCCGACTTAACAGGGAACCTGGGGAGAACGGTTCAGACACCACAGGTCGTGCCAAGGGACGACCCAGTTGAGGAGCAGGAGGGCCCACGACCAACAACCGTAGCGCCAAGCTTTAGCGAAATCTGGCAGGAGAGGAGGGTGGAATTAGGGGCAGAAGCTGAGGAGGAAAACTCCCAGCAAGATAGGCTGGGACCGGGGCCGATGTGCCCGGGCCGATGTGCCCGGCCCGGCAGCAATGGTTCGGCCCGCCCGCTGATAACAGGGATGAGGGACCCCTCCAAAACCAGTTCGTAGTTCCCCACGACACCTAACAGCTTAGGGCCATGGTAATCCATTTAACTAAACTTCCGACAAATGGGGACCTCTCGGTCCACTTCAGGGAAGTGGAACAAGCAGCAAGCATCAACGAGTGCAATGATGCTGAACAGGCCAAAATGCTGCTATTCATCCTGGAGAGTAAGCTCTTCCAGTCCCTCACTGACCAATGTAAGATGGGACAGTGTGATTATGGGGAGCTCAAGGAGGAAGTTCTTGAGGCCATGGGGATGAATGAGGGAAGTCCTTTCTCCCGGGTGGAAAAAACAGTGCAGCTCGTCGGAGAAATCCCGCAGGCTCTTGCAGACAGGTTATGGCCGGTGTATAGGAGCGCATGCAGTGGGACGCTGAACCGAGCCAACCTGGACCAGGATCAGCAGGCCCACTGGCTCCGTTGCCTGGTGGCAAACAGCTTGCCACCGGTCAGGGCTGCGGCAGGAATGTGGTTTGACCCAAAGAATCCCATGACTACCAAACTCACAGTGGTCAGACAATTGACCATAGCTTATCGTGATGGTAAAGGAACCGATGCACACCCACCTAAAGGGAAAGTGCATGAAATGAAACCCGGCCAGGGTAGGAAGGAGTGGCATCAGGAAGGGAATAACCCTTCCAGCACAAAGCTCAACTGTTATGGGTGTGGGAAGGATGGACACTGGAGGAAGGAGTGCAAGAATCCTCGGAAAGATAACAAGGGAAATAATTCCTCAACCCCAGCCCAAAAGGCAGAGACAGGAATCCCTCCCGCCACGGTCGAGTCATTATTGGACGCCATGAGAACCCTATTGACTGGCCCAGGGAAGGTAGCAGCCACCACCGGCGCTCTGACCCCATCAGCCCTATCCAACCCACAACCCAGACTGGAGCCAGCACAGCCTATTTACGTGTGTTCCCTTACCTTCGACTTATGGAAGAGACCCCTCGTTGAGATGGAGGTTGAAGAGGTAAAGGGGGCCTATCTGATGGACGCGGGAGCATCATGAACCGTGACCCATTCAGCTAACCCCACCACCTCACCTCTACCTAACGGGTTCCCTTACAGTCGGTCGGGATTCACAGGTAAAGAACAGGCTGGCTCATTTTCCATCCCGCTGAACATTCGTTTAGGAACACTCCGCTCTAAGTGGACCTGTGTCCTAATGAAGTGGGAAGTAGAGGGTGGAAAAGGGATCCTGGGAGCCGACTTTATTGTAGGCCACGGGATCCTAGTGGATTTGAGGAATCACTGCCTGTGGGGGGCAAATACAGGAAAGGAAGGCGGAGTAGCAGTCATCCCAGGGAAACATGGGAAGGGGACCCTGTGCACCATGAAGCCTAAAGAGGGTTATAACCTCGAACTCATGGTCAGCAATACCCCAAGGGAGTTCCAGGCATTTGTGCGATCCCACCTAGCCACATTTGCCACACACAAACACGACTGTGGGAGGGTCAACGGGTTCGAGGTCAGTGTAGATGGGGACCCTATGGCCCGACCACAAAAGCAATATAACTTCCCCAGGGAAGCGGAGCCAGACATGGAAGCAGCCATGTCCTCTTTAGTGAAACAGGGCGTCCTGAGACCGATAGCCACCCACATGAACTCTCCGCTGTGGCCGGTTAGAAAACCGGACAACTCCTGGAGGGCCACAGTGGAATATCGGGTGCTCAACAATAACATCCCAGCCTGTGCACCCACGGTAGCAGCTGTTGCCGACCTGATAGGAAGTATCCCAGCATCCGCGACCACATTCACGGTGCTGGATATCTCCAACGGGTTTTGGTCCATCCCTTCAAGGAGAGAGGATCAGTACAAGTTTGCCTTTACCTTTAAAGGGCAACAGTACACCTGGAACTGTCCGCCTCAGGGCTTCCACAATAGCCCCAGCATTTTCCACCAATGCATGGCAAACAATTTAAAGGGCTTCAGCCAGCCCAGGCAGCTGGAACAATACGTGGATGACCTGCTCCTATTCACCGATTCGAGAGAGGAGCATGGGCCACTTCTGGCCGAACTGCGGGACTGCTCGGGCAGGAAGGTTTTAAAGTGAACCCAAAGAAAGCACAGATTGGCCAGCAGGAGGTGAAATTCCTGGGCCTGACAATACGCGCTCGGGAAAGTGCCATAGATAAAGCTAGAAGGGAAGCAGTACAGCAGTTACCAGTCCCCAACACAGTCATGGGAGTGAGATCGTTTCTAGGGCTAACCGGGTACTGCAGAGACTTCATTGAGGAATTTGCGGCCACAGCAGCCCCTCTGCTCCGACTCCTGCATCAGGGAGTGGAGTGGGTTTGGGATGAGGGTTGTCAGGCAGCATTTGTCAGGCTCAAGAAAGATCTGCAGACCGCACCAGCTCTGGTGGCCATAGATGGAGGGAAAGAGTTCTTCCTGGAGGTAGCAGCCAACGGGGACAGCCTGAGTGCTGTGCTGCTCCAAGAGCGTCATGGCAAGCTGAGACCGATGGTCTACTCCTCCAGGATAGTCACAGATGTGGAGAAGAGCTAGTCCAATTGTGAAAGGCACCTCTTGGCCACATATTGGGCTGCGAAAAGAACGCTGATCTTCACAGGCTCCTCTCCCATCACCCTCCTCACCCATCACACGCCCACCCAGATGCTCCTGGACGGGAGAATCAAGGATGGGACAATGAGCAGTGCCCGCATTGCTCGCTGGACCCTGCTTCTCTCAGAGATGGACCTGAAAGTAAAAGGGGTCTTCGAGCCAAAGCTCGCAGCTAACCTGGTATATCCTGGAACAGCCCACCGGTGTTCCATAGAAGGGGTTTGGGAAGTTAACATAGGTTTACGGGCCGGGATACACCCCACAGGCCGTGAAATCTATGTGGATGGCTCCAGTACAGTATCTGCTGATGAGCGCCTCACGGGGTGTGGAGTTTATGACCCAGCGGCAAACCTTGCCCTGGCAATTCAGCTCCCAAGCACCATGAGCGCCCAGCAGGCTGAACTGTCCGCGGTAGTATACGTGGTTACACACCCCGAGATCTTGCCCACCCCATACACGATTTGCTCGGACAGCATGTTCACATTTAATTCGTGTACCGAGTACCTGGCCATCTGGTCCCGCCGCGGATACACCTCCGCTGACGGGAGACCCCTCACAGTGAAACCCTTGCTGGAGAAAATCTTAGCAGCAGTGGGGGAGGAAGGGGAGGTTTTCATCCATAAGGTGAAAGCCCATTCCTCCGCAGAACCCCGGAGTGAGGGCAACCTGCAGGCCGACGTGCTAGCTAAGAAGGATGCCCGCACATGCACTTTCTGGGACCCATAATAGTCCAGTCCTGTAGCAACGGTCACGGGTAGGAATGGGACTCAGGGGAGTGCACGGGTAGCTCTAACCCCGAACCTTAAGACGGTCCAAACACAAGACCCCGTCCTCAAGACAGTCCTCAGTGCAGTGGCAGAAGGGAAAAGGGTAAAAGGCCCTTACAGCACAGCAGCCCTCTTTGTAAAGGAGGGCATGCTGTTTAAGGGAGAGCAATGGGTAGTACCGCAGCAGCACAGAAGGGAATTGCTTCAACTGACCCATAAGGGTCCAGGAGCGGGGCATCCCGGGCCTGAGACCACCTGGCAGCGGGTGGAACAGGCAGGATGGTGGCCAGGACTCAGGGAACATGTCCGCGAGTTCTGTGCCAGCTGTCTGGTGTGTGCTGCTAACAATCCTGACCCACACATCAGGAGGGTAGAGGGACCATGGCAGTCGATCCAGGTCGACTACATCGGGCCCCTACCCACCGCCCAGGGAGGCTATAATTACTGCCTAGTCCGGGTGCATGTGTTCACAAAGTGGGTAGAAGCCTTCCCCAGTCGAACAGCCAGTGAATCTGTTAAGGTGTTCAAACAGCCAGGATCCTGGTCAGGGAGGTGTTCTCACGATGGGGGCTAACACAGTACGTGGAGTCCGACCAAGGGAGCCACTTTACCGGGCAGGTCATGCAGAATACCCTTATGGTACTTGGCATAGAGGGGAAATGGCACGTTGCACACAACCCACAGTCCTCAGGGATTGTAGAGTGGATGAACAGAACCTTGAAAGAAAGGCTGAGGAAAGAGACGGTAAACTCACTAGAAAGTGGGTAGAAGTCTTACCGTTGGTCCTAATGGGGATCCGAGCCAGCCAGTCAAAAGGCACGGTGTATTCCCCACACGAGCTCATGACTGGTCGGGTTATGCGGACCCCCACCCATGTGCTAGCCCCGGTGCTCACGGAGGGTCAGCTCAGAGAGGTGAACCGGGACAGCTTCGTCAGGAATCTGTTTGAACACCTTAAACAGGTTCACTGGCAGGCTGCGAGCAACATGGGAAAACAGCATCGGAGTAACCGACTGCTGTTAGAACCCCGTACGCACCACGAGTGGGAAATAGGGGATCAGGTTATGGTTAGGAATTTTGCTCGGGTTGGCAGTCTAGAACCATTATACATGGGGCCCTACAGCATTTTCGATAAGGCAAGCCCCATGGTATACGCCATAAAGCTGCCTAGGCGCACCAAATGGTTCCACATTAACCAATCTAAGTTGTTTAAATTCGAGAGAAGGGAACAGCCAGTTGGGGCAAGGTCTGAGGATAAAAATCCTCAGCCTGCAGCAGGAGCAAACTCACAGACTGCGTAAGCGGGTGCAGAGGCTTGTTTTAAGGGAAGGGCCATCCCACCCACCGTTTGGGACACTCCCCCGCTCATCTGGGACTCAGACGAGGTGGGACCTGAGGGCAGAGTGTTACCTGCCCCTGACACAGGTTTAGAAGAGGTACAGCCTGAGGATAGGAATCCCCAGCCAGCGGCAGTGGAGATTCCACAGACCGCACAAGAGGGGACGGTGGCTCGAGTTAAAGACTCACCAGCCAGAAAACCCCGAACCGCCAGAGTCCCTGGAAGGCCCCCACGAACGCCACGGCCAAAGAAACCGTGGTCACCAGCTCCCCAGTATAAAAGGACAGCCCCTCAAGTCAGGGATCGATCTCAGGACAGAGGTCCCCAGCCAGCAGCCGCAGGCTGCGAGGGACCAAATGTACAGGACAGGGCTGCCACACCGAAGGGAGTAGTGTGCTCTATCCCGAACAGGGATTAGCCTGGCCGCCCGGTGACGGGCGGCGGATGTACATAGCTTCTGTTATTTAATTTTGAGATTGGTAAGTTTGGGTGTTTTAGTTAAATTTTATATAAGGTGGTTGGTGGTTTAAGTATTATTGTTTAAAAATGTTTGTATTGAGTCGAGGTCGCAAGACTCGACTCTGCTTTACCCAAGCCAGCGAATCTGTTCGGGACCTGGCTATATGCTCTTCTGTCTCCCTACAGAAGGGATTTCGATGGGATGGGGGGCACACTCCTACTCGCCCTGATAGGAATGGCCGCTGGGAGACGAGGTGACGTGGAGGTCTCCCACATTTTTGGGTGCTCAGGGGAGAGAGCACCGGTTGTGATTGCGGGGGGCAGCGAAGGTAACGTGGATGAGATCACCACCTATTCCCATGTGGGAAGATGGCCAGGGTGGCTGGAATCTAACTCCACCCGATACTGCAGTCAGATCGGGTTCACCTACGGGGAGGTCTCCCTCCCCTGCCCCAGTGTACAGGTTGTGGCCTCACAGGTCGGGGTCACTGAGGGGAAACGCGTGTGCCTGACCTGCAGAGGACAGATTCCCCTGGGGAGGTGGTGGTGGCTCAGCAGGCTGAGCAGAGACATGGGGGACCGTACAGGTGACTGGGAGCGACTGGGGAACGACACCCATCGGATCATTACAGGGAACCATCGGGGTTAAGCGTGTGCTGGGACAAGTGGTGGAAATCGGAATAGGAAATCTATGTCTGCATGTAGGGGTCGCGGAAGACCTGCCCCATGGGCGTATCCATTCTCTTTTCCGCAGCATGTCTGGACAAGGGGAAGGGGGTGGAATGGGATTCCCACCTACACACTTGCATAACCCCATCCTCTCCAGCCGCAGTTAAGGCCACTGAACTCGAGGCACGCGCCCGAAAGGCCCTGCCCACGGCTCCGACAGTAAGGACACATATGGAGAAGTGCCCTGCAACCACCAAGGGACCAGGGAATGGGCTGGTACTAGTTCCGACCGAAAAGGTGCTATACCAGGGGTACACTACGCGGTAGCTTCCGTGATTCTAAACCTCACAGAGGTACACTTACCTGAGTGGTCTCCCGAGGAGACAGAACATCTATACCAGGCCCTGTTAAGAGAAATGTTCTGGAAATTCTACGCGTTCGATTTTGCCAATGTTGACAAAACACAACTGTACACCACCTACACTGAACACTTTAGCAATGCGGGGAGACAAAGAAGGGGAACCTGGAATGATGTTTTCACAACATATAATACAGGATCCTCTGTGATAAACAGTCTGGATGACATAGAATTGCAGACACAAATAAACGGTTTAAAAACACAATTATGAAAAATCTTAACAAAGGAAAACATAGTGTTAGGCTCAGAGATACACGAGAACTGGGCCATGACGGTCCATTTAAAAGAGATTATTGCTGAGTTGGAAAGGCACGCCAAAACAGTGAATGCACTCATTCGAGAGGATAGGAATGCATCAGACCAGGCTGCACAGCATGAGGTGTGCGTGCTGTTCGGGGCATGGTTGCTGGGCGAGGGCCGCAGCAACCTGGAGGATTTAAAGCAGGGTTTAGTCTCCTCCTGGATCAGCAACAAGCACCTCGCAGCCCTCCACCCATTTGACAATTCACTAAGCCCGTGTCAGTTCCGCCTGAAGCATACCCTGTCCCAGTAGATTGTGGGCGCTCCAACCACACCATCATGGGTATCGTAGTGAGGATGCCGGACCTGCACCGATATATAGGGTGGAGAACATTGGAGCCATTCAAGGGTGGTGCACACGTCCGTTTCGCAGCGGTCCCACCTTATGTCATAAAGTGGGAGCACATGATGACAGGTACAGACATCTCTGGGTGTCGGAGCCAGGGTGCACACGTAGTACTGTGTCCTCGGCACTTGAATGCCTATTCCAGACCACAGTGCGGGTTTAAAACTGCTGGTGCACGACCTATATACTGTACCATGGAGGTAATGGCACAAGGCCATGTTCCACCACAGGTAGCACATATAGGGGGTGGGACATATTGTGTCACCACAAGTGGGCCCCACTACCAGCTTGGACAGCACACCTGGTGTCTGGTGAGTGACAGCAGTTTTTGTTTCAAAACCGAGGCAGAAGTTCAAGTGGCCCAGGAACGGATTGTCCCCATTCCTGAACCCTCCACTGTTCACCTCACTGTTAGGGAAAACATTACCAACCTGCAGTTATGTCACACATGTCGGTTACGAAATTCCCCCTCTACCAGAACATCTTACTAAACTACTAAAAGCTGTAGAGTTATCACAAAAGCATTTCTATACTTTGGAACAGAAAACACACGAGATAGAGGGAGAGATTCACGGTATCACAGTCCCGCCCTGGTGGGACATTTTCAAAAACATAGAGGTCCCTTCATGGGTCAGAATGGCTTCCCACATCCTCGTGATTTGCCAGCTGGGAATAGTGTTGTACCTGTTGTGCTCTCAGTGCAAGGGAAAAGGCAAAATCCGAGAGTTCCAAAACGAAAGGACCTGGAAGAAGCATTATGCTAAGGTGGAGAGAGACACACCTGTTTGAACATTTTTTGTGTGTTCCTGAATAAAGATTGTTGTTTTTTTTGTGTTCGGTTATTTTTAAGAAAGACTTTTACGTGTTGTTTTCTTTTAATAAAGATGTATGTGCACCAAGTGGGCTGTTGGACCCCCTCCATGTTTGGATGTATGTAAATAACTGTATTTTGCCTTTGCATGCTTACGCACCCCACATTTTTATAGAATGGGGAATGTATTTGTCATGAGATCTTAGACAGGTAATTACAGGGGAAGATTGACTATGGAGGATCGGGAATTTTGCTCACCTTTTACCAGCGTGATACTTGAAGCAAGGTTTAGGTATCACAGGGGGGACTGAAGGTTTCTCAAAATTCCCACATTTTTCATATCATCGAGGATATGACTTTTGGACTTTTATGGCAGAGGACCCAACTGCTGGGTTAAATATGGATCCCTGCAGACAGGAGTTTAGGCCCATGAGGGCCTGCGACTGGACCTGCCCGGGCTTGTTGGGTGCAGTGTGGATTGTTCCTGAAAACCAGACAATGAGAGACGAGAGAATACGCATTCTTCCCTTTAAAACAATTAACCCAGAGAAAGACTTCATCTTGCAAGAAACTAAAGCCTATCAAAACCTTGCATACATTATCGCTACGAACTACTAAACCGGGGAATGTAGCAATCTATGCAATTATGCAAACCCAACAAAACAATGGTTTTCAGTTAAAGACTAGTTACGGGGACAGGAAGCCAACAATCACCTGAAGAAGCCCACCATAATCAGACAAAGAACTAACCTTGTTTTGGATTCAGATAAGAAATTCGAAAAACAGTGTAACTGGGCCACCAGTTACGAAGCACGGGGGTGGGGGCGGTGGGTTTGTTTTGGAGCAGGTTCTAAGCAGTTCTGTTTTGGAGCAGCAGTTTTGGAGCAGGTTTTTAGTTGGTTTTGGAACAGGTTCTAAGCAGTTCTGTTTTGGAGCAGGTTTTAAGTTGGTTTTGGAGCAGGTTTTAAACAGCAGTTTTGGAGCAGCAACAAGGCACAACCGCAGCCCTCCACGAAGATCGTCCAACCACAACTGCGCCTTACCGCACCAACAGACTCTCTGCAACTGAAGAACCTTCGCAGATTCCACAGACCAGGCCCACGTGGGGATGGCAGGGCCCAGAGGACACAAAGAGCATACCCGAAAACTGCAACCGGCTTACCTGGCTGGATTTCGAACTGTCAAGGAACCCTGTTTGGTGAGCATGATCCCCGACCTATCCTAGTTCAATTTAGTTAGGTTTTGGGGGTGGGACAAGCGTAAGGGGATTAGTAGGGTGATTTTCCCTCGTTATGCCGTGTGTTCCCCATTCTTAACTAAGTGTACTTTGTATGTCAGTATAATCTCAGTGTTATCCTAATGTTATAAGTTCATTTATGACTTCAATAAACTCAGTTTTTTGTCTTGCACCAAAACCAGTTGTCTGCTGCACTTTGTCACAACCCCCGAATAATTCCAAGGTCTAGAACCCAGGGAGTGGGAGAGATTCGGACCGCTCAGAAGTCAGAGGTGAAGCTGACACACACCACCACCCCCTACACAAATGGAAACATTTTCTCCACGTTTACCCTGTCAAACCCTTTCATTATCTGAAAGTCCTCCATCAGGTCACCCCTCGGTCTTCTCTTTTCCAGTGGAAAGAGCCGCAGCCTGTTTAAACTTTCCTGATAGATATATGTTCTTAGTTTTGGTATCATCCTAGTGAATATTTTTTGCACCTTCTCCGATGCCTCTATATCCTTTGTATAATATGTGGAATAGATCTCGACACAGTGTGGTCTTAACAAAGTTCGATACAAGTTGAACGTAACTTCCCTAATTTTCAATCCTATCGCTCTTGAAATGAACCCCAGTGCTTGGTTTGCCTTTTTAAGGCCATTTTAACCTTTGTTGCGGCTTTTATTAATTTGAGAATCTGTAGCCCCAGATCCCTTGACTCCTCCACCCCATTTAGACTCTTTTTAACCAAGCAGTGTGTGGCCTCCTAAATCCTCCCACCAAAATGCACCACCTCACCCTTATTTATATTGGAATTCATTTGCCAATTTCACGCCCATTCTGCAAGTTTATTAATGTCTTCTTGCAATTTAACCCATTCTTCCTTTGCATTAACTGCACTCCCCAATATCGCAATGCCTAAAAATTTTGAAATTGTACCATTGATTTCCGAGTCGAAGAACAGTGGTCCCAGCACCGATCCCTGTGGAACATCACTTCCCACTTTTTGCTAGTCTGAGTAACGACCTTTAACCCCTAATCTCTGTTTTCTGTTTTGTAGCCAGCTTGCTATGCATTCTGCTACCTGTCCCCTGACTCCACACGCCCTGGTCTTAACCATGCGTCTACAATGTGGCAACTTATTGAAGGCCTTTTGTAAATCCATATATATATTACATGTACTGCTTTACTCTTGTCTACTCTTTCTGTTACTTCGCCAAAGGATTGAATAAGTTTAGTCAAACATGACGTTCCCTTTTGATACCCGTGCTGACTACTCTTTATTATGTTTCACTTTTCTAGATATTTTTCTCTTTCATCTTTGAGTAAAGATTCAAGTATCTTTTATTCCCACCAACGTTGAACTAACTAGTTGATAGTCCCCTGGGCTTGTTCGATCTCCCCTTTTTGTTTTAGGAATAACATTACCTATCCGCCAGGCCTCTGACACTATTCCCTTTTCTAGTCAATGTATTTATATTTGCAATAGTGCCTCTGCTATCTCTTCTCGAACTACTTTTGATATGTATTGATCCACTTTCTCCAGACCGGAGATTTTATCCTCTCTAAGTTTGATTAGTTTATAAATTAACTCCCCCTTTCTTTCTTAAATGTCTTTACACCTTTTCTGATCTCATCTTCTAGTGTCCTGCCCACCTTGTTAGTCTCCTCTGGTAAATATTGAGGCAAAGTAAGTATTCAACACTTCTGCCATTTCACTGTCATTATCTGTGAGTTTATCTTGTGTATCCCTTAGTGGCTCAATTAATTTGGTAAGTACCCTTTTGCTATTGATGTGTCTGTAGAATATTTTATTATTTCCTTTTATAATCCTTGAGAATTAATTTCCTAGTTTCTAATTGTTTTCGGAATTGTTTTTCGACAACATTCCTAACCTCTTCCAATTGCCTTTTGCCCCAGAGCCTGAGCCCTCCCTGAAAGTCTGAAGGCTCCCCCAGAGTCTGACTCCTCCCCCACAGCCTGACTCCTCCTCCAGAGCCTGACTGCTCCCCCAAGCCTGTCTCCACCCTCAGAGTCTGACTTCGCCCCCAGAGACCGGACTCCGCCCCCAGAGAACTGACTCGCCCGCACAGTTTCTGACACCTCCCCAATGTCTGACTCCTCCTCCAATGTCTGACTCCTCCTCCATAGTCTGACTCTGCCCCCAGAGTCTGACCCCTCCCCCAGAGCCTGTCTCCTCCTCCAGAGGCTGAGTCCTCCTCCAGAGCCTGATTCCTCCACCAAAGCCGGACTCCTCCTCCAGAATTTGACTCCTTCCCCTGAGCCTGATTCCTCCGCTTGCCTCAGTTTCTTTGACTTTGTTCAGGCACTGTACAGACGCAGAATCTTACAATCATAGACTGGTTACAGCACAGAAGGAGGCCATTTGGTCCATCCAGCCGGTGCCAGCTCTTTGTAAGAGCAATCCAGTTAGTCCTATTCCCCCGCTCTTTCCCTGTAGTCTTGCAAATTTAAACCCTTCAAGTGTTTATCCAATTCCCTTTTTAAAAGCTGCAATTGAATCTGCCTCCACCGTCCGATCAGGCAGCACATTCCAGATAAAGAACACTTACTTCAAGTTAATTAAAAGGTTCCATCTGGCGGACAGAGAGAGGAAATGTTTCTCTCTTGCGGCTGAGGCCAGAACGAGAGGTCATCGATATCAGATGGTCTCTGATGTGGTGAGAATGTGGAACTCGCCACCACGAGGAGCAGTCGGAGCAAACAGGACAGATGGATCAAAGGGGAAGATGGAGGAGCACTGGAGGGGAGGGTGATGAGGTGGGGAGGGAGGAGGCTCGTGTGGAGCTTCAACTGTGGCAAGGACCAAACGAGATGAGTGGCCTGTTTCCCTGCTGTCGACTCGACGTAAACATCAATCCTGCTGCTGCACGAAAGGCAGACTGAATTTGTGATTCGCAAGATAAGAACTAAAAAGGTAGAGGGGGCATCTGGATTTGAACCAAAGACCTCTTGATCTACAGTCGAATGCTCTACCACTGAGCAACACCCCCCACATCTCTGACAATTTCTTACACACACAATTTAGCGGAGCTCACTACATGGCAGTCACCAATGTTGATACAACGAACCTGAATGGAAGCTTCATCAGTTATTCTGGGAGTCAGATAACTACGGCAATCAGAAATGTTTCATGAATGCAGTGAGTCACACTAATGTGTACAGATGCGATGTACAACCCAACATGGACAGTCTTTTCACGAAGCATCAGTGAAAACATTCTTACCACAGAACGCCGAACTCGAACCACCAGACAAACGACACCTGAATTTCAACGAGAGATTTCTTCAGTTATAATCCAATGCTCCCTCACTGTGCTGTGCTGTGCTCCCAGCTCTTTAGATCGTTGCGGTCAACACAAGAAACACCAGATTCAATGTGCAGTTTCACAACATCATGCGATCGGTGCCATACATGGAAGTTTACAGAATATCGCACCAATGTAATAAATATTCATCCAGCAGGCATCAGGCAAGTGTGGACAGGTGAGGACAGTGTGTGAGGTGAATGTAACTTGTGTGAAGTCAATATGCTCGTTTGCAGGTTGCGGAACAGAAATGGGTCTCAATGAATGGAAAAGTGTGTAAATTGCAGAATTCACATCTCGGCCATGAAATAAAGTGGAAAATGCTAAAAAGTCTCTTTTCATCCATCGGATGCAAGCAGAAAGTGCTGGCGACAGGGTTGTGGCCTTCTTTATCAATCATTATTTTAAACCTTATGATGTTCTGATCGCTATTACCGAGATGGTTCCTTTCACTGACATTTCTTATCTCCTCCGTTTCACTTCCCATTACGAGATCCAGCAGTGATTCCTCTCTTGTCTGCCTGTCTTTGTTTTATCATTTCATCACTCCAGCCTGCTCTCCCTGCCTCACTCTCCCACTCAAACACTCACTCATTCACTTATTCACTCACACATTCACTTATTCACTCACACATTCACTCATTCACACACACACTCACTCACAAACTCAATCATTCACTCGCTTACTCTGTCGTTCACTCACTCATTCACTAACTCACTCACTCATTCTCTCATGCAATCACTCGTTCACTCACACACTCAATCACTCACACTTTCACTGACTCCCTCACTCACTCTTTCACTCATGCACTCACTCACTCACGCATGCACTCACTCACTCACACATTCACTTACTCACTCACTCACTCAGGCACTCACGCACACACTCACTCACTCACTCAGTCACACTCACTCACTCACTCAATCTCACTCACCCACTCATTCATTCTCACTCACTCACTCACTCAGTCTCACTCACTCCCACAATCGTTCCACCCGAAGAGATTGAGAAAGACATAATTAAGACAAGACCAAAGTGATAAATTGTAACAACGCTCCTTTTGAGGGGATCAGAATGGAACTACGTCAGATAAACTGGAAAACATTTTGACAGACAAAGCGATAGAACAGCAGAGGCAAATGTTTTAAACGGAGATCAGGAGAAATATATTCCTCAAAAAAAACGTGAACAAACTAGTCAATAATGAAACACCATTGGGTTGCCCATCCCCATATGTACACAATACATAAAATAAATAAAATTACATAATATTATAAAACGGTTATAGGGGCGTTGGAAGAGGTGAAAAAAAACGATTTACCAGGATGAAAGCAGAACTGAGAGGATATAACTATCAGGAAAGATTGAACAGGCTGGGGCTCTTTTCTCCAGAAAAGAGAAGGCTGTGGGGTGACCTGATTGAGGTCTTTTAGATTATGAAATTTTTAGGCATGGAGGAAATGTTTCCAATTGTGGGGGAGTACAAAACCATAGATCATAAATATAAGATCGTCATTAATAAATCCAATAGGGAATCCAGGAGAAACTTCTTTCCCCAGAGAGATGGTGAAAAGTTGGAATTCGGTACCTTAAGGAATAGTTGAGGCCAGTAGCTTAAATGCATTTAAGGGGAAGCTAGATAAAATAACGAAGGATAAAGGAATGGAAGGTTTGCTGAAAGGCTGACATGAAGTAAGGAGGAGGTGCACGTTGGAGCATCAGTGCCGGCATTGACCAGTTGGGCCAAATGGCCTTTTTCGCTGCTGCAGACTCAAAGTAACTCAACATGTTGAAGAATCCTGCAGCTGCAGGGAACGCAGACTCAGGGTCTGACTCACAACAGGATGAACTTTAAAAAAAGGAGAGAAGGGATTGGGATTTGAACAATAGATATTTTAATCTGCAGTCAAATGCTCTATCACTGATCTACACCCCCACAGCTGCGATAGCTTCTTGCACACACAAGGTAACGGAGCTCAGTACCTGGACGTCACCAATGTTGACGTCACCAACCTGAACAGACGCTTCATCAGTTATTCTGGGAGACAAACAATCACATCAATCAGAAATGTTTCATGAATGGAGTGAGTCACACTATTGCGTATAGATGTGATGCACAACCGCACATGGAAAGTCTTGTCACTGAGCATCAGTGAACACATCCTTACCACAGAATGCGGAACTAGAAGCATCAGATAAACGACACCTGAATTTCATCCAAATGTTTCTCCAACTGCAGTCAAATGCTCTCTTACTGTCCTCTGACCCCAGCTCTTTAGATCGTTGACGTCTACACAAGAAACACCAGGTTCAATGTGCAGCTTCACACGATCATGCTAACAGTGCCATATATATAAGTGTACAGCATATCGCATCAATGTAATAAGAACATAAGATAAGAATATAAGAAATAGGGGCAGGAGTAGGCCATACAGCCCCTCGAGCCTGCTCTGCCATTCAATCAGATCATGTCTGATCTTCGACCTCAACTCCACTTTCGCTTTCTATGCCCAAATCCCTTGATTCCCCGAGAGTCCAAAAATCTGTCCATCTCAGCCTTGAATATATTCAGCGACTGAACATCCACAGCCCTCTGTGGTAGAGAATTCCAAAGATTCACAACCCTCTGAGCGAAGAAATTCTTCCTCATCTCAGTCTTAAATGGCCGACCCCTTATCCTCAGACTATGCCCTCTACTTCAAGACTCTCCAGAAACATCCTCTCAGTAACCACACTGTTAAGTCCCCCAATCATCTTATATGTTTCAATGAGATCACCCCTCAGTCTTCTGAACTCCAGAGAGTATAGGCCCATTCTACTCAATCTCTTCTCATCCCAGAAATTAATCTAGTGAACCTTCGTTGCACCGCCTCTAAGGCAAGTATATTCTTCCTTAGATAAGGAGACCAATACTGTACACAGTACTCCAGGTGAGGTCTCACTAAAGCCCTGCACTATTGCAGCAAAACTTCCTGACTTTTTTTCCTCCAACCCACTTGCAATAAAGGCCAACATGCCACTTGCTTTCCAATTGCCTAATAAATTAGCATCCAGCAGGGATTCGGCAAGTGCGAAGAGGAGGAGCTCGTGTGCAAAGCAATGGTAACACTTGTTAAGTCAATACATTCAGTTGCAGGTTACGGAACAGAAATGGGTCTGAACCAAAATCACCAAACAAGGTGCGCAGTGGGGAAAGTAATAAATTAACTTCACCACAATAAGCTAAAATGACCCTTCAGTAAGGTGTTTCGATGGATTTGAACCAATAACTTCTCTGATGTACAGTTAAGTGTTCTTCTGCTGAGCTAAACCAAAACAGGACAATATTGAATGTTGCACCCTTGTTCAAAAAAGCGTGTTTGGATAAACCCGGCACCTGCAGGCCAGTGAGTTCAACCGCAATGGTGAGGAAGCTTTTAGAACGAATAATCCAGGACAGAATTAATAGCCACTTGGACAAATGTGGACTAAGAAAGGAAAGCCAGCACAGATTTGTTGAAGTCGAATCGTGTTCAGCTAACTTAGAATAAAATCATAGAAATGTTACGTCACGGAAGGGGGCCATTTAACCCATCAATTCTGTGCCAGCTCTGTGCAAGAGGAATCCAGCTAGTCCCAATCCCGGAAGCCCAGCATATTTTTTCGTTTCAAGTACTTATCCAGTTTCCTTTTGAAGGCCATGATTGAATCTGCCTCCATCAGCCCCTGGGGCAGTGCATTCCAGATCCCAATCACTCGCTGTGTAAAAAAGTGTCCTCATGTATTATGTACCGATGTGATCCACAAACAAGTGTTCTTTTATTATTGTCCCGATTGTTCTTCTGTTCAGAGGAATATATTTCGAATGAACTCTATTGGTCTCCGTTTTAAATATTTGCCTCTCCTGTTCTACCTCTTTGTCCGTCAACATTTATTGCAGTTTATCTTCCATAGTCCCATTCTCATCCGCTCAAAATGAGCTTTGTTCTAATCTATCACTTTGGTCCTTGTCTTACTTCTGTCGTTTTCAATCTTTTACGGTGGAGGAATTGAGGGAGGGAGTGACTGTGTGAGGATGTGAATGAGTGAGTTACTTAGTGAAGGAGTCTATAAGTGAGAGTGTGTGAATGTGAGTGAGCCTGTGAATGAGTGAGCGAGTGATTGAGTGAGTGTGAGATGAGGGCTGGGACGGCTGGCAGGATCAACGAAATCACAAAAGGGAGACAGGCAGACAGGAGAGGCATCGTTTCTGGATCCAGTCATGGCAAATGAAACGGATGAGATAAGAAAAGTAATCGTAGAGGAACATGTCGGCACTAGCGATCATAACATAACAGGGATAACAAGAATGATGGATGAAGAGGGCCACAAGTCTGTCATCAGCACTTGCTGCCTGCATTTTACGGCCAAAGATGGCCTTTCAGCATTTTCCACTTTTATTTCATGGACAATTCACACTTTGGTCACTGACAGCTTCTTATTTCATGGCCAGGATATGGATTCTGCAATTTAGACGCTTTTTCCATTCATTAAGACACACTTCTGTTCCGTAACCTGTAACTGAATATTTTGACTTGACACATGTTACAGTCACTTCACACACTATCTCCATCTGTCCACACTTGCCTAATGCCTGCTGGATGTGTACTTATTAGATTGATGCGATATTCTGTGCAGTTACCCAGTGAATCTAGTGTTTCTTGTGTTGACTGCAACGATCTAAAGAGCTTGGGACAGAGAACAGTGAGAGAGCATTTAACCGCAGCTGGAGAAACCTCTGATTCAAATTCAGGTGTCGTTTGTCTGGTGGTTCTCGTTCCACGTTCTGTGGTCAGGATGTGTTCACTGAAGCTCACTGACAAGGCTTTCCATGTTGGGTTGTGCATCGCATCTGTACACAATAGTGTTACTCTTTTCATTCATGAAACATTTTTGATTGCACTAGTTATTTGTCTCCCAGGACAACTGATGACGTTTCATTTCAGCATGGCGATATCAATATTGATGATGACCAGGTACTGAGCTCCATTACCTTGTGTGTGCAAAAAACCGCCTAGGTGTGGGGGTATAGCTCGGAAATATAGCATTTGACTGGCGATCAAGCGGTCTTTGATTCAACTTCAGGCGCCCCCTCTATATTTAAAATGTTTTCTGTATAGTGTCATACAGTAAGTCTGTTCCTGCAGCTGCAGGTTTGTTATTAACGGTGAGTTGCATTGAGTCTACATCACGCCATTTGGCTCAAGTGTTCTGTGCCAGCATCCAGACTCGTTCATCAAAAACTCTCCAAGACCCTTCCATTCCTTTCTCCTTCGTGTGCTAATCTAGTTTCCCCTTGAATGCATCGAAGTTATTTAACTCAACGATTCCATGTGGTAGCCAGTTCAACATTCTTACAACCCTTTGGGTAAGGAAGTTTCTCCTGAATTCCTTTTTGGATTTATTAGTGATTATCTGATACTGATAACCTCCAGTAATGGACTCCTCACAAGTGGAAACATTTTCTCCACCTTTACCCGATCTTATGTATCCCCTAGTGGTCCTAATAATCTGGCAAGTATACTTTTGTTATTGATGTGTCTGTAGAATAATTTACTATTTCTTTTTATAGTCCTTAAGAATTAATTTCCTAGTTTCTCATCTCTTTCTGAATTGTTTTTTGACATCCTTCCAAAACTCTTCCTATTCCCTATTCCCCAAACCTCTTCCTGTTCCCTTTTGCCTGACCAATCCCCCAGAGTATGACCCCGCCCTCAGCGTCTGACTCCTAACCCAGAGACTGGACTGCTATCCCAGAGTCGGATCCCGCTCCTAGCGTCTGACGTCTGCCCCAGAGTCTAACCCCTCCTTAGAGTCTGACTCCACCCACAGAGTCTAACTCCTCCACCAGAGCCTGAAAACTCATCCAGAGCCTGAGTCCTCCTCCAGAAACTGACTCCTCCCCCAGAGCCAGAATCCTCCCCCAGAGTCTGACATCTCTCAATGCCACAGTTTCTTTGACTTTGATCAGTCACTGTGCAGACGTAGAATTATAGAATCGTCGATTGGTTACAGCACAGAAGGAACCCATTTGTCACATCGATACCGTGCCGGCTCTTTGTAAGGGCAATCCAGTTAGTCCCTTGCCCCCGCTCTTTCCCCGTAGCCCTGCAATTTTAATCCCTTAAATTGTTTATTCAATTACCTTTCTGAAAGCTGCAATTGAATCTGCCTCCACTGTCCGATCAGGCAGCGCATTCCAGAATATAAAAACCTCCCTTAAAATAAATAATGGCTTAAATAAGGTGGACTGGGAGAGAGGAAATGTTTCCATCATGTGGGGAAGACCAGAAAGAGAGGTCATCGCTCTCAGATGGACACCAGTGTGATGAGAATGTGGAACTCGCCACCAGGAGGAGAAGGCGGAGCAAACAGGACAGATGGGTGAAAGGCGAAGATGGATGAGCACAGGATGGGGGACAGGGACGGAAGGGGAGTGTGAACGGGTGAGATGAAGTGGGGAGTGAGGATGCTCGTGTGGAGCATCAACAGCGGCATGGACCAAAGGAGATGGGTAGCCTGTTTCCCTGCTGTCGACTCCATATAAACATCAATCCTGTTGTTTGCAGGGAAGGACGGACTGAGTTTCTGATTCCCGAGATAAGAATTTAAAAGGAGGAAACTGGACTTGAAGCTGAATCCTCTTCATCTGCAGTTAAATGCTCGGTGATGATTTAATGCGCACACAAGATAACGGAGCTCAGTAGCTGGCAGTCACCAATGGTGATATAACCAACCTGAACAGAAGCTTCCTAATTTATTCTGGGAGACAAATAACTATGACAATCTGAAATGTTTCCTGAATGGAGTGAGTCACACTATTGTGTATAGGTGCGATGCACAACCCAACATGGAAAGCCTTGTGACTAAGCTTCAGTGAACACATCCT
Organism: Heptranchias perlo; assembly: GCF_035084215.1. Lineage (NCBI taxonomy): Eukaryota > Metazoa > Chordata > Chondrichthyes > Hexanchiformes > Hexanchidae > Heptranchias > Heptranchias perlo. The sequence goes on along the minus strand of NW_027139453.1, from coordinate 5,458,230 downwards.
TACCACAGAATGCGGAACTCGAAGCAACAGCCAAACTACACCTGAATTCCAACCAGAGGTTTCGCCAGCTGCGACAAATGCAATCTCCCTGTGCTCTGCCCCAGCTCTTAAGATCGTTGCGGTCAACACAAGAAACACCAGTTTCAATGTGCAGTTTCACAACATCATGCTCTCTGTGCCATATATGGAAGTGTACTGAATATCGCATCAATGTAATAAATAATCGTCCAGCAGGGATTAGACAAGTGTGGACAGGAGGAGACAGTGTGTGAAGTGACTGTAAGTTGTTTTAAGTCAATACATTCATTTGCAGGTTGCGGAACAGAAGTGGGCCTTAATGAATGGAAAAGTGTGTAAAATGCAGAATCCCCAACCTGGCCAAGAAATGAGAGGCTGTGAGTGTCCAAAGTGTGAATCCTCCATGAAAAGGAAGTGGAAAATCCTGAGAAGTCTCATTTTGTCCGTCAGATGGAGGCAAAAATTGGTGCCGACAGGCTTGTGGCGGTCTTTCTCAATCATTATTCTAAACTTTGTTATGTTATGATCGCTATTGCCTAGATGTTCCCCGAAACTGACATTTCTGATCTCCTCCGTTACACTTCCCATTACTAGATGCAGCAGTGATTCTTCTCTTGTCTGCCTGTCTCTGTTTTATCATTTCATCGCATCAGCCTGTTCTCCCTGCCTCCCTCTCCAGTCAATCACTCAAACACTCACTCATTCACACACTAACTCATTCACTCACTCACTCCCACAATCCCTCCACCCGAAGAAATTGACAAAGTCATTAGTAAGACAAAGTAATAGATTGGAACAAAGCTAATTTTCAGCGGATGAGATTGGAAGTACGTTAAATAAATTGTAAAATATTTTGACAGACAAAGAGATAGAACAGCAGAGGCAAATATTCAAAACGGAGATCAATAGACTTTAGGAGAAATATATTCCTCAAAAAACAAACTAGTCAATATTGAAACACCATTGGGTTGCCCATCCCCATCTGCAGACAATACATAAAATAATAAAATTACAAAATATTATAAAAAGGATATCGAGGCATTGGAGAAGGTGCATAAAAGATTTACTAGGATGATACCAGAACTGAGATGAGACATCCATCAGGAAAGATTGAACGGTCTGGGGCTTCTTCCTCGAGAAAAGAAAATGCTTCGGCGTGACCTGATAGAGGTCTTTAAGATTATGAACATTTTAGACACAGAGAAAATTTTTCCACTTGTTGGGGAGTCCAAAACCATAGGTCATCAATATCAGATCGTCACTGATAAATCCAATAGGGAATTCAGGAGAAACTTCTTTTCCCAGCGATCGGTGAGAATGTGGAACTCGCTACCACAAGGAATAGTTGAGGGGAATAGTGTAGATGTATTTTAGTGGAAGCTGGATTAACATATGGGGAAGAAAGGAATACAAGAATATGATGATAGGGTCAGATGGAGCAGGGAGGGAGGAGGCTCTTGTGGAGCATCAATGCCAATATCGACCAATTGGGCCGAGTGGCCTGTTTCTCTGCTGTCGACTCAATTTTACTCAACATAAACAACAATCCTGCAGCTGCAGGGAAGGTCGACCGACGGAATGACTCCCAACAGGATGCAGTTAAAAAAGGGAGAGCGGTGATCTGGATTTGCACCAACGACATCATGATTTGTAGTTAAATGCTCCACCACTGAGCTACACCCCCACATCTGTGATGATTTCTTGCACACAAAACGTAACGGAACTCAGTACCTGGCAGTCAGCAATGTTAATATAAACAACCTGAAAAGAAGCTTCATCAGTTTGAATGTGCACAAACTCATCACAGATGTCAAGGTGTGGCTCAGTGTTAGAGCATATAACTGCAAATTACAAGACATTTGGTTCAAATCCAAACGCCTCCTTGCACGTTTAACTTCTAACCTTGGTAATCGTGCAGTCATTCTGCCTTCGCTGCAGTAGTAAAATTGTTGTTTATATCGAGTCGACAGCAGGGAAACAGGCCGACCAGTTTGGTTTCTGCCATCGTTGATGCTCCATAAAAGCATCCTCCCACCCGACTTCATCTCACCCGATCTCCCTCCCCTTCCGTTCATTTCTCCCTCGTCTGCTGCTCCGGCGAAGAAACATAGAAAATAGGAGCATATTCGGCCCTTCGAGCCTGCTCTGCCATTCAATATGTCCAAGGCTGATCTTCTATCTCAATACCATATTCCCGCTCTCTCCACATATCCCTTGATGCCTTCAGTGTCTAGAAATCGATCTCTCTCATTCTTCAATATATTCAGTGATTTCGCCTCCACAGCCTTCTGTGGTAGAGAATTCCACAGGTTCACCACCCTCTGAGTGAAGAAATTTCTCCTCATCTCAGTCCTAAATGTTCGACCCCATATCCTGTGACCCCTCGTTCTGGACGCCCCAGCCAGAGGAAATATCCTCCCTGTATCCAGTCTTGTCAGAATTTTATATGTTTCAATTAGATCCCCTTTCATTCTTCTAAACCCGAGTGAATACAGGCCGAGTCAACCTACTATCTCATCATAAGAGTCAGGCCCTGATGGAGGAGTCAGATTCTGGGGAGGGCTCTGGCTCTGAGGCAGGAGTAAGGCTCTGGGGTGGAGTCAGGCTCTGGGGGAGGAGTCAGTCTCTGGAGGGGGAATCGGGCTCTGGGGGAACAGTCAGACTCTGGGGAGGGGTCAGACTCCGTGGGAGGAGTAAGGCTCTGGGGAGGAATTAGACTCTAAGGGAGGAGTAAGGCTCTGAGGGAGGATTCAGACGCCGTAGAGATGTCCGGCTCTTAGGGAGGAGTCAGTCATTGGGGGAGGAGTCAGGCTCTGGGACGGGGGTCAGACTCTGAAGGAGGAGTAACGCTCTGAGGGAGGAATCAGACGCTGTGGAGGTGTCCGGCTCTTCGGGAGGAGTCAGTCATTGAGGGAGGAGTCAGTCATTGGGGGAAGAGTCAGGCTCTGGGACAGGGGTCGGACTCTTGGTGTCGGGTCAGACTCTGGGGGAGGTGTCAGATTCTGGGGCAAGGTTCTGTCTCTGGGGGAGTAGTCCGACTCTGGAGGTAGGGTCAGACTCTGGGGGAAGGGTCAGACTCTGGGGCAGAGTTCAAAGGAGAGGGGAGGGGGTCCGACACAGAGGGCCGTGTCAGATTCTGAGGGCGGAGGCTGGCTCGGAGGGTATAGTTAGATTTTAAGGGACGGGTCAGGCTCAGGAGGTGGAGTCATATTCTTGCCTATCAGAATAACTCATAAAGGTTATTTTCAGAATGGTGCGATCAATGTTGATGATGGCCAGGTAGTAAGATCCATTGCCTTGTGTGTGCGGAGCTGCTTGTAGATGTTGGGGTGTAGCTCAGTGGTAGAGCATTTGATTGTAGATCAATACGTCTTTGGTTCAAATCCAAGCGCCTCCTCTATCTTTTAAATGTTCCCTGTCGGAAGTCATGCAGTCAGTCTGTTCCTGCAGCTGCAAGATTGTTATTTGCACTGAGTCCACAGTCGGCCATTTGGCCCACTTGCTCAATGCCAGCGTCCATTCTCCACACGGGCCTCGTTCATCAGACCCTTCCATTCTCGACTCCGAGGGAGTGCCAGACAGAGATTTATGACCCTTTTAAATATTTCCCACTCCTGTTCTATCTCTTTGTCATTTTTTTCACCTCCCCCAATTCCATTTTTAACCC